>NW_008352479.1:1475452-1499288 GCF_000622305.1 Nannospalax galili | reverse complement strand
CTAATCAAAGTCAAGTGAAGAGACACACCTGCATGTGTCAGGTGGCACGTGGGTAAAGACTGCAGCAGGAAAGAACCCAAGCCGATCCTCTGGTCTACCCTGCATGTGTCCTGTGACCTGGGGTGATTTATTTAACATCATCCAGGCAATCCATCATCCAAGTCCCTCTTCCTCTTTTCCAATATAACTGTGCTTTTGTTCACGTATTTCTGTGTTTGTGTGTGTGTGCACAATATGTTTGCATGTATAGGTTGATGTGGGTGTGTAAGCATATCTGCATGTGTGTTCAAGTGCATGTGGAAGTCAGAGGACGACCTTGGGTGTCACTCTTCAGTCTCGATCCACCTTGTGTTTTTGAGACAGGGTCTCTCACTGACCTGGAGTTGGCTGACTAGGGTAGGCTGGCCAGCCACCCTGCCCCAGAATCCACCTGCCTCTACCTACCTAGCACTGGGATTACAAGTATTCACTGTCACACCAGGCTTTTTTTTAAAACATGGGTTATGGGGACTGAACTCAGGTTCTCGTGCTTGCAGGGGAAGCACTTTACTGACTGAGCATCTCCCCAATACTTAGGTTTTTTCTAATTCCTTCTTTCCCAAGCATTTGATAGACACCTATGGCATCTGTTTTCAGTCCAATAAAGGGCATATGATCCCAGGTGGCCCAATCATATTGGAGGAGGGTTATAAATGAGGAGGCACCAAGTTCAAGATGTCACTGGTCACTATTTTACAGTTACATGGGAAAGTAGATCTGATGAGTGAGTGTTGCTAATGAGAATGACAGTCATGGAGAGCAAAGGACCCTGGGAGCTCAAAGACCTCACTGACCCCGACTTGTGCCATGCCTGGGACCACCCCTCATTTGGACTCTCAGGCATGAAGGAATGTGATTTATTGAAATATGCAGATAATTTTCTCATTTTGAGCTGAGAGTTTCTGTTGACTGGTGGAAAGCATTTGAACTTGTAAGCTACCTAACAGGGATCAAGGAGACAAAGGATATATATATATAGGACTGTCCAGAGGAAATTTTTGTGCTTTTGATAATATTCTATGTCTGTACTGCCCAGTACAGTGGCCATTAGCAGTACAGTGCTGGCTGGGGCACCTCAGACATGGCTAATGGGCAACTGAAGAAGTAAATTTTATATGCTTAAAATTGTAATTAATTAAAAGTAGACATTTAGGTGGCTACATGTGGCTGGTTGGTACTGTAATATATAACACAGATCTATCAAACCATTTATCCCAGTACCAGGATCCCAGTAGTAGTCAGTGAACACTGCCTTTCCCCATACCCTTTTCACACTGTCCTAGTTTCATTTCTGTTGCTGTGATAAAATATCCCAACAGAAGCAACTTTAATGGTGAAAATGGTTTTTTAGCTTACTTACAATTCCAGGTTATAGTCTACTATTGCAGGGGAGTCAAGGCAGGGGCTTGAAGCAGCTGGTCACATCCACATTCAGAGTCAAGAACAGAGAGAACTGATGCATGCATGATACTTGTGCTCTCCCCCTCTTGACACACAGTCCAGGATCCAAATCCAGGGAGTGGTGATGCTCTCCCTAGGTGGGCCCTCCCACCTCAATTTTGAAGAAAGTTCCCCACAGACATGCCCACAGGCCAACCTGATCCAGATAATCCCTCATTGAGACTCTTTCCAGGTGATTCTATATATTGTGCCAAGTTGACAGTTAAGACTATTACACACACTGTTCTAAAAAGTCATTTGGTCACCAGCTTCCAGATAAGTTTACAACAAGAGCAAGAAGCATGTGTGTTGAAGGTGAGGAGAGCCAAGACTTAGAAAGAGATTTGGATTTGAGGGTCCAACCAGAATTAATGTTTCCAATAACAGTGCTTGAACTTTGGACCCAGTCTAGTGGCTCCATGAAGTCAGGACCTAGAGTGTGCTGGTAGCCCCAGGAAAAGCCAGTTCTTGCTAGTGAGCAACTGTGGGCAAGATTACCTGTTATCATTCAAATAAGTGCTGATTTAAGATTTAGCAGAACACTTGCAGGTAATTCAACAACTCAGCAAGTGTGATAAAGATTTCCTGAGATCTCCACCTAAGATCTGTGAGTAGTCAAGCCTTAGGTGGTATGCTCTGTGCTGTGCCCACTATAACCCCATCCAGGATGGTACTGTCACCCTACAGAATGGCTTTTAGGAACAATCCTGGGCACACAGTGAAAGTGTGGGATCCTTCATTGAGTGATTGGGAGCAATGCCTGCTCCCTGTGGCTCTTACCCTTTGCCACTTGTCACATCTCAACCTTCATCTTGTTCCTCTATAAACCTCTTCTCCACCTCCAGCTTGGCCACCCCTGGAAGTGATTTCAGTGACAGAAGGGAACTCTTCAGGCCCTTATAACCCAGGTCAATGAATTATCAACGTCCAGCAAGTTGCGGGGAGGGGTGGGAATCTTACTACATTGCCAATCCTATGAAATATGTTGTACCCAAAGACTGGCTCAGTCCTGGGATCTGTATGGCAAGTGTGTTATTGATGACTTCCTCAAAGAGTGTTAGACTCAGAACTATCTGCATCATTTGGGTAGTTACCCAAACCTTTTTCACTGAGATAAAAGAAGACAAGGTACACAAATTGTAAGCATGTACAGCACTGACTCCTTAAACCGTGTAAATACTGTCTACAAGAAATTGTAGTTCATATGTTTACCCCCAAAGTAATCACTTTTATGGTGTATTGGTTGCTCTTCTCATTGATGTGACAAAAGCCCCCCCCCCCAAAAGCAACTTGTGAGAGGAAATGCTTATTTTGGTTCATCGTATGGGGGAGGACAGTCTATCATGGTGGCAGGGAAGGCTTGGTGCCAATCTGAGAGGAGGAGGGAGAAAGCAGTGCTCCTTTGGCTTCCTCCTCTGCCCATTTTTATTGTATCTCCCCCTCAGTTAAACCTCCCTGGAAAATTTCTCACAGATATACAGATATACCCAAAGTGGTATCTCCTAGGTAACTCCAAATCCAGTCAAGCTGACAATAAAGATGAACTGTCATGCATTGTGGTTTCTATACTTTGAGGTTGACTTTGCCTACTCAATAACTGCATTAATGGAATCATACATTTATAGCTTAATAGAATGTCCCTGGTACTCATCTGGGTGCTGCACGCAGCACATGTTCCTGTGCAGGATTTCGCTGTGTTCAACACACCAGAATTCACTTATCCATTCTGTGGAAGCTGAACATTAGTTCAGTTTCTGTCCAAGAGGAAAGTGCTGGGGTCATAGGTCCTCATGGCTAAAGTGACTAAATCATTTTATACCCACATTAACAGTGCATGAGAGGCCCAGTTTCTCTGTATCTTCACTCAAATTTGGCAGTGGCAGGCCTTTTAATTTTAGTTATTCTTATTTGTTTGATGATTTTCATTAAAGTGTATTGTCTGATTTTGACGTTCAGGGTCCACAATTTGTCAAAATAGGGCCAGTGAAATGGCTCAGTGGATAAAGGCACTTGCTGTTAAAACTGATATGGTAGAAAAAGAGAACAGACTCCTGAAAATTGTCCTCTGACCCCAATACTTGCTCCAATGCACATTCTTACATACAATAAACAAAGAAATGAGTAGTGAAAAACTAATTTGGAAAAATATGACCCACTGGAATAATCTAGCCCTCTGTGTGTTTTGAAAATAGTTTTATTGAGGGCCAATGAGGTGGATTAGTAGGTAAAGGTGCCTGCTGTCAAGCCTAACAACCTGAGTTTGATCCCTGGGGCCCACATAGTGGAAAGACAGAACCAATTCCCTAAAGTTGTCTTCTGACCTTCATTCATGCACTGTGGGATGTGTCACCCCCACACATACACATATACATACACATACAATAAAAATATAAATTATTGTAACAGCTATATTAATTTATTTCTGTACCATCTGCAACTACTCTTTCATTTAAGTAGTCAAGCTGAATGATCACAACACAGACTACATAAACTACAACGTTTTAAAACCACTGGCCATTTGTAGTAGAGGTTTACCAACTTTCACTTTAAGAAAGTGGCTCATGGAGAAACAGCCTCAATGAACACTGCATGGGCAGACAACAGACCCCAGCTCCCCAGCTGGTGGGACTTGGCATCTTGGCACCAGGATAGGTTACAGGATGCTGGGATATTGGTCCCCTCTGCACCCAGGGCAGCTGAACAAGGCTTAGGGAAGCTGGAGTTCCTGGGATGGCTTTCATGACTTTTGACCAACCTCAATAGTCTGTCCTAGCATATAAGTATATACTGCATTCTGTGTGCCATAACATAAAAATCTGGGAGGCCCTGAGACAGGAGCCCACTTCTCTGTCTTCCATCTATTTTTTGCTCGCAGATGTCACATGCCCATGTTCAGTCCTTAAGTACTCATTTCTCTTTACCTTCTGTGCAACCCTGGATGCTGTCTGCTGCCCTTCCTGCAGAACACACTAGCGCAGCAATTCCAAGGTTGCTTCTAATTCACTGGTTTCCTTATATGGGGCATAAGATTCATTTGCAGGGGCCAGTGAGATGGCCCAGTGAGTAAAAGCACTTGCTGCCAAGCTTGATGACCTGAATTTGATCCTTGGTACACAAATGATGGAAAGAATTGACTCCCTCAAGTTGTCGATAAGATTCATTTGCAGGGGCCAGTGAGATGGCCCAGTGAGTAAAAGCACTTTGATCCTTGGTACACAAATGATGGAAAGAATTGACTCCCCCAAGTTGTCATCTGACCTCCACCATGGCATGTGTGCCCATATGTACACATACACACACTTATAAATATAATAAAACTTAAAAAAACATTTGTATATGGTGTCTTGCTACAATCAGCAGACATGGTAGGTACCCTCACCTCATATTAACAGTTGATGACATGATTCTGACAAAGCTTAAGCAAAGTCCAGCTCGTAAGTAGTAAAGCAGAGATTTGAACTACTGTCTGCCGGGTTGGGCTGTTCGCATGGAAGGTGGTTGCTGCCTCCTGCTGTATGACATTGCTGCTTCTTCCTAACTTCTAAGGCTCTCCTGTTTTTGGCTTTTGTTCCTTTAGTCATCCCCTCATTTAAAAAAATTTAATTTTGTGTGTGTGAGTATTGCTTGCATGTATGTATGTGCAACACATGGGTGCGTGCCTGAGGAGACCAGAAGAGAGTGTTGGATGCCCTGGAGCTGGAGCTACAGGCAATTGTTAGAGTGCTGGGAACTAAGCCTGAGTCCTCTGGAAGAGCAGTGAGTGCTCTTAACTGAAGAGTCCTCTCTCCAGCTGCAGCTGTCCCAAGCTCCTAAGGTTAGACCTTACCATGCTCTTTCTACTGCACACTGTCCCTTGATGTTTGGCTTGGGGTTTCAGTTCATTTCCATCCTGAAGGTGAGTTCCTGCTAGGGACTTTCCAAATGGCATCTCATCAAGTCCTCAGGATAATCTCAAAGGTCGTGTCACACCCATGTCACAGGGTGCACCCATGTCACAGACTTGAAGCTGAGAGTCCATTGCTGTGACCTTCACAAGTCTGCCACCTTCAGGTTCTGACTAGGGGACTCCCGGGAAGGGTGCACTCACAGCTCTAATAGGACAGTGACTTCCCAAAGCTCTGAAGCAGGATGTCAGTCCACTGCGCTTCTTGGAGCTAAGAGGTAAGCTCTCTCTTGAATGGATGTCTGAGCGGTTTGTTGCCACGCCTGTCTCTTGGGTCTAGGAGTCTTTATGCGATGATGCCTTTTTTTGTATTAGAGAATGCTCCCCCAGAATGGAGCTATTACAATGGATTTGGCCACTTCCTTCCCACGCCTGTCTCTTGGGTCTAGGAGTCTTTATGCGATGATGCCTTTTTTTGCATTAAAGAATGCTCCCCCAGAATGGAGCTATTACAATGGATTTGGCCACTTCCTTCTGATGGACATAGGGGTCATTTCCCTCTTTCTATCATAACCAGTGTGGCCTTCATCTCCCTTGACAAGAACTCCAGTTTCTTCCTTCTACATCAAGCCCTGCTTGGGGTTTCTCAAGGGTGCACACTTTCTTGCCCCAAAGATTCACATTATGAATTCACAGATTCTAGGCAAACTTCACTCAAGGGCAATATACACAGGCACCTCCCACCACGGAACAGAACAAATCTGTGTTCCCCACACACTGACAGAGGCCCGGGGTAGATGAGGGATCGATGCCTTTGAGGTCAGTCTTCCTGTGTTGAGCCTCTGACTCTGTCCAGGCTTCAGCTCTTGGCATTTGTCACAGCATCATCAGAAAGTCCCATTGCCTCTGACTTTTTCTGTTTGTCTGGCTGACCCCTGACTAGCTAAAGTAACAAAGGTAGAGTTTGTGATCACAGACTCAGTGAACAATCAGTCTTAGTTCCTCCAGCTCCTGGGGTGCTGGATAAATTATTTAACCAGGTTTTCTACCTCAGTCTCCCCATCTGTACAATTTTGATAATGATAGTACCTACCTGATGAGCATAGCTGATCCATATAACATGCTCAATGCCTGCATGAAGTAAGTGCTCAGCACCTGTGTGGAGTACTCGGCACTCTGGGTGAAGTCCTCCATGCATTGCTCTTGACACCCTGAATGGAGTATTTAGACCCCTGTGTGGAATGTTCAGTGTTCTGTGTGGTATGCTTAATAGCCTGTGTGGTGTGCTTGGCACCCTGTGTGCATGGTGTACAGTAGACTGCTGAATGCATATTAGCTGTTGTCACTTGACTTGGACTGTGGCGTTCTGTCCCTCATGAAGCCAGTTTTCTGGCACTGATTCCTAGTGCCAAGTATTCCAAGTATCTTGTCCTTGTGAGTAAACTCCCCAAGATCTAGACAGCCTTTAGTTTTAGTCCAGGAACTGTGGCCACCTGACCATTTCCCCTGCACTGGGCTCCTCTCAGGCCCTACACACCTAGTCAGCCTCTGAGATGTATCTGCCTGCTCTTTCCTGGAGCATGACATAGCTACGTGTTGGGATTTGAATGTAAAATGCCCTCCATAGGCTCATATTTGAAGATGTGGTCCCCGACTGATGGCACTGTTTTGGGAGGTTGTGGAACCTTTTGAATGAGTGGCCTACTAGGCAGAGTAGAACCACAGGGGTGTATTTTGAGGGTCATAGTCTAGGCTACCTGTGCTGGATATCATCAGCTCTCAACTTGACATACCTGGGAAGAGGGAACCTCAATTGGAGAATTTCCTCCATCGGATTGACCTATGGGTATGTCTGTGAAACATTTTCTCTGTTGTTGAGTGATGTGGGAGGGCCAGACCCACTGTGGTGGTGCCATCCCTGGGTAAGTGATCCTAGGTATATAAGAAAACAGGCTGAGCAAAGGCCAGAGAAGCAAGCCAGTAAGCAGCATTCCTCTGTGGCCTCTGCTTCAGTTCCTGCTCCAGGTTCCTACCCTGAGTTTCTGCCTTGGCTTCCTTCAAAGGTAGACTGTACCTTGGAAGCTGTAAGATATAATAAACCCCTTCGTTCCCAAGTTGGTTTTGGGGAGAACAGTGTTTTTTTTTTTAACTTAAAAAAATTTACCGAGAATTTCATACATTCATATAAGGTGTTTTGATCAAATCCACGCCCACTCCCTCCCTTCCAACTCCTCCCATATCTTCCCATCACTTGTCTCTGCCAACTTCATGTGCTCTTTCTTTTTTTTAATGGGGCTTTTTGCTACTCTTCTCCTCTCTGAAGAGGTAACCCTAAAATATTTTACGGATTGGATAAAAGCTCCCGAATACATTTGACATTTTTTCCCCTTTGGAACAGAATATGTTGCTAAGAGGCCCAAGGACATTTTGACTTTTAGCCAAGAAACTAGCTACTTTTCTTTGGGGTCTTTTTACACTAACTGCCTAGCCAATTCCTGCCTCCTATTCTTATCACACCATCCTCTGAAGAGGTTACCCAGCTTGTGGATAGGGAATCAGGATGCCGACCGCTCTGGACTCTTCCATGATGAACAGGAATGCAGAATGAGGCAATTGGGGTACCCCTTCAGTGGGTCTATCTAAAAGACTCCCAAATTGCATAACTCTTATCTGTAGGGAGGAAAGAAAGTCCTTGACTGGTGAATAGGGGATGTGGAGGAGAAGTAAGGGCAAGAGTAGTTAGCATTACAAGTTCTAGACAAGGAACCAGAAAAAAGAGCAGGACAAATTTCAAATGTACCTATCAGAGTCCATTGGAATTTCTTGATGAGAGCTTCCAAAAGCATCCATCTATTGGGTTCCTCCTCATTTTTTTTTTGTCTGCCAAGGCTGGACTCTAGAGTGAGGACTCAGGATTTGTTTTCAGGCACTTTGGTAGCTGTTGGAGTAGCTAGAATCAGTGTCAGTTCCCTCTCAAAGGCTTCTAGATTAAGGGGAAGAAAACAAATTTATCCATCATTTTAGAACAATAGTGGGTTGTCTCCCTTAGCTACAGGTGAGCACTACAGTATTGCAGACCCAAATTTGAAGTCTTACATCTGAGCAGCACTTTCTACTTAGAAACAAAATCATCAATGAGAAATATTTGTCTAAATAGCATTGTATATGGACTTAAGCCTAATGTCTGGGAATTGTAATCCCTTGAACTGTCAAAGAAATATACTGATCACTTTAATCTTTGGTTATACTTCCTTTTGTGTGTTTAAGACCATACACTTGGCTCAAATAAACCAATTTACTTTTAATCTTAAGGTCATTTGAGGATCTGTTCCTCAGGGGTCACATGGGCTTGGGAGGAGCCCCTGGCTCCTTTCTTTTACCAGTTCCGTCTATGTGAAGATAAGTCAAAGGCCCTACTCAATGGTGGCTTGCTTCACTTGGAAGCATGGAGGAAATGTTTCCTCTATCTTGACCCTCCTCTTTGTAGACTGGGCACTGGTTCAGGTCCATCTGTTGTGGTCTCCATGGACTCCCTGAACAAAAGTACAGGCAACTCACCACAGTTACAGGACATTTTGAGAGATGGTCCATAGTCCCCTAGAACTTAGTTGATCTTGGAGGGTAAGGAGCAAAAAACTGTCCTTTAAGTCCCTCTGTTGGTCAGTGTTTTTTTTTTTTTTTTTTTGTCTTTTTTGAGACAGGGTCTCCCTGTAGCCCCAGCTGTCCTGGAACTCACAATGTAGACCAGGCTGGCCTTGAACTCACAGAGATCCACCTGCCTCTGCCTCCTGAGTACTGTGATTAAAGTTGTGCACCACCACTCCCAGCTTGTTGATCAGTGTTTTATCACAGCAATAGGAAGCTAACTAGAATGCCAGCTCTGCCTCTTGACTGCTAAAGTCATGTAACCAGGAACCTCCTACTCCTGATGATGCTGTACCCATGAGTCATTCCTGCCACCATGCCTTTGCCACCATAATGCACTGTATGCTCTCAAACTGTGAGGCAGAATAAACCTTCCTTCCTCCTTCCAACTGCTTGATTCCGGTACTTTATCACAGTGATAAGGATAGTAACTAATACACCAAATAAACCTATTACTCTCAGACCCTGCTCCAACCTTGGCCTGCGTTAACTATATTGAACTAAAACACAGCAAAGCCCCAGTGGCTTAAATCTTGACTCTCTGAGTCCCCTTATCTGCAATGGAATCAGAATCATGACAGGCCTTATAGGGCCCTTGTGGGAATTGAATGAGATAATGTCTGGCTCAGAAATGGGGACTGTTGTAATTCTCACCCCAGAAACAGGTCACTCATCAATACTATTCATTTGTTTAACTCCTGGTTAACTGAGGATTTAGCCTTTTCCTACAATCAGATTTGACTTGTTGACTTATGTTTTCTTTAGTTTGTAGAGCACCGTCCTCTGAGCAAAGCAGCTACCATCTTCATTAGATCAGCTGTGCTTGCTTGCAAGAGATCCTCACCATTGGGCTTCTTGACTATTGATGTTCCTTCAGAGAAGTGGGTGAGGAGTGCCACTGGACCATCTCCCGAGATTCCAGCCTCTCTTCCCAGCTATTCACATGCCATTCTGCCTTAATTACATGTGGCCTCAGGGTCTGGGGTGCTGTTAGATTATATAGGATGAGGGAGATTAACTGAAGGGGCCTCTACCTATGGGATTAGGGGGAAGCCATCTCCTATGCTGGGTGAAGACTTCCCAGCGAAGCTGCCTTAGAGTCACCCACACTCCTGTAGGCAGCTCCTTACCTATGCTCAATAGACTCATTGATTCCCAGGTTGAACTTCAGTGGAATCATACTTCAGTTTGTCATTGGGACCTTAGGAGAAGGAAGTAGCTTTGTTTATGGCTCCCTAGGGAAGGAATTCTTAGGTGTATAGTAACAGTACCTAAGGCAAAGAGATTGGGGGTGGGGGTTAGACTTGGGACAGAAATGGCAAAACAAAGAGATAAGACCATCAACATTTGAGACAGTGTTCCTGTCCAAACAAGGAAAACATTTTCACTGTGATGTCTACATGGGTATAAATGTCCTGATCTCCATATTATATTGTTGTCACCTCATGACTGAGAAATGTATGAAGTGTATTGCTCCATCTAAGGGGGACAAGGAAATGCTCAGCTACCACTCACCATGACCTTCCAGATCCAGGGACCATACTTCAAACATGACAAATTGGAAGTTGGGATTTCATGTGAAACTTCTTCATTTTGTGATGTTGATAACTACTCAAGTGACTGACCCAGCCAGTTTGTGCCTGAAATTTAGGGTATTTCTTCAGTTTGTCCATAACTTGCAATGTCCTCTGAAAACGGATGGAGTCTTTCTCTCTAAACAATATGGAAACTTCACAGGTTGGAAACATTTTAGTGACATCAATATGGAATACTTTGGAATTTCAGCAGCCTTCATTGAGCAGTCCCTTCTTTGATATGATGGTTAATCTTCATTGTTAACTTGTTGGAATTTGGAATCACCTAGGAGACATCACTATAGACATGTCTGTGAGGGAGTTCCCAGGGGAGTTAAACTGAGGTGAGAAAAATGCACCCTGAATGGGGGCAGCACCTTCCCATGGACTGGAGTCCTGGACTAATAAAAAGGAGAAAGTGAGCTCAGCACCAGCATTCATCTCTCTCTGCTTCCTGACTGTGGATGCAATGTGACTAGCTGCCTCACACTCCTGCCACCATGCCTTCCCACTATAAGGGACTATATCCCTCAAACCGTGGGCCAGTATGAACCATTCTTCTATTAAGTTGCTTTTGTTAGGTATTTTATCACAGCAATTAGAAAAGTAACTAACATATTTCATTTCCCTGATTTATTTATCTTGTTTAACTTCGGCTAATCGTGGCCTCCCTTTCTTCTTTCCCACCATAGCAAGTGATGAAATGGCTCCATTGACGTATCGCATATCACAGTTATTGGATACTTGAAAAATTAAGAATCCAGGTTTCCTTTCCTCAGGAAATCTTTCCCTTTTACCTTCACTCCTGGATTGAAATTAAAGCTATTTTTCAGCAACTTGCTTGATCAGACAGAGAACAAATCTTCTTAGAACCATATATATCCCTCCAGTTTTCTTTGCTTTTTAGGGGATTGCATTTTTCCTTTTCAAGGTCTGTATTTATTAGAAGACAGGATTCCCTTCTTTCTGCCTCTGTCCCTTTGTATATACCTGGGCAACATCTGCATGCTTTGTGTTGAAAAGCAAAGTATGTTTCCCGAGTATTCATTCTTAAGGGCTTCCACGGTCTTTTTTGAGAGTGGAATCAGAGCTGCAGGGGCTCAGAATCTCCAGCTTGGTGGGTCCACTGGAGCTGGGAGTGTTGCCTTCTAGTGCAGGGTAGATGATCCTTAAGGCCACCTTAATTATCATCTTATTCATTCTGCTCATCTAACACACAGGGATGCATTAGTTACTCTTTTCATTGCTGAGACCAAATACCTAACAAGAAGCAACTTAAGAGAGGACAGATGTATTCTGACTCATGTTTTGAAGATGCAGTCCATCCTGACAGGGGAAAGTATGCTGGTAGGAGCAGATTCTGACCAGAGGCAGCAAAGTGAGGCTGCTTGCTCACATCTGGGCAGCTCAGGAAGTAGAGATGGAATAGGAAGCTAGGCCATACCTTAAACCTCCAAGCTCACCCCAGTGATCCACTTCCTCCAGCTACACCACACTTCCTAAAGGTTCTATAAACCCCCCCAAACAGTGGCACCAACTGGAGCCCAAGTGTTCAAACTTTACAAAAGCCAATGGGGGACATCTCATATTCAGACTGTAACAGGGGTGACCACCTTTTGTAGGATGTATGTCCAACTTCTCTGAAGTAGGAGAAACCTGCCTTTAAATGGTATATTAGTAAGGAAACAGTGGTTTGCTGTGGTGATCCTGGCACAAGAGAAGGGACCTGTATCAGGGCCACTTAGAAGGGAGGTCCTCTAGATGTTCCATGGATGTGGGGCTCCACAGGGGAAATGGGTGTTCAAGTCCAGAGCATTTCAGTGACCCATTCCTTCACCTTTGCAGATAGAGGGTGGGCATACTACTGGAGCGGACATTGTCCTCTGCGAGAGCCATTCAGATGTGGTTACGAGCTCTGCGTGTCTGTTAAACTTTTAGCTCTAAGGCACAGAACTGGAGCCACAAGCTTATGAAAAGCTAGGTGTGTTAGGAAAGCCACATCTGTTAGTGACCAACGGCTGGCTATGGCAGGGCTCTGTGGCCCTAGCCCCATTGGTGGAGGTAGAAATGACTGTCGGTTATAAGGTAACTTCTAGAGTTTGCCTGAAATCCTGGTCTTGCATGACTTTTCCCTCCTCTGCTGTTTCTTAGTCTCTCATGATTCCTGTGAGCAAGTTCTTCCTAAATCACTGCATTCCTGTCCTTGTCCCATGCTCTGCTCAGTCCTGTGGGGCGTGTCTTTTCCTACCCTGCTTTCTTGGGGGGACTGCAAATCTTCATTCAGCATCCTCTCAGGTACAGAGAAATCACTGCATTCCTGTCCTTGTCCCATGCTCTGCTCAGTCCTGTGGGGCGTCTTTTCCTACCCTGCTTTCTTGGGGGGGCTGCGAATCTTCATTCAGCATCCTCTCAGGTACAGAGGTCCATGTCTACCAGTGGCCTTTGAGGGCTCCAGACAACCATTGGTAGGTAGCAGACATCTTTCCCTCCTATGTGTTGACTTATTTCAGGGACGCACACCCCACCAGCTGAGGATGACTTTTCAGGGAGTCTGTTTCCTTGGAAAACAAGTAGCTAGGCAGGCCCAGTTAGAGAGCACTGTGCCTGCAGGGGAGGGTGTCTTCTTTGGGGGTGGACAGGCAGCTTCTTTGGGGCTCCTGCCAGCATGGAGCTCTTGTAGCTCTCTCCTCCTTTGATGCAGCCACTGTCCTCCACTTCAAAATCGGATGCTCATTGAAGTTTAGAGATGTGTCTCTCAAGCTTTAGATGAATAACTTCCTTTATGTATCCTTATTAAGGCCAGTGCACTGTCTCTAGCTCCACCAAGGAGCCTGGCAGAAAACGGCTTTTCCTGAGGGCTCTTCGCCTGCCTGTCTCTGCTTTGACATGGCCCATGTCTTGTGTGTACTTCTCACAGACCAGGCAGTAAGAGAAATGAAGGAGGCACCAGGGGCCTCTTTGAGATCCATGAGACTGAGCTGGGGGCCCTGCCAGGTGGCGCTGCAGACCCCTGCCAGGTCATTTCACATGTCCTTTGCTAATAGTCTATATACCTGACCAGATGACGAAACTGAAGGAAAACCTCTAGGTCTGAAGGGTTCGAAGTAACTGATCAGTAATATTTAAAAGAAACCATGGCATCTGATGCAAGCAGTGGATTTGTACTTGCTGTCTTTACCCACTTGGCAACAAAGACACAGCCTGAGGGTGAACATGAGAATGTAATTTGGACATGGAAGAAAATAGGTCACCCTTCCTGTTCATGGACTATATTTTTTAAATTAAAAATGTTAGCACAAATATAAGGCCATATGGGAAGTGTGGGAGACATGGTGATAAATCCAGCACAGGGTGCCCTTATTGTTAGGCAATGTCTACCTAAGCCTCTAGCCCTGTAACTCTCCTATGCCAACTCTGGTCCTACCTCTGCACTCATAAAAAGTGATGGGTATTGGGGAGATAGCTCAGCCAGAAAAGTGCTTGCCATGGAAGTGTGAAGACCAGAGTTTTATCTCCAGAACCCATGTCAAAAAAGGCAAGTTTAGTAATGGCGGGCACTCCTAGTACCAAGGAGGTGGAGACAGGTCACCACCTGGGGCTTGGTCAGCCAGTCTATGCTACTTGATAAACTTCAGGTCAGTGAGAGACTCTGTCTCAAAACAACCAAAAGAAAACACAGAAAGTACCTGAGGACTGACATCTGAAGGTGTCCAAGGGCCTTCAGATGTGCCTGTGTGTGTGTGTGTGTGTGTGTGTGTGTGTGTATGCATGTGCACATCTGAAGGCCTTTGGACACCTCCCCACACACACATGCACACAAAGAGAGCGAGAATACACACACAGAGACATACACACACAGACATGCGCAGAGACAGACACACAGACATACACATACACACATATACACATAGACACACATACACAGTTACACACACAGAGACATATACGCACATAGACATAAACACAGATACACCCAGACACCGACCGCCCCCCCACACGAGTGATGGATACCAGTCCTCCCTTCTCCACCCATTCCTGACAGTGTCTTAGGCCCAGCCCTCAAGGGTGAACCTCCCAGCACCTTCAGCCCCCGATCTGCTCACTTCCCTGTCAGCATGAGCATCGTGTCTAGTCCCTTCTGCCCTTCTGCTCAAGTCTCAGATAATTTTCTTACACCACAGAGGACAAAGGGCCCTCAGCACAGGCTCCTCTGTCCATGTTCCATTTACTGCAAACCTAGTGTACTTTGTTCTTACTTTGTTCTTACTTCTTCCTTTACTGTCTCACTGCCTCCTGTGTAGGAAAATCAGGTCTAAAGTGAGACACTGACACCAGCTTTTCCAGGGCGTCTTCCCTGGATCTCCTCATCACTGTCAGTCAAGACTGATTAGGATCCCTTCCTGTGTTTCTACACAGCCCTGGTTTTAGCTCAATCCTCTCCCTCTGGGGTGGCTAATTGTCTCTTGTTGTGAGCTTCTTGAGAACAGAAAGTGTTTTCCTTTTCTTTCTTTACATTTTATTCATTATGATGTTGATGATGAAGATGACTGTGCGTGTGTGTGTGTATGTGTGCATGTGTGTGTGTGTTTGTGTGTGTAACGTGCCACAGTGCACGTGTGGAGGTCATAGGACAACCTGAGGGACTCAATTTTCTCCTTCCATCATGTAGATTCCAGGGATGGCACGCAAGTCATCAGGCTTGGTGCCTTTACCTGCTGAGCTATCTCACCAGCCCAGAAAGTGTTTTTCTTGTTCATTTGTATATCCCTCAGAGTTGGTAGAAGGCTTGGAACATTATAAGTGCTTGATACATGCTGATGAACAAGTGAATTTCGTTTTCTTACGGTGCTGGTCAGTCCATCCACCTGCGTCCTTCATCTTCTGCCTTCCTGCCTCCCTGTGCTATTTATTTCTTGTTTGTGCTGAGTCTTCAACCCAGTTTACACTGGTGTTTTGCATTGTTAATAGTGTAATTGTTACTACAGCTGCTATTTATCAGACTCCATATTACAGGATTTTGCTAAACCCCTTCCATAACACGCTCTAGTTTAATCCTTATAGCAATCCTGTAAGAATAACATTAAAATCCCCTCTTGTCTGATGATATTTAAACATTATTGAGTCTCCTTTATTTCAAGAACGGATGTCTAACCTTTTCACATTTCAATATGATGTTGTGGTCCATAAATGCATTGTGCCACATTATAGCTATCTCTGTATGTGTGTGGCCCACTGGCTGCAGGTTGGACATGCGTGATTTAAATCAAAGCCTTCCCTAGACTCTGTATGCCACCACCCAATGCCATTACCTTTAACCACATCCACACTACCCCTGCCGTCTCTGTCTTGACTCCTCTCATTCTTTTCTCCCTAGCACGGAGCCCTGTCTGACAGTGGAGGCTCCCGATGACACCATCAGTGACCTCTGTGTGACTCAGTCAAAAACTCTTCCAGGTTTATCTTTCCAGTGTCACTCGGTAGCCTCTCCCTCCCTGTGGCTCTCCTTCCAGCTCACACTGTATTCCCTGGGGTTCTATTCTGAACTCTTTTCTCTTCTTTCTCCATGACCCATCTCCGAACATCTCTGCTTTCAGTTTAACTACAAATCCTGCTGGCCCCCTGATTTCTCCTTCACATCTCAGAACTGTGTGGCCAAGGCCTCTGTTTCTACCTTGTTGGTAAGTTCCACAGAGGCCCACCTCAGGGCACCTACCAGACATCACTGCTCCTCCCAGATCTGGGCCAATACCATTTTCCCTCTTGTAGTCCTTAACTTGACCAGTGACACTGTCACCTGCCCAGAGGCCAAGTGAAAACATCAAAGTTTTATACCTCAAGAGATAAACTGATAAAGAAAATGTGGTACATATACACAATGGAATTTTATACAGTCATGAAGAAGAAAAATGAAATCATGACATTTGCGGGTCAACGGATGCAAGTGGAAATCATTACGTTTTTAAATAAGCCAGACACAGAAAGACAAATATCACATCTTTTCTCTCATATGTGGAAACTAAATTAAAATTATATATGTGTGGATTTTTTAAAATTTACATTTTGAGGACTGGAGAGATGACTCAACAGTTAAGAGCACTGGCCGCTCTTGCAGAGGACCCAGGTTCAGTTCCCAGTATCCACATGGCTGACAACCATCTATGACTCCAGTTCTAGAGGATCCAACACCTTCTTCTGGCTTCCATGGGCATTGCACACACATGTACACTTACATACATGCAGGCAAAACACTCAGACATATGAAATAAATTTAAAAATGTGCATTTAATGTACACTTACATACATGCAGGCAAAACACTCAGACATATGAAATAAATTAAAAAATGTGCATTTATTAATGTGCATTTATTAAGTCTGTGTGTGTGTGTGTGTGTGTGTGTGTGTGTGTGTGTGTGTGTGTAACAGTGCACTGCACCTGTGGAAGTCAGAAGACAACTTGTAGGAGTTGGTTCTCTCCTTCCACCTTGTGGATTCTGGGGATCAAATTCGGGCTTAGTGGCAAGCTTCCTTACCCACTGAGCCAAATCACCAACCCGTGTGTGTATTTATAAGTGTGCTTGTAGGTGATAGAACTGGAAAGGGGACCATAAAATGTGAGGAAGAGATCTTAAAGGCATGGGAAATAGAGAGGGTCTCAAAATATACACAGTAGGAAGCAGAGGCTGGAGCTGGCTGAGGGAAGCAAAGGAGCCGGCTGAAGAGGGGGAAGGCCCGGGGGAGGGGAGTAGAAAGGGTAATAAATGGGCATAAAACATCATGACACATGTATTTGAAAATGCCACAGTGAAATCCATCACTTTGTCCAGTAACCTGTAGAATTAATATAAGAAACAATTAAAAATATGTAATAGAAGAACTGCCTCCATCCTTTCTCTTCTATCTTACACAGCCACCTGGACACCAAATTACATTTACCATCTCCACAAGGGTTCCTTCCTGCCTGTCTTATTTCTTCTCTGTCTTCAGTGGGGTTGTCCTAATTCGGTTACCATGTTTTCATAGTCAAGCAGAATGGTCCTTTGAGTGTCTTTGTGTTTATCCAGTCACTGGAGCTTTTAACACAAAAATACGCCCTCTCTGCTTCGATTCCTCCACAGCTCCCTATCTCCTCGGAATAAACTCTATGGTGCCTGGCATGGCTGTGAAGGCCCTATACAGTCAAGTCTGAAAGCCATGGCTTTTCCAGCCTCACATCCTCCTCCACCCCTGCTCTGCCTTCCTTTCCACCCTATGCTACAACCAACAATACTGACATACACGCATGCCTCTAAGAATCAGTCGCATTCTCCAACCTTTTTTTTTTCTTTTTGAAACAAGTCCTTACTGTGCATCACAGGTAGGCCTCAAATTCATGATCTTCCTGCCCCAGTGTCCTGGGCAGTGGGATTACAGACATCTACCTCCACACCTGGCTCACCTTTCAATCTTTACCTTTATTCTCTCTCCTGCTTGCTGACTGGTCCAACACCTGCTGTGATCCTGATTTGCTTATCCTTACTGTAGAAACCATCTCAGTGGCTTGCAAATACTAGGCTATCTCTTGGGAGCCCCTGTTAGCCCGTGAGGTTTCACAGCACACAGATGTCTTTTGTCTTCACAGCACCAACTTTAGTGCAGGCGTTGGTGTGGACTCACTGTGATTTAAGAAAAAAACTCTTTCTTTGTGCTCCATTGACAATCTGTGGGCAGATTGTCAACCCTGAATCACAGGCAGATTATATAATACCAAAACCCAGTGGTAAGACTGTAATTCCAATGGTGGGCATGCTTGGGGCTTAAAAACCGAGATTCCTGCATATTGCATTCTGGGTATCGAGACAGGGAAAGAGGGGCCACCTCCTCCTGGGACACTGGGCAGGAGTTAAAGCACTGTTAAAATTGGTTAAAATTGAGGCTGGAGAGACGGCTCAGCAGTTAAGTGCAGTTACTGTTCTTGCAAAGGAATGGGGTTCAGTTCCTAACTCACAACCACCTGTAACTCCAGCTCCAGGGGATCCAACACCCTCTTCTGTCCTCCGTGGGCACGGCACTCATCCCATATATCCCCACATTTAAAAATAAAGTCTTTATAAAAATCTACTAAAATCATGATTAGTGTCAACAACAACTTCTTTAAAATCCTATTGTAAGTATTCGTTCTGATACTAATTTTCTTATAAGCATAGACCACAGAAAGAAAGCCACAGGAGGATCATAGCTGGTTGCTCAGCCCCTGAATGTATAACCTCAAAGAGGACAGTTTCAAATAACTTTATGTCAGATTTTTTATTATCTAAAGCTTCAATGAACTCTGGACGACCCTGCAACCATTTCCACTAATCCAGATGGGGAGTATTTACCCTGGTGGCCTAGAAGAGGCTGCTGTGTCCTGTGCAGAAGGGACACTGTATGTGAGTTGTGCTGAGTTTGGAGCATGCACCTCTTTTCTGGGTGTATAAGCAGACTGTTCAGCTCATTTGGGGAGTTGGTGCGAGGCACCTTCCTGTGCTGCTATCTCCTCTGGCATTGCACCTTTAGACAAATAAAAGGCTTTTCTCAAGTGCTTTCCCCACCCCTTGCCTATTTTAGTGCTGCAGGCTAAGCTGGTAACACAAAGGGAGAAGCAGTAGAGGCAGTGAACTGGCAGTGGCAGCAGTTGCTGAGCAGTCAGTAGGCCAAGCTGCAAAAGCAGCAAGGTAGCTGGTTGCATGGAAGCTGAGGAAGAGGAGGCTGAACAGTTCAAGACAGCAGCCTTGGCAAGAACAAGGGAGATGGTGGAATGAGGCAGGCTGGAAGGCTGTGAAGAGCCAGGGAAGAGAAGGCCCTGGTCACTTGAATAGTACCAAAGAGCTATCAGACATTTGGGCTGCAGGGGGGCCTGGGCTCAGGAGGTGTAGTGCCGTATGTGGGTGGAAACATGATACATAGCCCTACCTGGAAGCTGAAACACCAGCTATTCCCACAGGAAGCTGCAATTCTAGCAGAGATCTCAAGGATCTCAACACCTGAGGCCTGCTGGAAAGCCAACACACTAGAGGGCGCTGCCTGCTGCTGCTCTTCCCTGCCAGCTGCCCCTACTTGCTGCTATCAAACCCTGAGGAAGACTAAGGCTGCCAAAGACCAGCACCGAAGAACTTATTGACTACCCCTGGTTTCTATCTGGGTAAAGCAAAAGGACCAATAAATCTCTTGCCTGAAGACCTTCAGTACCTTTTGTCCTTAAATCCCCTTTCCTCTTCCTTCTTAAAAAACTCTTGACGGATGGATTCCAGCTGATTGGTGACCATACTACTTTCTCTCTTCCTACTTTCTTTCATTCCCTCCCTCCCTCCCTCCCTCCCTTCTTTTCTTCCTTCTTTCCTGAGACAGTGTCTCCCTATAGCTCTAACTGGCCTAGAACTTGCTATGTAGACTAAACTGCCCTCCGTCTCACAGAGATCCACCTGCCTCTGCCTCTGGAGTGCTGAGATTAAAGATGTGTACCACCACATCCAGTCTTCTCCCTACTTTCTGAGGAGGGGCTCTAGCACTGTGGATAATCAGGCAGTTGGCATTTGTGGGGGGGGGGGACAGAAAAGGCCTACATGATATATCCAATGGGCAGATTTATCCATCAAGTATCTTAAAACATGGATTTAGGTAAGGAGTTGAGGCCTACAAAATGGCTTTGAATGTTACCACCCAGACTCTGTGGGCAACTCAGATTTGCAGTTCTGTTTCTTTCCTCCTCTTCAAAGAAGCCTGGTGCTGGACTCTCCCAGGGGATGGGATCCTGGTCATGCTGCATACATGTAACTGGAATGAAGGTTGCTATCACATGTGAATACACCTAAGCTGGTCTGCTTGCAGATGAAAGACACTTATCCCAGCCACCCCTGTCATCTAGCGGATTACAGACTCATCTCCCCAAAGAGAAGCTACCTTGAATGATTGGCATTGTCTGCAAATTCATGTGGGAACCCAGCTGATACCAGATTAATCATCCAACTAAACCCAGCCTAAAGGAGGATCCTCTGGATTGTGAGCAAAGTCAATGGCTGTTTTAAGCAACTGATTTTGGAAAAGCATGCTCAGAAGCAAACATGGATGGTAGGTATCTGTACTCTTGATTTTCATGCCGTAGCCCTGCAGCAGTCAGAGAGGCAAAAGTGGTAGTCAAAAGGGGAAAGGCAACAGGAAGCAGAACCAGACGTCGGGCTCCTAGGTCAGCCAACTAGAGAGAACACCAGGCAGAGAGAAGAGCAGTGGACTAATACTGCGGATGAATTCAGAACTGAGTGCATACAACAAACAGCCGTGGTTATGCCTGCAGAAACTCCAAGCCTACCTCTGTTCCCTTAGGGACTCTGAGGCTAGCAGCAACTTTGGCCCTGCAAAACAACAAACAGGGTTTTGTTTTTCAGTCGGAGAGGAAGTTCACATTATACAAGACGGCAGCTGAGTCTGACCACAGAAGTGCTTGCTCAACTTGTGGAGTTTAAGGAGCCAAGTGGGAACAATGACCAGGAAGAAAAGCGACTGCGTAGCGAACCGACGCAGAGGTGCCCCTGCCTCTGGCTCACAAGGGCAGAACAGGAAAACTAGTAATTTACTCTGGCGCGGCCAGGGGATAGAATGTTAAACACAAACAGCTGCTTGCTTTGTAATGGTCTGGCCTAGAAGGCTCCATGATGGGGGTGAGTCATAGAATTTCATATCTGGAACGGGTCTTAAAGGGTTGTCTTGTGGGAAATCTCTCTCTTCCACTTGAATGCCTCATTTTATTTTTATAGTTACATTTTTGTTATACAAGCGGTACCTGGGTATGTTCTTTGTGCAAAATCACAAGACGATAGCCAGGTATCCTCTCCCTGCAGAAGCAGCCAGTGTACACAGCAAACAAGCATCCTCCCAGCCTAGCCCCTTCTCTGTTTGTTCATAGTCACCCACAAAAGGGCCATATATTCACAGATCAACCTCTGTTGACGCACTGTGGGATCATAGGAGAAGCAATGTTCTTCAGTTGACTTTCTCACTGACCAGTATGTCCTAGAAATTTTTATGTGTCAATATGCAGAGTTCAAATTAATTTTCTTGAAGTATGAATAACATTCCATCCTTGTCCCAGTAAGGTAGCCTCGCTCTGTTAGCTCTCTCGTTTCCCTCACAAATGGAGTTTGCTTCTGCTTCTTTAGCTATCACAAACCTCAGAGCAAAAACCATGTTGAAACATGTATCAGTGACTTTTCTCATGGCTGGCAAGAGCCACATTAGGAAGGAAGGATTTATTTGGGCTCACAGTTAAAGGATGCAGTTCATCATGACAGGGAAGGCAAGGTGACAGGAGCATGAGGTGGCTGGTCACACTGTGTCTTAGTCTGTATGATAGCTTTAATTGCTAATTTGGCACAACCTAGAACCACCTGGGGTGGGAGTCTCAATGAGAGATTGTCTACAGTAGATTTGCCTGTAGGGGATTGTCTTAAGTTAGTTGATATGGGAAGACCCAGCCCACCATGGGCAGCACCATTCCCTAGGCAGGGGGTCCTGAATTGTAAAAGATGAGAAATCGAGCTGAGCACATGCTAGTGAGCAAAATGTGCATGTCTCTGTTTCTGTCTGCTCTTGACCCAGATGTGAGGTGACAAGCTGCTTGAAGTTCTTACCTTGACCTCCCAACAATGATGGCCCAAAACCTGGAACTGTGTGCTGAAATACATTCCTTTCTACCCTGCTTTTGCTCAGGGTATTTTCTCACAGAAATGAAACAGGACAGTCAGGAAGCAGAGAGAGATGAACGCTGGTGCTCAGCTCACTTCTTTATTCAGTCTGGGACCCCAGCTCATGGGATGGCGCCACCACATTCACAATAGGTCTTCTCTCCTCAGTTAAACCTCTCTGGAAGCACCCTGACAGAGGATGTTTCCGTGGTGATTCTAGATTCCCGTGATGGTGACAAGGAACAGTAATCATAACAGAGCATATCTGAGCTTCTAGGAGCATCTCTGAACATCACTTTAGTCTAAATTCCTAAATAATGCAATTGCTAGAACAGAGGGTAGATGGATTTCTAAGTTTTGGTACAATTTCCTTTTTAAAAATATCACCTTGGTACACCTTCTCTGAGAACATTCTTTACCCCCCTCCCCATAGTGGTTTATTCAGGTTTTGCCCTTTCTGTGCAGTTTTAGTATGTATTTCTCACATAGAAACCATCCATTACACACAGATATACTCTCTGACTGGTAATCGTGTTGCATCTCTAATGGCTTTTAGTTTATGGAAATCTCTGGATTCACATTCTCTTTTGTCCTTAATGCTGTTGTCTCTGACACAGTTTCTCTTGATCAGACTCCACAGAGGTCATTCTGTTTGTCTGTTTGTCTTGACAATGGGTTTGTAGACTCTTCTCTTTTTCTCTTTTCCCCTAACATGTTAGTTTCTGTTTTCATGATTGTTACACTTCCCTACTTTTTCTGAACTCTTCCATAAAGTTTTGATATAATTTTCTCAGTAGAAGTTCTAATAATTTATTCTTAAGATTTTCAGTTTTCCAATATATGCATTTTAAGCTATAACTTTTTTTGGTCTTTTTTTTTTTTTTGTTTTTTTTGAGACAGAGTCTCTCTGCAACTCCACCTGGCCTGGAACTTACTATATAGAACAGGCTGGCCTCGGTCTTACAGAGATCTGCCTGCCTCTACCTCTCAAGTGCTGGGATTAAATGTGCGTGTCACCATGTCCGGCTAACACACTGCCTTTTGTGATCTGAGATGCTTAATCATATTTTTGCCACCCAATAATATTTATTTATTATTTATTTATTTATTATTTTGTGTGCTCACCCATGCACATGTACACACATGCCATAGCTCACATGTGGATGTGAAATGACAGTTTGCCGAAGTCAGTTCTCTCCTTCTACCTTGTGGGCCCTGGGGATCCAACTCAGATCATCAATCTTGATGGCAAGCACCCCTACTCATTGAACCATCTTGCTGGCCCTGTTACTTTTTCTTAGAGAATAGTTTTTGCTGTGTGAAATTTTTGTTTACTTTTATCCTTTTCTACTTGAATTTTTTTTTTGTCTTTTTGAGACAGGGTCTCCCTGTAGCCCCAGCTGTCCTGGAACTCACTATGTAGACCAGGCTGGCCTTGAACTCACAGAGATCTGCCTGCCTCTGCCTCCGGAGTGCTGGGAATTTTTTACAAATATATTTTGATCCTATTTAGATCCCCTCCAATATCTGCACACCCATTACTAGTCCCCCAATACTTT
>NW_008352479.1:1463395-1470306 GCF_000622305.1 Nannospalax galili | reverse complement strand
AGAGAGAGAGAGAGAGAGAGAGAGAGAGAGAGAACACCACATACACATACACATAAAGTAAATAAATAATAAAAATAAAATACTGGCTCGGCAGATGGCTCAGGAGGTAAATTGCTTGCTGCACAAGCTTGAGGACTTGAGTTAGGGGTCCCACAACTGATGTAAAAAGCCAGGTGCTTCAAGAAATTCCAATACTGGTGAGGTGGAGACAAGTGGACCCCACCCCAAGAGCTTGCTGAACTGTGAGCTCCCAGTTCAGCGAGAGACCTGGTTTCAAAAAAATAAGGTGAGAAGTGATTGAAGAAGATTCATAATGTTGATCTCTGCCATATGTACATGTACACATGTACACGCATACAGAACACACATCAAAATAAATTAAAAATTCTAAAATAAAAAATAAAAGTGCTCAGGACTTGGTGAGTGAACACCCTGTCTACCTTGTGCTGCAGGTAGTATGGTGGTTTGAAAGAAATGTCCTCCATAGGTTGATATACTGAACACTTGGTCCCTGGTTGGCAGTGCCCTATGGGACCTGTCAGAGGTACAATCTTGTCAGAGGAAGCACATCACTGGGGGCAGGCTTTGACAGTGTGCAGTCTTGACTCACTTCTAGTTCACTTTCTGTGTTGTGTCTGCAGGTGAAGATGTGATCTCTCCGCTTCCTGCTCTGGCCGCCTACTGCTGTGCCTCTCCCACCTTTATGGACTCTCCCTCTGGAAGTGAAAGCCCAAACGAACTCTCTTCTGTAAATCACTGTCAGTCATGGTGTTCCATCACAGCAGCAAAAAGTAACTAATACAGGTGATAGAAACCTGAAGGCCCAACCTTTTGACATTGTAACAGAACGTTGTCATCTACTAAGTTCATGTACCACATAGTAAAGTTACAAAAAGAAAATCTCAATGATTTAACTAATTTTACAATTTTGTGTCGGACTGTATTCATAGGCATCTTCGACTACATGTAGTCTATAGACCACAAGTCACAGGTCGAATATGCCTGGGTGCTTCTCCGGAGGTCTCTAGTGGGATTTCACCTTAGAAGCCACAGTGGGAATGCCCCCTCAGACACACTGCAGTGACTGCCTTCCCTATCTCACATCCCCATCCCCCTACTCTGAATCTGAGGTTCATCTCCAAGGTAAACCTATGGACTAGATCCTTGTCTTCCTATCCACTTCTGGGAGGTCCCACACAGCACACTTGTGAATATGCTAGTTTTTGTAACTTGCTCTCACCCTTTAGGGGAAATTAAACCCACTGTATAAAAAGCCGTTCTCAGTTTGCCTCTGTAGATGGGAAGTTTGGTAAAATTAGTTGAGTAATATTTATGTCACGTCTATCATGGTGAGGCTCTGACATGGTCACAGTGGGCTCTCCTTTCTAGAGACAGTCATGGAAATATTATACCCAAGAAACTACCACAAAATGTCACGAGTGCAGTACCACTGAGGAGGAAGGAAACTGTTCTGATTAGAACATAAAGAACGAGGCTCTGGAGAGATGACTCAGCAGTTAAGGGCACTGGCTGCTCTTGCAAGAGGACCCGGATTCAGTTCCCAGCACCCATGTGGCAGCTAACAACCATCTGTAACTCCAGTTCCAAGGGGATCTGACATTCTCTTCTGGCTTCTGTGGGCATTGCCATGGTGCACATAAATACACTGAGATACACACACATACAAATAAAATAAGTAATTTTTTTAAAAAAATGAAGGAAAGAATGGGCCAAGTACAAATGATATTTGAGCCAAGTCAAAAAGCAAAGGAACAGGAAAAATGGAAAGATAAAAACCCTCCACCAGAAGGGAAGCTAATCATATCTGATCATAAATGTTCAAAAGTAGTTTAAACAAAGGAGAAAAAAATACAAGTAAGTATACAGGTAAGACATCTTAAAAAATAATTCAAATAGTGCTAAGGACTAGTTGTGCACATGTGCACATGTATACATATATACAAAACACACACAAACACACAGAATACATACAGCACCAGTCAAAAAAATTCAAAAATTCAAAAATAGGACTGAAGAGACATCTCAGTGGTTAAGAGCTTGTACTTCTCTTCCAGAAGAGCCAAGTTCAATTCCCAGTACCCACATCAGGCAGTTCATAACTGCTTATAACTCCAACTCCAGGGCATCTGACACCTCTGGTCTCCATGGGCTCATGTGTTCATACCCCCCCACACAAACACACACAAACACACACACTATATATACATAATTAAAATAGTGTTCAAGAAATTAAAAATAATATAATAAAAAATTTCAGGTGTTGGTAAGCAAATGGGTAAAATTCTAGTTAGAATTTAAGAGCAAATATATTAAAATTCAAAAAAATGTAATACATAATTTGCTGCTGTTTGGCCTCAAGACAAATAAAAACCGAGACTATTAAGTTCAGCCCCTGGCAAAAGTCAAGCCTCCATCGGCCATGAAATAAAGACAATGCCAGTGCTAAAAGGTTTACAGATATTCTTATTCTATACAAATTAAAGATGTCAAGTTCTGAAAGTAAGAATTTCATTTTTTATTGTTTTAATTTTTTATTTTATTTGTGTGGATGTATGTGTGTGCATTTGTGAGTGTGAGTATATGTGTATAGGTTCACATGTATGAGGGTACATGTGCACATGTATGCATATGTATGAAGACCAGAGGACACCCTTGGCTGTCATCCCCCAGGTGCTGGCCACTCTTTTATTTGAGACAAGCATCTCTTACTGGCCTGGAACTTACTAAGTAGGCTAGGCTGGCTAGCCAGCAAGCACCTAGGATTCACCTGTCTCTACCTCCCCAGTGCTTAGAGTTAAAAGTGTGTGCCACCACACACATGCACACACATTTTTTCTTTTACATGGGTTCTGAGGATTGAGCTCAGGTCTTCATGCTTGTAAGACATGTACTTTATCAACAAAATCCCCAGACTGAAAGTGCAGATAAACTTCATGAAGACAGAACAGTGACAGACATGTGCCTTCTAAGGGCAATCTCCTTACCCTCATTTATTCTGCTTGAGTTTTTATTTTTCTTTCTAAAGCATTAAAAAAGATTTATTTATTTTTATTTTGGGTGTAAGAGTGTCTGCATGTATGTGTGCATACCACACGTGTGCAATGCCTGCAGAGGCCAGAAGAGGGCCTTGGATTCCCTGGAACTGGAGTTACAGACAGTTGTGAGCCACCTTGTGGGTGCTAGAAACCAAACTCAGGTCCTCTACAAGAGCAGTCAGTGCTCTTAACCACTGAGCCATCTCTCCAGCCATGTTTAGTTTATTTTCCTAAGGGGAAGCACAAGGTAGAGTGTGTAATGCTAATTAAGGGAGTCACCAGTGGAGCATCTTTGAGGACACTGTAACCTCTCACTTAGGCTGTCATCCTTGTATCTGATTGAATCAGTGGAAGGAATTGTTTGGGGTCCAAAAAATTCCCTGAATTGACCACTTAGACGCTGATACTCAGGAGAACTCAACTGCTTTATTGAAACTGACCGGCTGGGGACGCAGGCAGGCTCAGGAGCTACACTGCAACCCAGAGCTGTGGAAATGCAGGGTTTTTAAGCACAAAAACCACAGAGCAGGGGATTTCTATAGGAACCATAAACAGATGTACCAGGAAAGGATTTAAACAATCTAGGGCTGATTTCCAGAGCCTTAACCTACACAGCCATTGGCTAGCTTACCTGGGGCAGAATGTTCTTCCTCTTCTGCCCCGGACCATTTCCATAGAAACCATAAACAGATGTACCAGGAAAGGTTTCGAACAATCTAGGGGATTTCCAGAGTCACGTGGAGGGCAGCTCTTTCTCAGAGGACAGGGAGGGGGATAAGGGGCACTCTTCTTCAGAATGTGCAAGGACTGATCAATTCTGGTATTTGAGCTGTTGTTCTCAGGCAATACTCCCAAGATGTGTGCAGATGTAAATAACAGATTCTGAGATGCTAGATGACTAACCTGCTGATACAGTTCATTTTGACTTTCATATTCACTGTTAAATGTGCACCTTATCCATCATGATCTGAAGTTCTGGCAGTCTGTTTGAAAGGCAATATTTCACAGCAGGCATTAATGCCCATGAGTATGAATTCCATATTCTAACCTGCCTTTCACCTTTGTGTACAGCTTTCCAGTGACCTTATCTTCCCATTGGTCAGTGATGGTCAGGGGAATTGTATATAATATTGGAGCCCCTCACCCCTGTGGCCTTGTGCGTCTTGCCCTGAGTCGCCCTGGATCATTCACTCAGCCACTCTAATGCACACAAGCCAGGAATGTGAGAGTTAACATCCTGTGCAGCAACCCTTTACTCTGTGGGATAGAAACTTCCTTTCCCTTCCTCTTTTTTTCTCCTTCACTTTCCCCAGAGTCTCTCTCCTATTCTTTAAGAATATTTCCCCAAATGTTCAACTGGCAGGTAAGTCCTGGTGTCAGCTGTGCTTTGATGGTGAGCTAAAGACATGTAGCAGAGTTTTGTTTTGGACAAATTACTTTTGCTCACTGGGTTTCTGTTATCAGCAAAATGAAAGAATTGAGCTTGTTCACTTCTCCTGGCTTTAAGAGTCTATAGTGGGGGATAGAGAGATGGCTCAGTAGTTAAGAACACTGGCTTCTCTTCCAGAATACTTACATACATGCAAGCAAAATACTCATGCATATAATTAACAAAAATAAATTAAAATTTAAGTCTATAAAACAGCAGAAAATCTTTAAGATTTTTAGGAAATCCTATTTTCCTCCATATTTTCTTTATTTATACTCAAAGGATTAACTGCAATCCCAAAAAAGCTTTCATGGTTTTAAACATCCTGCAGACCCCAGCATTAGGTACACACAGTGAAACAGCACTGGGTTCCTACTCTTCCTCCGCAGGTGAGGATGTGACAGCTCTCTGGCTTATTTGTTATCGCTTTAGCTGTTCAGACCATCTCTTAAAAGGACAAGAAAAATGCTATCTGGAAACCCAGCAACATTGGTGGTCATAGCTTGTCTTCCCTGACCACACTCCTGATCTTCACAATTACTAATACTCTGTAGAACCTGGGAAGGGGTTCGTCCTGTGAATGATGATTCTGTTGTTGCTTAATGGTCATGCCAGGCAGTGACAGAGAAAATATGCTGTCAGTAAACAGTGGTTACATGGGATGATGAAAGAATGAAGAGAATTGAGCAGTTGTCCACCCAGAAACCTCACAGTGAATATCTAGACCTAGACACACTCCACTAAACACATTTTGAAAAACGGACCATTCTGACTCGATTACAAGCTAAGGGAGTTTAAAGTTGAAACTAAGTATTTAGTGCCAAGAGTGATATCAGGAAGACTGAAGAATAGGAACTTTCCAGATCTTATCCTCTTTCAGAAACATCAGTTTGAAGAACACTCAATGCATCAGAATACTTTCACAAGAGATAACACGTGAGGGATTCCAGAACCCACATGTAGTAGAGAAATAAGGAGCAATGCTTTGAAGAAGGTAGAAAGGGCAGTTTCATAACACATGCATTACCCGCTCCCAAGACAAGGGGTCACGGAGGGAAATATCCTCTGCATAGGAGGACAGTGAAGTGAGTACTTGAATTTGCTGCAAACCCCAGCATTAGGTACAACACCGTGAAGCACAGCACTGGATCCCTACTGCTCCAGACTCTAGGATAATGCCAATAGATAAGCTCCAGGTCTTCCCCATCAGTTTGAAGAACACTCAATGCATCAGAATACTTTCACAAGAGATAACATGTGAGGGATTCCAGAACCCACATGTAGTACAGAAATAAGGAGCAATGCTTTGAAGAAGGTAGAAAGGGCAGTTTCATAACATATGCATTACCCGCTCCCAAGACAAGGGATCACGGAGGGAAATATCCTCTGCATAGGAGGACAGTGAAGTGAGTACTTGAATTTGCTGCAAACCCCAGCATTAGGTACAACACCGTGAAGCACAGCACTGGATCCCTACTCCAGACGCTAGGATAATGCCAATAGATAAGCTCCAGGTCTTCCTCAGTGTCAAGGTTGGGCCCTGTAGGCTTGAGTTTCAGACTTAACAGTACCAGGTGCATCCCCATTGCTCCAGGTTCCAGCCTTATCCCAGCATCAGCTTGGAACCCATGGATCCCAGTTCTAAGCTAAACTTGAAGACCTAGCCTCTTAGTTAACCTATGTAGTCTCAGGCTGGTTCCTGTAATCTTAGGTTTCAGACATAGCCCAGTGCCAGCTCTCATAGTCCCAGTACCACCCTCAGGGACCCATGTTCCAGACTGATCACTGTGGGTATCACCTCCATGCCAGCATCTACAGACCCAGTATCCAGGCTAATCCCTGAGGACCTAGCCTCAAGGAGGTCCCTGTGCCAGGTCAGCTTCTCTGGGCCAAGGCCCAAGCCTACTCGCTTGCTCATCCAGGCACCGGCCAAGGCTGCCTGATGACTCCAGTAGTAAGCCCATTGAGAAGTCACATGGTCTGCTGAGAAGCTCAAGATGGGCTGACAGGTAAAGAGCTTTCTCTGCTGGAACCAGTCTATAAACACTGAAATGAATGCCTTTTCCTTCAAATGCAGAAACCAACACAGGGCCATAAAGATCAGTGATAATTAGGGCAATATCAACACAGGAACAGAAGAAGCACAAGTGATCAACTCTATGTAAGTAGTATCATGTGAACTTCCTGACAAAGAATTCAAAATCATAGGGCTCTATGAGCTCCCTGACGAAGAATTCAAAATTATTGAGAGTTAGAGAAGAACATAGAAAAACAACTAACCAAAATCAAGAAGGCAATACATGAGCAAACCGAGAATCTCAGCACAGAGATAGAAGCCGTTTAAATGATCAAAGAAAAGAAATTCCGGAGCCAAGGAATAAAGTGACTGATTGAAAAATTTCATAAAGAGCATCTCAGGAAATCCA
>NW_008352479.1:1427737-1462434 GCF_000622305.1 Nannospalax galili | reverse complement strand
AGAGAGAGAGAGAGAGAGCAGTAAAGCTACTTCTGTTAATGCAAATATGATCATGTATATAATGTATATAAAACTTTGTAGAATAACCAAACTCAGTAGTTTTATCATACAAAATCAACAAAAACCATCAGTGTGATTCAGTACACTTACAACAAATTATCCTAAAAAGATCAAGTAAACAAACCTCTACCCTCCACGATGGCATTGAGAAATATTTAAGAACAAATTTAACAATAGAGGTGAAAAGCCTGTATATAGAAAGCTGTAAAACACTGATGAAAGAAACTGAAGGCATAAGTAATTGGAAAAATATTACATGTTCATGGGTTAGATTGGATTAATATTGTTAAAATAATTGCAGATTCCAAAGTGATCTATCGAGTCATTGCAATCCTATTAGCATTACAGTGACATTTTTCTTAGAAATAGAAAATCAATCCTAAAATTTGAATCTACAAACACCTTGAATAACCAAAGCAATCTTCGGGGGAAGGGGGGAGAACAAAGTTGGAAGCATCAAGTTACTTAATTTCAAAATATACTATTTATCTATAGTGGTCAAAATACATAGTACTGTCATAAAAACAGGCCTATAGATCAACACAGAGAAGACGAACTCCAAATTTCCAAAGTAATAAGTTAATAGTATTAATTTCATCATGGTGGTTAGAGATATTTACAGCCTTTAGAGATTGTGATTAAGATTCAATAAAGGGGGTGGGGGCTGCTGGAGAGAAGGCTCAGAGGTTAAGAGCACTTGCTACTCTTCCAGAGGACCCAAGTTCAGTTCCCAGCACCCACATCAGGCAACTCACAACTACCTATAACTCCAGCTCCAGGGGATCCAGCACCCTCTTTTGGCCTCTGGGGACACTGAACTTACATGCACATACCCACACACAGACACATACACATATATGTAATTAAAGATAAAAACTAATTTTTTATTAAATTATTAAATAAAAATAATAAGATAAAATTTTTTTTCATATGTGTATCTAATGCATTCTGATTAGTCCCTGCCCCTTATTTCACTTTATCTTTCACACACACACACACACACACACACACACACACACACACACACGCATGCATGTGTACTTCCTGTCTCCTGGCCTATGATTCTCTAACATTTTGAGACTCTGCCAACAAAAGGGCATCACTGGATGAAGTCCTTAGACTTTCCACCCTAGAACCATGAACCCAAATAAAACATTTTCTTTATAAAATATCCCACATCAGATATTTTGCAATAGTACTAAAAACTGGGCTAGTTTTACTTCTGACAAATGTGCCAAGAATACAAAATGGACAGTCTCATTAGAAACAGTATTGGGAAGCTGGTGAGGGCATGGCTCAGTGGGTAAGTGCCCTTTGCTGCCAGTTCCAGAGGACCTTAGTTCAGTTCCCAGAACCTGTGTTGAGTGGCTCACAATCACCTGTAACTCCAGTTCCAGGGGATCCAACTCCTTCTGGTGGGCACCCACACACATGTGCACACAGACAGACAGACAGACAGACACACACACACATGCAAATGAATAAATATAAAGTAAATCATAAAAAATAGTGTTGGGAAAATTGGATACCCACACAATTAAATATTTATATCATATTTAAAAACTCAAAGTGAGTTAAAGACTTAAAAGATCTGAAGCTGTAAATGAACTAGAAGAAAACAGGGGAAGAGCTTCACTGACATTGGCTTAGGCAGCAATCTCTGGTTGCATCTCAGAAACACAGGCAACAAAAGCAGAGGGCTCTGGTAGTACCAAAGCTAAGAGCTTCTGCACATCAAACGAAGCGATCAGGACAAACGATGGGAGAAGACTTTCACAAACAACCAGGTTGAAACATGGGTGAAGGACACTAGACCTCCTAATCTATCAGTGGACAAATAGTTAAAGGAAATGTGAATGATAGTAGACTATGTAGCATTTTAAACTAAGGGAATCCTTCCAGTTGGGAATATGAGGCTAGTGGATATATGAAAAAATGCTCATCTTTGCTAACCTTGAGGGAGTGAAAAATAAAATCACAAGACGATAGGAATTCATACACCCATGGGAATGGCTACTACCACAAAGATTCCCAATGCAAGTAAGGCTGTGGAATAAATAGGCCCCTGTACACTACTGATGGGGTCCAGATTGGCACAGCTGTTAATGAAAACAGTTCTGTTCTCAAAGGGAAAGAGAGCCACACAATGATCCAGCAATCATGGATATAGGCAAAGAAAAAGAAATCCATGTGTTGAAGAAGTATCTGTACTAACATCCTTACATCATTACTCACAAAAAGCAAAGCATGGGCTTAATCTAGGCATCTCTCTGTAGATCCATGGTTAAGAGGAATGTGAATAAGAGCATAACATTCAACATCTAAAACCAAGGAGGGACTGGAGAGATGCTCGGTGGTTAAGAGTGCTAGCTGCTCTTGCTGAAGACCCAGAGCTCAGTTCCCAGCACCCATATAGGGCAGCTCACAACTGCCTTTAGCTCAAGCTCCAGGGGGATCTAATGCCCTCTTCTGGCCTCCATGGTCACTGCAGTATGGGCACAAACCCACATTCAGTCACAAACATACATATAAACTAAAAATAAATCTTCTTTAAAAATGAGGAAATCCTTTTACTTGGGAATCAACAGATGAAACTAGGGACCATGACCAATGGAATCCAGCAGGCACAGGAAGACAGATACTGCCTAATGTCAATCAGAAGAGGTTGAACTCACAGAGCAGTGAGCAGACTGCTGACTGCTAGGGGCTGGAGGGTGGGATGGGGCATTGTGAATAAATCTAGTGCATATTTTGCAAGGTATGGTAAGTGTAGCTAACAGGAAAGCCTTATATACTTGAATGCTCCTAAAAGAAGGTGTTAATTAGTTTGAGTTAATCATTTCATAGTGTGTCTAAATATCAAATATTAAAACATACAGGGGCCAGTGAGTTGGCCCACAGGATAAATGCACTTGCCAGAAAGCATAACAACCTGAGTTCAAGCCCCAGAACCCATACTGAAGAACTAAAGAACCAATTCCTATGAATTGTTCTCTGGCACATACACATGTACACACACAATAAGTTAATAAATGCAAAAACATCATGTTCTATGCTGTAATAAATGCAATTTTTTGGTCTTTTTGACACAGGATCTCCCTGAAGCCCCAGCTGTCCTGGAACTCACTATGTAGACCAAGGTGAACTTGATCTCACAGAGATCTGCCTGCTTCTGCCTTCCGAGTGCTGGCATTAAAGGTGTATGCCACCACATCCAGCATCAATAAATGCAATGTTTATCTTTCTGTTTTTATTAACTTTTAAGTTACCATGGAAAGTTAAGGATTTCATTGTACAATTTTATTTTTCAATGAAAAAAATGGCTGAGCATGATGATGTACACCTGCAATACTAGGACTCAGGTGTCTGAGGCAGGAATATCTGGAATTTGAGGCCAGCCTGGGCTATAGAATAAGATCCTGCCACTAAATAACTAAATATATATATATATGTATATGCAAAGCCACTTATTTAAAAATAGAAATGCTAAGAAAGCATTTTGATGCTTCCTTATTGTTTGCTCCTGGTTTGAGCAGCACAAGTTAGAAGTGCAGACCTTGGCCAGAGGCTGGATTATTTAGGACAAGATGGCAGGAGGTATCTTCCATGCTGGGATGCTGGGATAAGCTTCCAGATTCTAGGGAGTGTGAGTCTAGGGCCAATATATTTCCTATAGCAAGGCATGCTTGTGTGTGTGTGTGTGTGTGTGTGTGTGAGAGAGAGAGAGAGAGAGAGAGAGAGAGAGAGAGAGAGAGAGAATGTCATCTAGTAGAGATTTCTGAGTTTCTCTCCAGATTTCCAGTTGAGGCTAACTGAACTTCATGTGTCTTCCCCTTCTACTTTAATACTTTCTAAACACAGTCCCAAGCCTCTTCTTTTTAGATTTAAAAAAATATTTTAAAGTATGTATATGTGTGTGTGTTTATGTATGTTTGTGCATGTGAGGAGACCAGAAGAGAGCATTGAATCTCCTGGACCTGGAGTTACAAGTAATTGTGAGCTGCCAGACATGGGTGCTGGGAACTGAACCTGGGTCCTCTGCAAAAGCAGCAAGTGCTCTGAACCATTATGTATCTCTCTCGCTCCTCCCTCCCCCATGTATCCTTTGAAATGTAAGAGCCAGAGGTAGTGGGGAATTACTGCATAAAAACAGCTTTCTGGACATGACAGGCCACTGCACTCATGAACTCATAGTGGCTGTGGTTGCCTGCACAAGACCTGCACAAGATCAAGCCAATCAATATTCCAGCATGGAGAAGGAGGGAGTTGTGAGCCCCAATCCCTGGCTGAGGAGCTGTTGGCAGTTGATGACTGCTGGGAGAGGGAGAATCTTTCAGTTGTGACCTCTAGTAGGTTGCCCATGCTCCAATGGATAGCCCCACACCTCTATGCATACAAGCAGCACTGATTGGACTCAGGCGGTATCACTGTTAGCTTCAAATGTCAACCTGATCAAAATGATACAAACCTAGACATACCTGAGGAGAGGGAGTCTGAATTGAGGACTTTCTTCTATTGGATTGGCCTGTGTGCCTGTGTGTGTTTTCTTGATTGCTAATTGATATAGGAGGACCCAGCCCACTGTGCACTGTGTAGTCCCTATTAAGCATGTGATCCTGGGTTGTATAAGAAAGATAGCTGAGCAAGTCAGGGGAACAAGGTAGTCAGCACCACTCCTCCATGACCTCTCCTTCAGCTTCGCCTCCAGTTCTGACTTTGAATCCTGCCTTGGCTTCCCTTGATGATGGCCTGTGACCTGTAAACCAGATATACTCTTTCCTCCTCCAAGTTTGTGTTTAGCACAGTGACAGTAAGCAAACCAGAACAGTGGGTTTAAAAAAGAGGACACAAAGTTGGGAGGGGATGTAGTGGTGGGTGGGAGTTCTGGGAGGAGTTGGAAGGAGGACTTTAATGTGGGTATGATTAAAATACATTGTATACATATATGAAATTCTTAAAGAATAACTAAAAAAAATAAGTTCCAGGAAGTCTACCCTATCAAAAGTCACCTGTGAATTCCCTATGCATTCAAATAAAGTATGAGGCATGTAGCTGGCTCTTTCTCACCCAGGTACCAATTCCAAGGTCACTTCTTCACAGAGAGCCTTTCCCCAGCGCCCTGCAGTCCTTGCATGGATCATCTTGCTTAGTAGCTCTTACAGCCTCGTTGCCATCTGGAAATATTTCATTTTTTGCCTTGTGTCTTTGCCCACTAGAACGTGTGGCCTGGGAGAGCAGGCCTTGCATTATACTCTGTGTTTTCTCAGCAGCACGCACAGTGCTTGGGACTTAGTAGGTGCTCAAGGAATATGGGTTAAGTTTGCTGACCTCCCCCAAGGTTATCAGCCATGTACAAGAGGGGACCAGAGTGCTCCTTCCTTCTGGAAGGAACAGAACACTATTTGGGTACAAAGGAGCCAGAAGTCTAAAGTGTGGCAGATGTTAGAGATTTGGAGATGTTCTTGCCCTCAGTAATTTATTGTGATGGCATCTCTTACCAGTGAAAGGTCAAGAAAAACAGGAGGATGAGCTCTTAGCTTGTGTCTGCATCTATTCAACATGGTAGACCTTAATGCTAGGAGTCTGGAGGAACTCTTGTGCCCACAGGCTGCTCAGATGAAGACCACAGTTCAGACATCGCCCAACAGTGCACCAGGGATGCTGGGAAGATAATGTAGTCAACCGGGTGCGGAGGTGGTGAGGAAGAGGACCACTTGGCTGCCCTCACCACCTCTTTCGGAAGGCTGGGCAGAGTTGGCCTGGGAGGGGTCAGCTGGAAAGCAGAAATTGTTGCCTGAGGAGCTGGGTAGGCTCACTTTTCATTTTGGATCAATGAGAAGGTGGGCATGATTGATGTGGAGGAAGCAGAGCTTGATGAGTGGGGCAGACGCCCAGGTGTGCTGGCCCTTTCATATCCACATCAAATGCTACCTGGTGAGTTCCGGGCAGAGTTGGGAGATGGGGTGCCGAGGGGCAGGCAGCTGTGCTCTGAAGCAGGGGTAGAGCCTGTAGACTGGAGACACATCTCAGCTCCTGGCAGACAGCTGGCTGTAAACACTGCTCTGTGATTTCCTGGGAGGGGTAGACAGGTAAGAGCGTTCAGAGATGAAAGAGCTGTGGCCGAGGAGACACAGGATGGAAATGTAATGAATGTGTTTGTTCCTTATTTATTCCAACATTAGTTACCTCCACAAGTGTGTACAGCTTTGCTTCTTCAAGCGTCACTCACCACCAGCAGCAGGAACTTTGCCTGCAGACCCCGGGGCCCACCCCAGCCCGCTGAAGCACAGTCCTCGCCCTTCCACGAAGCCCCAGGGGCTCTCAGCCACATGAAAGGAGGAAGGCTTCATCTGCAGGAGAACTTCACCCCTCTGAGCGGGGCCCCCCACAGAGATACTGTGAGCGAGCACCTGGCAGACATGGGGCCCCCACCGTGAGGAGCTGGGGGTGGGCCAGGTGCACCCTCCTGCAGGTGCTGCCTCTGAGAAGACATGCCACGGATGGATTATTCCTTTCTGTAGTTCGTCTCTCATCTGCCCCCCTCAGCAAGGTAGAAACACATGCCAACAGCAGGAGTCCCTTTTCTTGGTGTCACTGGAAATGCAACAGAGGTGGAGCATAGTCCCTTCCGGGGTGGCTGTCCTCACCACCATGGAACTTCCCGGGGTCCTCCCACCACTGCAAACCTGATCTTTCTGTCTGCCAAGAATCAGTTCTCCTCCCAGGAATGCAAAAGGGCAGCTGTTCTGGCTGGGACGCCAGCCGGAATGCAGGTCCCAGCCTGGCGCTCTGAGGCTCACTCCAGAAGCCTATCTACATTCTAGGTGAAGGAACTGGAGTTCAAAGAGGCAGAGTGAGAGATGGACCTAGCTGCTTCCTTGGTAGAATTCTCAGAAACCCCAGGTCTCGCCTCTCTTCACACTTTTCATGACTTCATGCAAAATGATGTTTCTGGAAGAGCTTCCCACTGACTTTTGTATGTATATGATATGCATATAACTTCGATGTGTGGGAGTCCATTTGTGTGCACACATGTGTACTTGTGTGAGTGTGTGTGTGTAGATCAGAGGCTGACGTGTGATGACTTCCTTGATTGCTTCCACTTTATTTACTGAGGCAATGTTTTTCCCTGAACCCCAGAATCACTGACTGGCTATTCTTGGTAGCCAGCTTGCCCCAGGATCCTGTCTCTGCCTCCTGAGGGCCCTACCTGCTTGGCTTTTATGTGGGTGCTGTGGATCTGAACTCCAGCCCTCATCTTGCTCAGGAAGCACTTTATCCACTGAGCCATGTCCCCAGCCCTCAGAGCACCTTCTTCAGACTTGGAGCTGAGGAGAGAGAGTCGGTACAAGGAAAATATCCTACTCTTTACCTCTGCCCAGTTGCCTTGAGTTACCTTTAACCTCAAGAAAAGGAGACTAGGCCCCTGGGAAGCCAGATCAAGTCTCTGTTCCTCTAGTGGGACTGAGGCTTGACTTTCACACTCCATTCCTTGGCTCTGTAAAGTCCCCTGTCCTCCCAGTGACAAATGCTACTTTTCCCAGTTCACCCTCTCTGGGAGGTGTCCAGTGCCAGCTCCTGAGTTATGTGTTCTAATAGCATTTCAATCTGAGTCTAGGGACACATGGAATGGAGCCATTTCACCCTAGTCTAGGAAAACTCCACTGGGGCCAAGCATTTCATGATGTAGGCATGCATTGAAAACTGGGGTCATGGTGTAACCATCTTGGGTGTCCCTCTCTTCCCCTGAAAACCCAACTCACCTAGCCTTCCCCCCTCTGAAAAGCTGTAAGTCTTCCCTCTGGGAGGTATACCATTCAGCCATCTCCTCACCCTGAAGTGTTTGTTCAACCCAAAGTATCACAATGTTCAAAAGAGAAAAGGGGTCACTCTCTGTGCCATGGGGACTTTTGATTAGTGGTGTTTTATCTTTGAATAAACTACTTTGTTTTCATGCCTACATAGAGCACACAAGCCAGTCATGCACTGTTTGACACATTTTCACAAAGTGTACACACCTCAGGGACCAGTGCCCAGACCAAGAAGTAAAAGAAAAGAAAATTATCAACTGTTTTAGACTGAAGGCTCCAGACCAGAGATGCTGTGTGCATTCTGACATTCCCTGGCTGCAAACATCCTCCAAGCCGCACCCTGGGTTGAGTCCGTGTCTCCATCCCACCATGTCCTTTCTGAGGTCTGGCAGAACCCACTCGAAGTGGGGAGATCTGAGGCCAGTCCTGGTGCCCACCCTTTCTTTTTTGAAGTCTCCATTCTGTGTTCCCAAGTGGCCCCAGGGCCCCTGTCATCTCTAATCCTACAGCCTAGTCTTCCCCATTGGCTCTGACTCTGAGCAGCCTAGATAGAAAATATACTCCTTTGATAAACTCCCACATTAAAGGGAACTGAGGAATAAAGGTTTGTGGGAGGGGCAGTGACAGATGTTCAACCAAGGTTGTCCCTGGGGTGGACGTAGCAGTTATAAGGACATGAAAGAGACCATGTGGCCTGTCCTGAGACTGTTACTTTAATTAAATCAGTTACTTAAGATCCTTAAGTGGCCTAGAGGGTGTTTAGAAATTTCAGTGGTGGGGAGGAACCTTTTTCAATCCAGGTACATTTGTCCACTGTGGTGAGCCCCCTTGCAGACTGTTGGGTGTGGGGACAAGGCCTTCCCTCTGCCTCCCTGATAGAGAACCCTGGGTGAGTTTGTGTGGCTGTTTCCTCCCTGTTGATGTAACCATGACCTGTCTTAAATCAGAACAACTGTGATTCAAGCAGCAGCTTGGATCAGGATCCCCTCACAAGGGCCGGTTAACGTACCCTGGTGGAACTGAGGGTATGGCTTCGCTGGTAGAGTGCTTGAACAAGCCCTGGGTTCCATCCCCAGAATCCCATAAATGGAGTGTGGTAGTATACCCCTGTGTTGCCAGCACTAAGGAGGTGGGGGGGGGGAGAGAGAGAGAAGAGAGAGAGAGAGCCTGTGGAGGGAGAAGGTCAGCCCTTTCACTCTCTGAGGATATACAAACAGTATAGATTGGTTGGCTGGAGGAGACTTGGCAGTGTAGCTTGCCCTGGAGCTTTTGTGAGATGGGTGGGTCATCTTGATGATACAGCTATGCAAGAGTCCCCCTCATTCATGTTCCTGCAAGTGACTCCAGTAAACTCACTGCTTCATCAAGCTGGACTTGGATGGAAGGGTTTCTTTGGTCCACTGGTGCCCTACCTGGGGTAGACAGGCATTTCTGTGCCTCTCCCCAGGAAAAGTCACCCAGACTGTTTAGGCAAATCCCTGAACTGGACTACGTGGAGCAGAGGAAAGGCTGGGAACCACAGTTTGTGTCCTCTACTGCAGCAGAGTGGGAGAGCTTTGACACAGGTTCCCCTTCAGATCTGATCAGCTCTGGAGCTGCTGCAGCTCAGTCTTACCATCTGAGAAATGGGAATGTTAGTTTGTGGGAATTAACAATTTCTGACACATTGTTTCCCCTGAACATCTTATTCTGTTTTATTCAGGTAACTTTCAGAGGCATCTTCAGAGCAGAACTTGACCCCCTCAGTGTGAGGACTAGGAGATGTCAGTCTTGAGGCTCCTCCCTTCTGAGGACCGCCCCCAGACTCCAGGCCCCTCCCTTCTGGGAAGGTTCCTGCCCCTCCTGACAAGATATCTGGAGTCCCTCTTCCAACCTGAGGCCCTTCGTGGTTTGGAGAGCCCCTGAACTTGGAGAGGTCAGGACTGTTTTCCATCATCTCATGGCCACAGCTCTTACAGAGCTCTTTCCTTTTTGTCATTGTTTGAGACCTCTGGCCTCTGACTCACTGTGTGGCCAAGGATGACTGAATTTCTGAATGACCTTCTTCTTCCTCCCAAGCATTAAGATTACAGATGTGCATCACCGGTAGTTTATGTGGTGCTGGGAAGGGAATCCACGGCTTCGTGCTGAGCTACACCCTCACCAACCAATTTACCCGTATTTATTAATTTTTCTAGCCTTAGGCGAGCAGAATTTCCTGGAGACTGGCTTAGATGCCCCAGGGGGCTAAGGAAGAGTGGGCTAAGGCCAGCTTCAAGGCTTGTGAAAAGAGTGTTGTTTAACAGGAAGGGCTTTTAAAGGCTAGATGTGGAGGTGAGCACCTCACCTGGCCAAGAGAGGAAATGAGACCCATGGACAGATCACCCTCCTGTGGATGTCATTTTGATTCCTGTGCCTTCTCCCCAGGTGAATTTTAAGACTGCATCTCCTTGCACGGAGCCAGGCAGAGTCACCAAAGACCTCACCAGTCTGCTCTGTTGTGTAATTCCTCTGTTCTTTAATTTTTAAAATTACTTTATTTACTTATTTTTAATTAAAAATTATTTATTTTTATTTTATGCGTATGAGTGTTTTGCCTGCATTTAGTGCACCTTGTATGTGCAGTTATCAAAGGGGTCAGAGGAGGGCTTTGGAGCCCCTGGAACTGGAGTTATGTACACTTGTTAGCTGCCATCTGAGTGCTGGGAACTGAACCCAGGTCACCTGCAGGAGAAGCCAGTGCTCTTAACTATTGGGCCATTGCTCTACCCCCTTTATTTACTTATTTATTTTAGGGTGTGTTTGCGTGTCATGGCGCACACATGGAGGTCAGAGGACAACTTACAGGAATCAGTTCTCTCCTACCATGTAGGTCCCAGGGATGGAACTCAGGTCCTCAGGCTTGACAGCAATCTTTTTAACTACTAAGCTATCGCACTGCCCCTCCCCACTTTTAATATATCTTTCATTAGTATAGAAATAATTGCTTTCAAAGTCAACAGCTCTTGTTTTAATAAGAAAATTAAAAATGAGATATGACACATAAGAAAATTTTCATTCGCATTTCTGAAGACACACCAGTTGTGGCTTCTCCAAGAAGCCTGGGTAGGTTGATCATGTGGCCTCACTGGCGCATAGACACAAAGCTGTCAGAGTGAAACGTCACTGCCTTCCATTTGGAAAAGAGGAAGTAGGTGGAAATTTCCAGGGATTCCCATAGTGAATCCTGCAGAGGCTTTGCCTCTGGGACCCTGACCCCGACTATAGCAGGTGCAGCTGGTCCTGGGCGGAGAGCCAGCACAGCTGTTCCTCACCCCAGGCCAGGAGGGGCACTGCTGACTCTGTCCCCTCCCTCTTCTGCCTCCTAGATTATTAGGTGACACACTACAAGCCTCCACTTCCCCTAGTTGCAGCTTCATGGGGCAAAATGGAAAGGAACTGGCTGAGCTTCTCCCTCACTGTCTCCCTCCCCACCCCCCACATCCCATGATAGCTAAGGAGACATTTAGCTCTTTGTTGTAAATCTGATCAACACTAAATACACTAAGAATTCAAGCAGGAAACTGCCATGAGAGCTTGCCCAATTAAAGTCTGTGTAGTCAGGGTCTCTGAGAATAACTGTCTTAGGAGAATTTGGCTTTGAAGATGAAGAAGGGCCAGAACACCCTCCAGTCACCTCTGATGCTTAAAGAGTGGAGCACACTGGGTACAGTCCTTAACAAATGAAGAAACAATGGCAGGAGGGCAGTTACTTCTCAGTAGAGTCAGCATTTACACATGCAGAGAATGTTTAGACAGGGGTGACCAGTACATTCAAGGATTCGCCCAGTGTAAATCCTTTTTTAAAAATATTTTATTTTATTATTTTTATTTTATGTGTATGAGTGTATTGCCTGCATGTATGTAAGTGCATCCATGTTATGCTATGCCGTGGAGGTGAGAAGAGAGCTTCGGATTCCCCTGGAACTGGAGTTAAGGACAGCTCGTAGCTGCCATGTGGGTGCTGGGAATTGAACCCGGGTCCTCTGCAAGAGCAGTCAATGCTTTTAACCGCTGAGCCATCTCTCCAGTCCCCCAAGTGTAAATCTTAATGTAATAGGGGTTTCTGAAAAACAGAAAAAGATTGGATCAAAAAGTGTTAGAAAGAAATAATATTATACGTTTATAACATGGAAGGGTGAGGGAGGGAGGTGAGAGAGAGAGAGAGAGAGAGAGAGAGAGAGAGAGAGAGAGAAAGGAGAGAAAGACATACAGAGAGGGGGGAGCAAGAGAGATAGGGAAAGAGAAAGAAAGAGAGAGGAAAGGAGAGAGAGGATAGAGAGAGGGATAGATAAAGGGAGAGGAAGGAAGAGAGAGATAGACATATGACACACACAGAGGTGCTTAAAGAGAATTAAGAAATTAAACCTAACAACAAAAGTGCTAGGGTACGAGACTGAAACACAGAATAGTTCCTTTTTCTGACGACAGCAACACTGTTTGAATGGGGGCAGAAACACTGCATGGTACAAGGTTGATGCACAAAAATTAAGCATCTTTCTCATTTATTCCTATGTATATGATGGTTGCTGGGAGTTGGTTTTCTGCTTGTTTTGACGTATACATTTTTCATGTTAACCTCTAATAGCTCACTCATATCACCAGCTGGTCTTTCACTTTTCATATGGTATTTGGTAAATCCCATGAGATATTCAATAGCTCATTGTGAAATAGGCTTTGAGGCTGGTAATTCTGTCCAACTGCCTGATAACAAATGCTTAGTGTGTTTAAGACAGATTGAGCTATGCTGTTTGATGGCATAAGTGTATTGAATTAATTTTCAACTTATGGAGCTGAAGAGATGGCTCAGCAGTTAAGAGCACTTGCTGCTCTTGCAGAGGACCAGGGTTCAGTTCCCAACATCCAGGTCAGACAACTCACAACCTCTTGCCACTCCAGGTTCAAGGGATCTCATGCCCTCTTCTGACCTCTACAGACACCTATGTACTCCTGGCATACACACAAATAGACACACACACACACACACACACATAAAGTAAAATAAAAAATAAATCTTCAAGAACAAAATTTCAACTTACTGTACTTCAAAAATATGAATGATGGGTTGCCCAGAATGTAACCCCCATTAGTCAGTTAGCATCTTTAATAGCTGAAATTTGAACCAGCGTTTTAAATACAAATTTAACAGCTGAAATTTGAAGCAGCATTTTAAATACAAAAATGTAAAACATTTAGGTACACGTTTTTACAAAATATGTTTAGAATATGTCTGCTGAAGGTTATAAAACACGGAGTAAAATTTTAAAATACTAAATAAGTACACCATGTAGAACTTGGAAGACTGGGTTTAATTAAGATGACAATTATCTCTAAATTGATCTATATTTTCACTGTGATTCAAATTGAAGTCATAGCAGACTTCTTTTTGTAGATCTTGACAAAATGATTCCTATATATTTTAAAAAATATTTTATTTATTATTTTTAATTTATGTGTATGAGTGTTATGCTCGCATGTAGGTAAGTGCACCTGTGTTGTACAATGCCCAAGGAGGACAGAACAGGCTGTTGGATCCCCTGGAACTGGAGTCATGGACAGTTGTTAGCTGCCATATGGGTGCTGGGATGTGAACCTGGGTCTTTTGCAAGAACAGTCAGTGTTCTTACCTGCTGAGCCATCTCTCTAGCCCCTTCAAAATATATTTTAAAATATAAAGGAACTAGAAGAGACAGAATTATTTTGCAAAAGATCAAGACCAGTGTTTCACCCACCAATTTCAATACTGTTCTACTTTGATTTCTGTTACTGTGACAAACACCTTGACCAAAAGCAACTTAGAGCAGGAAAGGGTTTAATTCAGCTTACAGGTAAAAGTCCATCATTGAGGAAAGTCAGGGCAGAAACTCAACAGGAGCTTGAAACAGAGACCATGGAGGAATGCTGCTTGCTGGCTTGCTCATAAACTCATGCTCATTTGGCTTTCTTATCCAGCCCAGGCCCACCTGCCTAGGGATGGTGCTGCCCACTCTGGGCTGGGTTCTCCCACATCAATTATCCATCTAGACAATCCCCTACAGACATGCCCACAGGCCAATCTGACCTGGGGAATCCCTCAATTGAGACTCCCTTCTCAGATGATTCTAGACTGTATCAACAGTTAAAGCTAACCTGGAAAGATATTGACTAAGAAACCACAGTGTACATTCATAAAGGGATAAACATGAAGATCAATGGAGCAAAATAGAAAGTCCAGAAATAGATCCACGTTCATGCTTAATTGTCAATTTAAAGGCAGTTTAACAGAATAATGCCAGCTGTTTCAACAAGGGCTGCTGGAACCATAGGATAGTCACAAGCAAACAGATCAAAGCCATGATCCACACTTCACACCAGAAACAAATAAATCATTGATCTAAACTATAAAACCTAAAACTATACAACTTCTAGAAAAAAAATAGCACAATTAAGTGCATGTTTTGATCCTTTTCTGGACTTTTTGGGGGTGTGGTAATGTGGTTTAGGCAAATGCTTTAGATTTGACACCAAAAGAAAGAACCATCAAAGAAAAACAATAGAGGGGCTAGAGAGATGGCACAGTGGTTAAGAGTACTTCCTGTTCTTGTGGAGAACCCAATCCCTATGGCTCAGATCTGCCTGTAACTCCAGCTCAGGGGGATCCACATCCTCTTCTAGACTCTGTGGACATCTGCACTCATGTGCACACACACACACACATATACACAAAGTTAAAAGTTAAGAAAACTTATTCTTTTAGACTTGAAAAGCAATACATTTGACTTGTTCAAACTCTGATAGTTGAAATACTTTATGAGAATGAACATATGAACTCTAGACTGGGAGGGATTTGCAGGCCATATCTCTACCAGAGTGCCTGCATGCATTGAGAGCCTGTTCTGGTTTCTTTTCTGCTGCTAGGGCAAAAATCAACTCAGGGTGGAGACCAGCCTGATCTATATATCAAGTGCTAGGCCAGCCAGGGCTACATAGTGATACCCTGCCTCAAAAACAAAACAAATAAAATCAACTCAGAGGAGAAAGGGTTTATTTCAGCTTATAGTTCCAGATTCCAGGGCATCATTGTGGGAAAGTCAAGGCAGGAACTTCAAACAGCTGATCACATCACATCCACAGTCAAGAGAAGAGGAATGAATGTGTGCATGCTCACTTGTTGCTCATGCTTGGTTCAATTTACCCCCTCTCACACAGTCCAGGATGCCCTGCCTAGGGAATGGTGCCACCCAAATTGGGCTGGGTTTTCCCATACCAGTTAACCTCATGAGGACAATCCCCCACAGACACACTGAGAGGCCAAGGTGATCTAGAGGCTCCCTCATTGAAACTCTCTTCCCTGGTGATTTTAGGTTGTGTCAAGTTGATAATTAAAGCTAACCAGCAGGATTGTAAATGAGGAAAACATAATTGTCTAGATGCATATGTAAAACCCTCAGAATGTGGAAGAGCAGAGGATGGGCAGTTTTCGTTGGTGCCAAAGAAGTCAATCGCTTCCGTTACTAGAATCCCTACTTTGCTTGTACTGCAGGCCAGCAGCAGGCCATGAACACATGTCGTGTTGGTGTTTCTCACAGTCCCTGCCCTAAATAGGAAGAGGACAGCTGACCATGTGGGATTCCTGAAGGTATACTTTCCCAGGCACCATCAGTCACCACTGAGAGATTGAAACTTCACAAATGGAATCTGCAGCTTGTGAATAACTGCTACATTTGTTGGATATTAATAATTTGTGCCCCTTCTACAACCACAAAAGAGGCCTGAGGAATTGCTGCTTAGGTTGTGAATTTTAGAACACCACAGTCAATTCGTCTTCTAGTGCTCCTTGGTCAAAGCTGCTGTGGTTTGCAACAGCAAAGACAGAATTTTCATAATTCGCAGCATCAGACTGCCTCAAAAGACACACCAGTTTGCACCATGTCCTTGGCTGCTGATTCAGATCTTCCCAAACACAGCATGGTTTAATGCCAGTTGGATTCACTGTGAAGACCTTCCGTCAGAAGGAGGGTGAAGCAAGGTCAACAGAGTCATGGAAGACACCGTGAGTGAATCACTGCAGGGACACTGTGTCCTAACCATCAGCTACGTTGGAAGGAAAGGCTTGCTAAGGGTTGTCTATTAGAATTCGACTAGTCCACACTGGATTGGATGTCACCCAGCCACCTGCCATGCCAACCCCACATTGCTCCCCACTTAGCTTCTCTAAGACACAGCCCGTGAAATGATCAATGAGGGTCATTAGCCATGTGGCTTGACACTGCAGGCTGTGTCAACTGACAGGTGCTGTCACAGGTGTGGGTAGATGGCAGGTGCTTGTCTCAGCCCCTCAGTTTATTCATGAGCTCCAGAAAGGCTTGTCTGCTTCTGAAAATGACTTTGAAAGGAAAACTCTGTATGATTATAGGAAATCATTTCTGTGACACACTGGCCCTATAACTCATCCAGGTACAGTGCACCTGAAAATATTCCCAGAGTTTGGAATAGTTTCTATAATAACATTTAGCAGGTCTAGTGAAAAAAGTTTGATGACAGATCCATTTAAGTTCTTGCAAAACGAGTGCAATATGGGGCTGGAGAGATGGCTCAGCAGTTAAGAGCACTGGCTGCTCTCACAGAGGATCTAGATTTGGTTCCCAGGACCCATACGGCAGCTAACAACTGTCTGTAACCCCAGTTCCAAGGGATCCAGCACATTCTTCTGGCCTCTGTGGGCATTGCACACATGTGATACACTTACATACATGCAGGTAAAATACTCATAAAGTAAAAATAAACACATTTTAAAAATGAGTGTAATGTGAGTTTTCTTATAGAAATTTGCATTGACACAAATCATTAGATGTGTCAAATCATTAGATTGCTATGATCTGAATGTGTCCCCCCAGCTCAACGCACATGTTGGAAACAATTTCTGGTGTAATCGTGTTGACAGGTGGGGCCTTTGAGGCCTCTGCCATGTGGGAAGATATAGGTTGATAAGGTGGGAGTGAGCAGGCTTGCTAGAGAAGTCAGTTCGGCTGCCTCTTGTTCTCTCCTGCTCTCCTGCAGTTCCTACTCTGGTAGGGAATCATGGGGCAGAAAGATTATCCGAGTTCCATTTCTGTTGCTGTGATAAAAATACCCCAATAGAAAGCAACCTAGGGGAGGAAGGGTTAGTTTTAGCTCAAGATTCCAGGTTATAGTCCAGGGAAGTCAAGGTGACAGGAACTGGAGGTGGCTAGTCACATCACATCCACAGCCAAGAGCAGGGAGAAGGCATGCACGCATGCGTAGGGCTCAGCTATCTCTCTCTACTCTTGCACAGTCCAGGGCCCCAATCCAGGAATGGTGCTGTCCACCCTCAGGCCGGGCTTTTCCATATCAATTAGTGTGTCCAGTTGACAGTTAAAGCTGGCCAGGACACTGTGGGCACTCTAAATGAGAGTGAAGATTCCATTGTCCTGGCAGAAGAACCACAGCTGAGACCACAGTGGGCCATCTGGTTTCCCTCCAGAACAAAGTGTTGCGGACTCTGGCAGGTTGAGGCTCAGGCCAGGAGAGCTGAAGCTCAGGACCAGGCTGTGGACAGCAGAGTGTCTGTGCGGGTGGGGGGTGGGGGTGGGGTTCATGGATCTGTTTGTCCTTTGTGCCACTGTGACCAAAGTAGCTGAGAACAACTTAAAGGAGGGAAATATTTATTTTAGCTCATAGTTTCAGTCCAGCATGGTGGAGAACACATGGCAGAAAGCAATGGGAAGCAGAACAGCACTGTAACAAGAAATGCCCAGGGCAGATATAGTCCCCAAGGACCAGCCCTTAGTGATCTCCTTCCAATAAGGACCCACCTCCAGTTCCATCACCTTCCATTCACCTAGTCTCATTTGAAACTCAATGGATTAAACCACTTATTAGGTCAGAGACTTCAGGATGTAATCCTCACAGACACCCTGAGGTATGGCAACTCTCAATAATCATGTTGACTATCAAGATTAGCCTTCACAGTGGACCTCAGTGAAAGGATGAGACAGGGAGCTTCAGGTGGCTAGCAGGGTATTCAGAGCAGATACCATACCCATGGCTCAGCAGGAGTCACTCCTACCCGTGCACAGGGCTGCTGGGCTGTAGAGATGCTTTTCGCTGTAAGGTATGACCCCGGTTGGTCCAGGCAAAGGCCTTGTGTCTTGAAAGGCGCAGGTTTCTCTTAAGAAGCTGCAGTGTGGTCACATGCTTACATGGCTGTCTAATGAACATGATCATTTAGCATGTTGCTCCCCTCAGATTCCCCAAAGCACACCTGTGGAAGTCAGAGGCCAACTCTGGGGAGTTCATTCTCTCCTTCTCTCAAGGGGTCCTGGGGAATCAAACTCAGGTCATCAGGCTTGGCAGCAAGCACCTTTATCTGCTGAACCATCTCTAACCCTAACCCTTTAATAACAACCCTCTTAAGAAAGTGTTTCCAGGCCATTCTTGCTAATGTAGCCCCTTTGTTGCCCTCTGGCATCCTCACCTGGATTTTTTTTTCCTTCATAACATAATTCCTTGATGCTATCATGTCTATCTATTGCACATGGGCTATCTCACCACCATGAAGAAAGTATCACGAAAGTTGAACTTTGTTTAATGTTGACATTTCTTAACATGTAGAGCCAGGCTTGGAACAAACAAATGATTAAGAAATTGTTGCTGAGGGGCTGGAGGGATGGTTCAGTGCTTAAGAGCACTGACTGCTCTTGCAGAGGACCCAGGTTCAAATCCCAGCACTCACATGGTGGCTAACAACTGTCTATAACTCCAGTTCCAAGGGATCTGATGCCCTCTTCTAGCCTCCACAGGTATTGCACACATGTAGTACACATATATACTCAGGAAAAACACTCATACATATAAAATAAATAAGTAAATAAATAAATGAAACTTAAAAAATTGTCGCTGAGTGAATAAACTGATAAACTATATTGATGCATAGCACACAGAGTGAGTAGCTGAAGGGCTCACTCCCCTCACCCCCAGTGCTCCATCTGTCCATTTAACAATGTGGAGTTGCCTGAAGTTGCCAGTGGTCCAAAGAGGCACTGCAGGACCCCAAAAAACTCAGGGTTACTGGGGTGAAGAGTAACTTTGGGTACAGAGTGAATCTTGTCACTGTGTGTTTTCTCACATGGTTCCTATCTCAGGATGGCGGGAGCCATAGATGACCAACTAACCCAGACCTCCAGCAGAGGCTCAGGGGTGACTTCCCTTCAGGACTGTCACCTCAACCCTGAAAGCACTGCCCCAACCTCCAAACATTCAAAGTCAGAGAAACAGAGAACTCTGAAATGAGGATAGATTACTCCCTCACCTAGAACAAGGCTTCTGGAACTTTCCCACTCATTGCTCCTTTATACCTGAGAAATTTTTACATGGCCTCAGATATACAGGTATATTAAATAGGTATGCCCATCAAACATTTACTGACAATAAGTCATAAATTTATTTCAAAACAATCCCTTAGTAAATCTTTTATTAAAGAAAGCAAATTTGCATACTAATGAGATGGATAGGTTTATTTTATGTAAGAACTAAGTATTGGCTGAATTGGCCCTTCAGGATGCCATCTTCACAGCTGATCAATATTTTGATTTTATAATTTTCAATGCTGAGAGTCCTGATTCACATAAATTTGTAACACAAAACTAAGTATGTTTAGGGTCATTTCAGAAATTGTTGGAAATTCTGACATAATCACAAGCCAAAATTCACTCAACAGTTTTTAATATGAAAAAAATCAGCAGCTTAAACAGACATTTTTAAAATAAAAATTCCTGATTACAACCCAATCCAAAGGCAAACTAATTTTATACATGCTAGGGAATGATGGTAGGAAAAGATTCAAAGTCTTTTTCTTCTGTGATTAACCCATTTTGTTTCTGTAAGAGCAGAAACATATGTACAGTGAGAACACTGCAGGCTATAGCATATGGTCATCCTGAGTATGAAATGCAGTATTTCAGACAGCATTCACGGTTGCTGTGTGGTATGGCAGCATGCTCAGCTCAAAGCACCACGTGAGTTCAGAACCAAGACTATGGTGAAGTTCTGTGATGCAACATGCGTGCTCACTGCAAGAAACACCTCAGATTCTGTGTCTGATTCTGAATTAATTTTTGGTCATTGTACATCAGAAACCTTTTACTGTGGTACATATTTTGTTAGTCTTACATTCAGTTGCCCATCACCCACAGTTTAAGAATTGGACTTAGAAAATGACCTAGGTCAGCCTGAATGGAGTGACTATCTTGCTGAGGTATGAAAAAGCCATTGGATTTGAAGGGTGGTTTGGGAATTATCTGATTATCCAGAATTTTGAAAAGGTTGCTTGTAAGTGTAGAAAGGTTGAAATTGTGAGCAAAAGGATGTAGTGAAAAACGGAATCAGGAAGTGAAATAAAAGTCCTTTACCTCAGATGAAAAAGATGATAATCACCAGAAAGGGCTTACTAAGAATCATGGAAGAGGGAACAAGAGCTGGCTAGGGGGAGGATATTGTGCTGGTTAGTTTTTTGTCAACTTGATACATAATAGAGACACCTGGGAAGAGGGGACCTCAATTGAGGGATTTCCTCCATCAGATTTGTCTGTGGCATGTCTGCAGGGCATTTTGGTTACTGATAGATTTAGGAGGGCTCCACTGTGGGTGGAGCCATTCCTGGGCAGATAGGCCTGGGCTGTATAAGAAAGACAGCTGAGCAAGCAGAGGAGTGAGCCAGAAGAGCTAGTAAGCAGCACTCCTCTGTGCTCCGTGCTTCAGTTCCTGCCTTGAGTTCTTGCCCAGATTTTACTCAAATGGACTGTGTCTAAGAAGTATAAGAGAAACAAACCTCTTCCTCCCTAAATTACTTTTGGTGAATGTTTCATCACAGCAAAAGAAACCAAACTAAAACAGGGCATGTATCCATTATCTCAGCACTTAGAAGGCTGAAGCAGGAGGATCTGGAGTTTGAAGCCAGCCTGGGCCACCCTGATTCAAACAAAATTTAAAATTAAACAAAATTAAAAATTAAAAAATGAACACACAAATTAGCAGTAAAAGGAAAAAGCAAAAAGGACACTCAGAAATATCCTGTCAAGTTAAAATATTTTAAGAATAAAGGGGGAAATTTTTTGCAAGTAATCACACAGGTGAAAAACAAACAAAAATGATCAAACTAACAGCTTACTTTTTTCTGTAGCTCTGAGGATCAGAGGAGTATAGAACAATGTTAAAGATACAAGTGTTCATTCTGGGGGAGATAAAAGAGAACTTTCTAGAAAGATAAGATCTCTGAAAGAATATAGCTCACTTTCTTTTTTTCATTGTTTCCTCAAAAAAGGCTGATCTATGATGTAGTGGCTCATACCTGTATTCCCAGTACTTAGGAGGTTGAGACAGGAGGTCTGCTGTGAGTTCAAGGCTTACCTGGGTTAATAGTGAGTTCCAGGCTGGCTTGGTTTACAGAGTGAGACACTGTCTCATTATCCCTAGCCCCGCCCAAATCACAATAAAAACTCACATTTAAGGGGAAAAAATAGGTTGTAAAAGAAATGTGGCAAACAATGGTGGCGCTTAGGGTTAGAATCACCGAGCAAATAATTATATTTAATTGTATAAGGAACAATGCAAGCATAAATAACACTGAAAGAAAAAGATTCATTATAATGCATCTTGTTACATTATACGATTATGTGTCTTGTTATAATCTTGTGATTGTTTGGAATCTTTTGGATAAATTCTTATCTTAACTACACCAATATTACTAACTTGGATTTATTTATTTTTAATTTTTATTTATATGTACATCTGTGTGTGTATATGCACCGTGTATGTGGTACCCTTGGAGGCCAGAGAAGGTGTCAGATCCCTGGAGCTGGAGTTACAGATAGTTATGAGCTGCCTAAAGAGGGTGTTGGGAACCAAACCTGGATCCCGAACCTGGATCTGTGTTTTTCACCTGGAGGCTGGGAATTGACCTCAGGTATCTTGCTTATGCCATAAGCCCTTTACAGACTGGGCTATCTCCCCAGTCCTCAGGAAGTCATCTTATGTTACTCTTCTCTCTGTCCTATTCTGGATGCCTAGATTCAGGGTTTCAGATCTCAAGCCTCAAATCCAGCCACTTGTCTAGCCTATGAGAGGAGTTCAGATGGGAGAAAGACCACTTTTATTTATAGTTGTGGGTCTCTGATAAGCAATAAAAAATCCCTACTTACCACATGATGGAGACCCAAAGGCCCTGGCTTCCCTTTCCTTCTCTTTAGGGAAAGAGCCTCTAGCTCCATGCTGCAGATCCAGGTATGATTCCCCACTGCAGGTGCCCAAATGCCACACTTGGACCATAGAGACCAAAAGGACTGCTGGGGTTCATTTAGAATGCTGAGGACTATTTTCGGTGGAGAGGAATTTTATCTCACCATTGCCAACAGTGCAGTTGGGCCTGATTGCCCCACCTTGGGACCCAGACACTATCAAGGAGATAAGGGGCACCATTTCCGTGGGGCAGATGATTGCTTCTGCAGACTTATTTTTAGCAAGCTGCTTTTTCTATCCAGAACATTCACCTGAAAATAGCTCTGAATACAGTGGAAGTAGCAGCAGCTCACAGAGGACTGAACAGAATTCTCAAGCCTGAAGACTCATGGGGCAGGTTTTTACTTCTAATTCTGGATTTTGTATTGAGATACAACACATTTTTGTAACCAACAGCCACTGTAAGAAACTTGAGAATTGGATTCAAATTCAGTTCACTCCGTGCTGCTTCTCCAGGAAAATGTTTAACTATTATGCTTCCAGAGGTAAGGGGAAAACCATTACAAATGGTTCCCCTCCCAGATAAAACTGCAAAATTGCAATGTATTGATAGATTGATTTCTCTGTTTTTTTTTTAAATTTTATGTATATGAGTGCTTTGCCTGCACATATATAAGTATACCACATGCCTGCAATGCCCAGGGAGGTCAGAAGAGAATATTGGGTCCTTTGGAACTAGAATTATAGATGGTTGTTATCCACTGTGTAGGTGTTGGGAACCAAACCGGGTCCTCTGCAAGAGCAGCCAGTGCTCTTTCCACTGAGCCATCTCTCCAGCCCCTCCTTGCACTTTATTTATACAGTCAACATGTACTTTTTTTTCCAGGGATGCAAAACACTAATTTTGCACAGACTGCAGCAAGTAGGTGCTGTAGTTTAGATGTAAAATGTCTCCCACAGGCCCGTGTGTTTGAATACTGGGTTCCTAGCTGATGTGTTGTTTGAGGAGGCTGTGAGCTTTTAGGAGGAGAGACTTAGCTGGGGAAAGTGAGTCATTGGAAGGCAGGCCTTGGAGTTTGTAGCTTGCCCATGCTTCCTGTCCCTGCTCTGATTCCTGATCTATTGAGATGTGAACAAGCAGTCCCCAGCTCCTGTGCTGTCTCAGCCATGAACCATTTCACCACCATGCCTTCCTACCATGATGGACTGTACCCTCAAAGCATGAGTCCAAACAAATGTTTCCACTCTTCAGTTGCTCATTGTCAAGTGTTTGGTCACAGTGACCAGAAAAATAACCAATACAGTCCTATTTCCTTTAACCAGTGATTGGCCTCAGGGTGGCAGAAGAGCTGGGTCTGGCAAAGGAGATGGGAAGGTCCAGAGACCTCTGAGGAGATACATAATACACCTTCTCTACCACTCTGTCCTGTCCTGCCTTTAGAGCAGGGGATGAAGGTATAACACCTGAAAGTACAGCAGCCATCTTGGCACCATAACAGCCTGTGCCCGTCTGAAGAGGCAGAGTAGAAGTCTATGTCCTTCATGGCATGGAGAGCTTTGGAATCAAACCCTAGGCCATCCATTGCTGTGCTTCTGCATAGTAAAGAATAAAATCTGGGCTGGGGAGATTACTTAGTGGTTAAAGTGTTGCTACCCAAGGGCGAAGACCCCAGTTCAGCTCCCCAGAGATCCACTTAAGTGCTGGGTGGGTGTGGTGGCTCAGCTGTAATTCCAGCCTGGGAAGATGAAGACAGGATCCTCAGAACAAGCTGGCTGGTGAGACCATCCATACTAGCAAGCTCTGGATTTGATTGAGAAACCCTGCCTTAATGAATAAGGTGGAAGAGAGACTGAGGAAAATTCCCAAAATCAGGCTTGGACTTCCACATGCACACGTACATGGACTCATACCCATACACATGTACCCACCATACCCATGCAAAAACATGCATATATACATATACATACATACACATGAAAAGTGGATAAAGAAAAAAGAAAAGAAAAAAAGAAATAAAAATCCCAGTGGCTGAAATCCCCAAAGCCCAGACTTTTGCTATGTGGATCTTAAACAGCACTAACAGGAGGCTGGAGAAATCACTCAGCAATTAAGAGCACTGGCTACTCTTGCAGAGGACCTGGGTTTGGTTCCTAGCATCCACATGGCAGTTAACTACCTGTAACTTGAGTTCCAAGAGATCTGATGTCCTCTTCTGGTCTCTGCAGGCACCAGATATACATGTGGTACACTTATGTACATGTAGACAAAACACTCACACACATAAAAAAAAAAAAAAAAAACCCAAATTTAAAAATACTAAGTAAAACAGCCCTTGTCTTCCTTAATAAACAGAACCTACCCAACTCCAACTTTCTTCTGGACATAAGCTTACTTGGGCAAATGCTCTATTTCCCGAATTCTCTTACAATTAGGTATTATACAGCCACATGACCAATGACATGTTACCAATATGTCAGGCAGCAGCTGCTGGGAACCATCTTTTAAAACACTGGTGCCCACCATGATGGCAGGAACCTCAGCTGCTATCTTGGACTGGGAAGATGCAGGTCTGCAAGGAAGGAAAAGTGGCAAGGTTAGACCCCCTGGATCCTGAGCCCTTCTAGCTCTAGGTGGCCCACTTCTGACCTGTGTAGGAGAGACAGATAAGGTCCTGCCATGACTAAGTCATTATTACTTTGGTTCTCTGTTACTATAGCTGAGCTCCAGTCCATCTTATTCAGGGAATGAGTGGCAGCTGAGAGGATTCTGTGACCACCATGACCCTCACAGTGTACAGTGGCAGTCTGGTTTCAAGAAGAAAAGAAATTGACCGTAAGGAAAGCAGAAAAAAATTAAAGTTTTCCTCCCAATTCTTTAAAATAATTGTATGTATGTATATATTTGCGTGTGTGTGTGTGTGTGTGTGTGTGTGTACATGGGTTCGTGTGGGCAGAGGTCAGCATTAAACATGTTCCTCAACCATCCCCCTTACTTTTTAAGGCAGAGAGCTCGTTGCACCTGGAGCTCATGGATTCAACTAGACTGGCTGGTCGGTGAGCCCCTGGGATCCTCCTGTCCCAGTGTTTGGGATTATAGAACACTTCATGCCTGGCTTTTGTATATGGGTTCTGGGGCTCTAACTCAGGTCTTCATGCTTAGGAGGCAAGCACTTTACTGACTCAGCCATCTCCCCAGCCTTGAAGTTATTTTTTAGAAATGAAGATGACTGCTTGTCATGAGCAGGAATCACTGCTGGAGCAGAGGCTGGAGAAGGGAAGGCAGGGAGAAATGGAAGTCACCAAGAAGCAGAGGAGGGGCCAAACCACGGTCGCTGAGATCTGAGCTAGGGGCGTGAGTCTGGGAGGTCCGGGCACCTGGGAATCCAAAAGAGCCCAAGGTGACACCTGGGAGTGTTCAGTAACTGTGGAAAAAGCTGGACACTAGTTCAGGAGACACCTGTCCGAAGACAGTACGATCATGTCTTCAGTCACTCATGGGAGCAGGCATGTCTGTGCTCATGGTGAGTGTGTGGTACTGTTTCAACACCACACACAGTCACTGATTCCCATTTGCATAAGGATGTGGGGTGTATTTTCTTAACCAGTACCTAGCATCAGCTGCACCAGGCATTTATAGGGCATTCCTCAGAACAGGACTTTTAAACTTTTCCCACTAATGGCCTCTCTTCATCCAAGAAATTTTTATGTGACCCCAGGTGTATAGGTATATGAAATACATATACAGATTAAGCATTTACTGATAATATAATAAAGATATTTATTTTACAACAATTCTTTGTCATATATATAATTTTAGGATTTGTTAAAGATGAAAGTAAATTTGCATACTAATGAGATAGATGGGCTTGTCTGTCTACCACAATGCAATCTAAAGACATACTCATCTGAAACCTGAGGAATAATGGTGAGAAAATATTAAAAGTCCTTTTTGCCCATAAGTAACCCATTATGTTTCCATAAGGGTAGAAAGCTTTGTATGTACATAAAAATGCTGTGTAACGTGCAGTAGTCTCCAATATGAGTTGAAATGTTTTAGGCCTTGTTCACGGGTGCTGTCTGGTGGGACGGCATGCACGGGTGGGATGGATTGCACAGTGTGTGCATGTCCTGTGTTCAGAACCAAGATTGCAGTAAAGTCACATGATACAACATGGCCAGGAAATCATGTGATGAACATCGGTGAGCAGTGTTAGAAACACCTAGGATTGTGTGCTTAGATTTTGAATTAATTTTTGTTTATTGTACACTCAGAAACCTCTTACTGTAGCCAAATTTTTCATGACACCCCATGTTCACTTACAGGGCCCCAAGTTAGATTGCAATCCATGGTTTAAAATGTTTTGTTATAGATCGGGGATCAACCAACCTTATCCACAAAGAGCCAGATAAGACATAGTTTGGTTTATGGGCCGTGCAGTCTCTGTGACAGATACCAAATTCTGCTGCTGCAGAAAGAAAGCTACAGATAATGTGTAAACAAAGGGTGTGGCTGTGTCTCCATAAGACTTTATGTAAACAAATGGTGGCCTGGATTTGGCCTGTGGACTAGCTATAGTTTCAGCCCCTGTTTTAGATGTGGAGTACTGTGTTAAAAATTGTTAAAAACTGCTCACTGCTGTGTATTCCCATTGTCCTACAAGTTTGAAAACATCTCCTGTTATTCTAATTAGACTCCTGTAGATTTTGTGGAGGGGAACACTGACATTAAGTGCTAGCACATAGCCCAGACTTGGTCTCGGCCTCACAGGCAGAAACAGTGCTGGGATGTGGACCCTGACCTGTGTCTCTGAAGCCTATGCCCAGAGCCCATAGGCTGCACATGGCTCTCACAGGCTCTTCTACTAATGAAGAATCTTCTTATGCTGTGTGCTGTGCTGGTGGGAATGTGGGCTGGCCCACTTGACCACATTTCAGACATTCCCCAGGGACCAGACAGCAGGAACAGTCCAGCAAAGCCCATGCAACCAGGCAGTAACACAAACATCAACTCATTTAACACATTTCCTGTACACACAACAGTCAGCTCCAAATTGTGGGTGGGGAAGGAAGGGACAGACAATTGGAGGAAAAAAGAGAAGCAGAAGGCTCAGAGGAATTCCACAGCAGAATAGTCTAATTATAGTGTCTCCTCTCGCTGGCCTGAGAACCTGTGGGCAGGAAGTTAGAAATGCCAAGCTGGTTAGTAGAGACCAACCATGCTCTGGTCCCTGTAGTAAGAGCTTCTTTTCTGTGACCCTACTGAGGCCCCATTAACTCCATTAAATCTCCATGATGTTGGTATCAAGCAAGACTTTTTCTTTCCTTAGTGGTACCAGAAGTTCTGAGAGTTGGCACTAGGTCACCCAATTCAAGGGACAAAGCTGGGAATTACAGGATACCTGTTTAAGTGAACCAGGGCTTCCCAGAACCACTCTGGAGTTGGGGTGGAGTGGGACTCCTGCAGGGGAGGTTGTTAACATGCTGCATCCCTGCCCCCAATTACAGTGTATTTAAGGACAAACACAAGTTCTCAAAAGGCAGAACAGCAGTGTCTGGAAATGAAGGGGGCCCAGGCCTCCAGGGAGGGAGCTGCAGGAACCTCTCACCCTCCTGCCAAGAATCAAGGCTTCAACACCCCTTCTGCAAAACTCAGAATAAACAAATGGCCTAGGGGGATAGTTCAGTTAGAAAAGTGCTTGCCTTGTAATTCAATCCCCAGAACCCATATTAAAAATAAAGCCGGAGAGACAGCTCAGTGGTTAAGAGCATTGATTGCTCTTGCAGAGGACCCAGGTTCGGCTCCCAGCACCCACATGGTAGCTAGCTAATAACCACCAGTAACTCCATTTCCAGGGGAAACAACCACCCTCTTCTGGCCTCTGAGGGCATTGCACACACATGCGCTTAACATGCATGCCAGCAAAACACTCATACACATAAAATAAAGAGTAAATAAATCCTCTCTCTAGAAGAAAATTGATCCACTGAGATAACTCAGTGGGTAAAAGCACCTGCCAGTTCAGGAGCTCCCACCAACCCCAGTAAGCCCGAGAGTACGCTGCACTCCCGACAGTACTCTGTACCCCTGGGCTGGGCTGTGGAGCAGTCTCTGCTGACAGGGATGGTCCAGAGTAATGGGCATCAGCCCCGACACTATAACACCGTTCTTCCCAGGAAAGTCCCAGATACTGAGGCCTTTCCATCGGGCTGAGGACAAGTAGATCTAAGTGACCCAGGCAGCATGAGAAGAGGCATATGAACATTGACAATTCTTGCTCTGGATCCTCAGGTCTCAGTTTCTAGACTCTTCCAGCTCTAGAAGAAGAACCTGCTTCACTAAGTTTCTGTTTCTCAATTTTAGCACTATATGTTGAACCAATACTCACTTCCTTTAAGTTTCTTTCTAATTTCATCTGAGTGTATCCACCTAACCCCTCACTCTTCTTTATCTACAAACGTGTTACTCAGTCATCAGAACCTGGTTCTTTTGGGCACACTAGTGTTTCCCCAGGTTGAGAATTTTCTGCGACAGGCCCTGGCATGCTGAGATTGAGGTATAAGCACCTTTGCTCAGGAGACAGAGAGAGGCAGGTTAAGGCAGGCCACAGGTAACCAGCTAGTTGGAGTTCACCACAGGGTCCTGGAAATGCTTGTTTGAGTCCCCAACAGCCAAAGTTCAATGCCAGCTTCTTTTCAGAACTAGTTGTGTGAAATAGGGCCAGCCACTTACCCTGTCTGTAGCTTAGCATCTGCATCTACAAGTATGAAAGAGTTCAAGATTGTGGGCAATATGAAGAAAGCACTTTATATACAGTAGTCAGAGTTCACGTGAGATGCCTTATATCCTATGCAAAGTACACAGCAATTGGGATCTTAGGGATCTCTGGCATTTCAGCTGTGTCTGGTTGCTATATTTATTTATCTATCTATTTATTATTTATTGTGGGAGCATTGTGTGTGTGTGTGTGTGTGTGTGTGTGTGTGTAGGTGTAGGTGTGGGTGCAGGTGTGGATGTACATGGAGACCAGAGGTTGATGTTGGGTGTCTCAGCTACTCTCCATCTTCTATTTTGAGGCAGGGTACCTCACTGAACCTGGAACTCATCCACTCTAGTAGACTGTCCAGCTAGCTAGCCCCAGGAATCCTAGTGCTAGGATGATAGACACATGCTGCCACATCCAGCTTTTTAAATAGGTACTGAGGCTCTGAACTCCCACCTTCATGTTTGTGTAGCAAGCACTTTCTGGACTGTGTCATCTGCCCACTCCCTCCTGGCTTGTTTGAAATGTCTTAAGAGCTAGGTGAGTTGTGATGAGTAGGGACCAGGCAGCTACTGCAGGCTGTGAGGAAGCCTGAGGTGGTGGCAGCTTCTTCTGTCTGGTGACACCTCATGTCACTCTGCTGTCAAGGAAATGGAACAGACTCTTCCATTTCTGTCTGCTGGCTCAGATGGTGACATGTGCAGGTGTACACTGTCTCAGGCACACATTAGGATTGTTAAGTTGTTGAGTAGGGGAACAAATACAAGAGGCAGAAGACGGAGAAAACACAGTCTGTGAGGTAGGATGTATGTATCTTGTTTGGGTTCTTGTTTGCCTCAATAAAGAAAGACAACAGCCCAATTTCCCCTCCCACCCCTCTTCCAGCATCCTCTGTTGGTCGGACTCTGCTGTGGGAAGGACTAGCCAGCCGCCCAGTCCTCATCTGCTGCTTTCAAGCAGATATAAGAATAATTTCACCCACTCTGGGATGAGTGTTCCGGGGTTCATCATTTGTCTGCCCTTCTGACCTGAGAAAGCTGGGCGGAAGCCTCCTGGACGTCTGTGTTGTTTCTCTCTGTTTCTCTGACTTCTCTGGCCCAGTTTCCTGTTCACCTCTGTCCTTGGCTGTCTAGTCGGCCTGACTCATAAGAAACTACAGCCAAGTCACCTGGTGGTCTGAGTCACTGACCCTTGGAGTATCTCTACTGAACAATAATAAAAGGCTAAAGTGCCCAAGTAAGTACTGCATTTTGCAACCGACTCCAGCTAAGTATCACTTGACGTGATTGGTTCTGGGACTTCCCCACTTGTGTCAGAGGACTTATCTTTGGCAACGGTGACACAAGCAAATTGTTTTATTTCCTAGCAACGGCCCTCTGTCTTCCCTTCCCTTATTCCCTCCTCCCTTGTTTCCTCAAATACTTGCTGGGTCCCAGACAGGACCTTAGACCTGTGCATGAATTGAAGACACAGCAAAGTCCCAAACAAGCTTTCAATGCACCCCAAGATAAGGAAGCAGACAAGTAGAAACAAGTGGAGCAAATTCATGGGGCAGTGGCAGCCCAGGGAGACCTGGAACTCAGCCATGGGAGTGTCTTGCTGGGCAGTATGCCAGGTGAGGCCAGCAAAAGAGTCAAGGTCAGGTGACTGCCACTTTCCTTTGTAATCAGTTGCATCTCTCTCTCTCTCTCTCTCTCTCTCTCTCTCTCTGATATATGTGCAAGTGTGTGTGTGGATATATGTGCAGGTGTGCAAGCCTGTGCACATGCACAGAATTCAGAAGACACACCCTTCTCTCTCACCCTCCACCATATTCCCTCCAGGCATAGTCTCTTCCTGAACCTGGAGTTAGGCAGGTAGGCAGCAAGCCCCAGGGATCCTCCTAACCTGCCTCCCATATTACTGAGGTTACAGGTGTTCTTGGCCACACCCAGCTTTTTATGCAGGTGCTAGGACTTGGAAATAAGATCCACTGAGCAATCTTGCAGCCTCAACTGTAATGTTCTCTTAAAGAGATACCTTTTTCAGGACCACTGAAGGCTCCAAAGCGCCTCTCAGATACAGGTGCCTCTGCAGAACAGAGGATGCAGACCAGATGATAGGGCAGAAGGAAGATGGAGGAGATTGGTCCTTTTCCTGAAGCTTCCAGACCAATTAGAGAGGCTAATAATATCCCGTGACTTAGGTTGCAATGAGTCGATGACCTGTCTGTAGGGAGCACCACCCTAGGCGTGGTAGGGGTAAGGATGATCTGCCAGTAGCTGATGTGTTGGGTACCTGGGACCTATTCTCTCACCTCTGATTTCCACAACATCTCTGCTAGCAAGTTCAATGCGGGTTCACCAGCACAAAGGAAGCCTCCCTGTTTTTCTTCCATCTCTGAAGCTAGAAGCCCACTCAGATCTCAAGTAAGTTGAATGTAAAGGGCGGTGTCACCCCAGCAGCCTCCTCTAGCTGGTAGATAAAAGTCCAGTCTCTCATTCTCTGGATGAAACATTCTGGAAGGCAATATGCACACCTGCCAAAGCTCCTCCAAGAGCTGAGCCTTGTTGCCCACAGCAGCCGCCTTGATGATGGATGTAAATCTTCCTCCTTCCCTACCTCACTCTCCCTCTTTCTCCTTCACCCCCGTTTCCCGAGGCCTTCCAAGAGGCCTCCTCTTCTTTCCCACTCTTGAGTTTGAGGAATCCAAACAAATACAGAATATCCTTAACCTTGAAGGACATGGAATGAAAGGTGTTCAAAGGCCTCCTCAGAGCACTCCCTCTAGTCCTGGCATTGCCATGTATACCTAAACCAGGGGAAGGATGAGTTCCAAAAATGGCATTAGAAACCCTCTGGTCCATAGGAAATGGCTGTCATCAAGTTAAGCTGTGCAAAGGTCTTAAAAACATAGTAACTGGGAAGGTCAGTTGCAGAGTGACTCTTTAGTATGTAAGAAGGAAGTCTAGTTTAACTCAAGGAAAAACTACTGTGTATTTTCCTTTTCCTAGTTATAATGAGTATATTTTTTTCAAAGACCATGGTGCTAAGAGGATTAAAATAGCCAAGAAAAGATTGGAATAACAGATGGACAAGGCTGTATGCTACACATAATTTTTTAAAATCTTTTAAAAGGAGGAGGTTAGGGGCTGCAGAGATGGTTCAGCCATTAAGGTGCATACTGCTCTTGCAGAGCAATCAAGTTCTCAGCATCCACATGGAATAGCTCACAACAACCTTAACTCCAGCTCCAGCAGATCCAATACCCTCTTCTGACCTCCTTAGGCATTGCACTTATGTGAACAACCCCCTCGCCACACATATATGCATGTAATTACAAATAAAAATAAATCTTTAAATATTAGAAGTTACTGTATAAAATTTTCATGTTTTACTGTCAAGATGATGTGCTAAGCTCTTGTTGGAGTGATTTAGGAAGAAAAAAGTATATTTGGAAAGAGACTCTCTTCATCCTTGGAGTAACTTCCTGAAATTCTTTCACTTACAGAAAATAAACACTTCACAGATGGAAAGGAACCTGTGTTATTTGGTGGGCTGTGGTAACCCCCACCCAGATATTTCAGGACACTCTTAATTTCTTTTTAAATCTGGGGACTGGAGAGATGGCTCTGCAGTTCAGAGCTTATACTGCTCCTGCAGAGGACCTGAGCTCAGTTCTTAGCACCCTCATTAGGCAGCTAACAACCACCTATAATTCCAGCTCCAGATCTGATGTCCTCCTTTGGACACCAAGGGCACTATACTCACAGGCACATACCCACATAGAAGCACACTTATGCACATAATTTAAAATAAGTAGATAAAAATAATTGTAAAATAAATAAAACCCTTGAAGTTTATTCTTCTTGTAGGAGCAGCTAATTTTTTGATCATGCTCTGTGTGACCAGAAATTGGGCTAGACCTCTATGGTGCTCATATATTGTAAAACTCAAAGTACAATGTACGCTACAATTTAATACATTTAAAAAAAGACTCATTCAAGCATGCACGATTATCTGATTTGATTTCAAAACATCGAAAGGCTTTTCATATGGAAATATTTATATTCTTAACTTTCTGTTGCTAAGACAAACTGCCTGAGAAAATCATCTTATAGGAAGATGGTTGTTGTTTTGGGGGGCACATGACTTTGGAGGTTTTGGTTCATGGCTGCTGGCTGCTTCATTGTTTTTAGGCATGATCTGAGAAAGATCATGGTGAAACTGTACAGCAGAGGAAAACTGCTCACCTCATAGGAGTCAGGAAGCAGAGAGAGAACTCAAGGAAGGCGGCACTGAACAAGGTATTTCCTTCCAGAGCATGCACTCAGTGGCCTTCCTATACCTTCCCACATTCTGCTTCCCACCACCTCCCAATAATGCCCTCAAATTATGAACCATTGATGATTCATCCACTGATCAGGTTAGACCCTCAGAACCCACCAGCTGGCAAAAAGCCATTTGCATCTGGCCTTGGGAGACATTTTAGATCCAAGTCACAGAAATATTTATACACTGGAAGAAAAACTTGTCAGACTACATTACTTTTATTTTTGACTTAGTTAAAAATGGACTGTATTTAAGTATTGGGGCAAATGATATTTAAGAAGTGGCTTCAACTGATTTTGTGTTTGGGAACATGGAGCTTATTCTCAGGGAGAAATTCTGTTTTTTGAAGAAGATGCTTCTATGGCACTTCAGTAACAAGCTCCCTAACCCTGGCTAAGACATAGAAAAGGAAGGATGGAGAGATGGCACAGGGGTTAAGAGCACTAGCTGCTCTTGAAGAGGACCTGGCTTGGTTCCCAGCACTGATATGGTGACTGACAACTATCTATTAACTCTAGTTCCAGGTGATCTAACACCCTCTTCTGGCCTCTGCAGGCATTGTATAACACAGATGCACTTACATACATGTAGGCAAAACACTCAAATACACATAATAAAAATAAATACATTTTTAAAAAAGGGCATAGGAAGGTTATCTTCTGCCTAGATAATTTAGTGTTAGGAATTCTGGATTTTTCCCTGCATGAGCCCAGCAGTCAGGAGGTGGGTGCCAGCTTGTAGAATAGATGCAAGGCACAGATGATCAGTTGTATTGCTTTTTACCATGTGCTGGGGAGATGGCTCAGAGGGCAAAGTGCTTGCTACACGAGAGTTCCTATGTGTGTGTAGGTGCACTCGTAACTGTGTGTGTAAGAGTTCCTGTGTCTGTGCAGGTGCACATCTGTGTGTGGTGTGAGTAATAGTTCCTGTGTGTGTCCAGGTGTGTGTGTGTGTCCATGTATGTGTGCAGTTATACATGCACATGTGTATTGTGTATGTGTAAAAGTTCTGTGTACGTACAAGTACACATGCATATGTGTGTGTCTAAGAGTTTGAATCTCCAACACCTATGTGAAAAGCAGGTGTGCGTGATTGTGAGTGCCTGTAACTCCAGAACTGGAGGTATGGGGAGAACTTGGGAAGGGGTGGGACAGGAGGATTATGGGGGCTTGCTAGATAGCTAGTCCTGCCAAACCAGTGAGTGCAGGATTTAGTGAGAGACCCTGTCTCAAAATAAATAAATAAGGAAACAAAGAAAAAGAAATAGATAAATAAATAGAAGACACCTGATAATGATCTCTGGCCTCCATACATTACACACACATGTGCATGCACACATCTACACACATAGGAGCTCTTTTTGTTAATAGTTGTTATTTTTATTTTGTGTTTATGAGTGTATTGCCTGCATGTGTGTAAGTGCACCCATGTTGTGCAATGCCCACAGAGGTCAGAAGAAGGTGTCAGATTCTCCTGGAACTGGAGTTACAGATGGTTGTTA
>NW_008352479.1:1414311-1427678 GCF_000622305.1 Nannospalax galili | reverse complement strand
TCCGGTGACATCTCTCCAGCGCCACACACAGCGCACTCTTTCACACACACACACACACACACACACACACACACACACACGTGTGGATCTGTACATACACGGGAACTCTTATACTACATATATAGGACACAGAAGCTTAGTAAGTGTAGGAGGAACATGAGGCAGCAAGATGTGAGAGTAGACTGACTCAGTATCCCAAGGAGAAGAGCTCACAGAAACTTCTAGAGTTTGTTATTCTTTTGAATAAGCCAAGAGTCTGTCCACCAATTTGGAAGTTTTTCATTTAAGTTTATCAGAGATCTGACATTGAATTTTTTTCTCATTCATTGCTCCTCTTTTAAAGATTTTATTTTATTTTTATTTATGTGTGTGTGGCTGAGTGAGTGTATATGCACCTCAGTGCATTTCCTGTGGAGGCCAGAAGAGGGAGTCTGATCCCCTAGAGCTGGAGTTATAGGAAGCTGTCAGCTGTCGTGTGGGGACTGGGAATCAAACTCAGGTCCTCTGCAAGAGCAGCAAGTGTTCTGAACTGCTGAGCCCCTCCTTTATCACTCTTAAAATGCAATAATTTCAATAAAGAGTGGCAGCAAAATGATGGACTCAGAGGCCCCAGCACTCACCTCCTACGCCCCGTAGGAGCGTGGGCTTGGCAAAGATCCAAGTGCCCTATGCCAATCTTGGGACCTAGGGAAGCAGTTGTGAAACACTTGGGAGACAAGAGCAAGGAGGCAGGCCTGGGCCAGGGGGCAGGTTTACTGATGACTGACTGTAGTGTGGTCCTGGCTGAAGTCTCAGAAGCTGCCTTCACCTGCAGAGACTCACCTGATGCCTCAGTTGTGTGCACCAGTGTCATCTGCCTGTGGAGCCTCGAGGAGCTGTGCCTATTAGGTCCCCTGATAAGTCCAACAACCAAGGGCAACAGGAACATCTATGAATACGTAGAAATTAAATACCACCCTCTTGGGTCAATAGGAGAAATTAAAAGAAATTTTAAAAAGATGTCAAACTGCAGCAAAAGCAGTATACTGATGAAGCTTTTCATGATAAATGCCTACACTAAGAAGAAAGATTTCAAATAAACAACTTAACCTTTATGCCTCGAAGAATAAATCAAATAGAGACCAGGAGAATCGGAAAACATGGACAAAACTAAGACTTGGATTTTTTTTTATTCCATTTGTATTCATTTATTGTGTCAGGGGCTGGTCACACGGGTGCCACTGTAAGAACATAGAGGTCAGAGGAAAACTTACACAGGTTGGTTCTCCTTCAATCATGTAGGCTCTGAGAGTCAAACTTAGATCATCAGACTTGGTGGCAAGAGCCTTTACCAACTGAGCCAATTGGTCAGCTCAAGAGTTGTGTTTTTGAAAAACACAAATAGCTGGAGCCTAGGTAGAAAATGAAGAAAAATAAAACTCACATAAATAAGATAAACTAACAAGAAGACAAAAAATAAAAATAAAAACAAACCAATAGCAAACTAAGAGAACAACAGAAAACAAAAAATGAAAGGGTAGACTTAAGTTTTAACATATCAATAACTAAATTAAATGTGAGCTATTATAGTGGATGCCTCACATAAAAAGAATTATAATGTATAATTATATTAAATTGATAATCTAGGAGAAATTAATAATTCTCTCAAAACATGCAATCTACCAAATGAACTATAAAGAAATAGAAAGCTTACCTAGACCAATAGCAAATAAGGAGATTAAACGAGTGATTGAAATATCCTAGCAAAGAAAAATCCAAAGCCAAGTGGTTTCACGCATGAATTCCTACATGTAGAGAATTAATACCAAATCTCAGACTCTTCCAAAAAGCAGAAGAGAGAACATATCAAACTCATTTTATGAAGCTAGTCTGATTCCGACACCAAAGGCAGAGAGGGAGGGAAGACGGAAGGAGGAAGGGCAATAAGGAGGAGAGAGAGAGAGAGAGACAGACAGACAGAGAGAGACAGAGAGACAGAGAGACAGAGAGCCATGATAAACACAGATGCAATTATTTCCATGAAAATACTGCTAACCAAATTCAAATACTCACTGGAAGTATTATAAGTCATGACCAAATGGGAACATAAGATTTATTCCAGAAACACAGGGTGAGTCAGCATAAGCAAAGCAGTCATTGCAATATTCTACCTTAAAAGAATGAAAGACAAAAGCTGTGTGATCATCTCAATAGATGCAGAAAAAGCATTGATAAATGTTATAAAAATGCCGGGATTTGATTGTTTGTAGAGGCCAAATAATATTCCATGTACTTACAGGTAATATGTACATACGCACAAATAAAATGATCACATAACACATGATTCCATTTATATGACATACTTAGAATAGGCAAATTCTATAGAGTCAGAAAGTGGACTAGTCATTGTCTGAACTGAGGGAGATGAATTGAAGATCAAGGGCTAAGGGATATAGGACATCTTTTTGAGGTAATTAAAATGTTTTAAAGTTGATGGTGGTGGTAGATGTATGTGCAAATGTGGATTTATCAAAAGTGATATGGAGCATGTAAACTACACCTAAGAACATCTGTTTCACAGAATGAATAATGCCTGCAAGACATGTGAGCCTAAAGTTTAAAAAAAGGTTCAGAAGGACAAGAGAAAAAACATGAGGCTGGTATACACAGGAAAGGCTTGTAAGGAGACAATCAAAGCTGTTATAAGTCAAATGTAATTCTAAAAAGCCTGGGTAAGTCACAGGGAGGCAAGAAACATAGAGCAGTAATAAACAGAATAAACGGAAAATGAAAACTGAAAAGATAAACTCAATCTTTAAGAAAACTACATTAAATGTAAATGAATAAACACCACTTAAAATATGAAAATCAGCAGAGATTTTTGAAAATAACATAATATGTGCGATCTGTAAGAAACTCACTGTAAGGACATACATAGGCAGCTTGAAAGTCAAAGATGGCAAAACATACATGAAGCAAACATTACAAAAGTAAATAAGACTGGTCATATTAATGTTGGAAAAGTAGATGTCAAGTTGAAAAAAAACTGGTATGGACACAGGATTTTTTCGTATGTGTGTAGGTGTATGGTGTACATGTGTATGTGTGGTTATTCACATATATGTGGGCACATGTGTGCATGTATGTGGAAACCTGAAATTGACATCAGTGCCTTCCTCAATTACTCTCCAATTTACTTATTGAGGCAAGGTCTTTTGTGGAACCTGGAATGTGCCAATTCTGGCTAATCCTGCTTTCCCTGGGAACCCGCTCTCTGCATCCTCCTCCTCCTGTCCTCCTTCTTCTCCCCCATCTCCCTTCCATTGGTCCTTTGTTCCTCTAGTTTTACTTCTGCTTTCATGTTATAAACACACACACACACACACACACACACACACACACACAATTTTACTTGCCTATATAAAATCTAGGAACCAAAACTGAGAGAAAACATGTTATTTGTCTTTCTGAGACCTATTTAATCTGTTCGATATGATTATCTCCAGTTCATTCACTTTCCTGGGAGTGACATAGCTTTGTTCTTTATGACTGAAAGCACCTGCTGTATATAGACATCACGTCTTCTTTGTCCACTCCTCTCTTGGTGAACACCCAGGTTGGTTCTATACCTAAGCTATTGTGCCTAGTGCTGCAGTAATCATTGGTGTGCAAATTAGATATCTCTAGGATTTTCTGTTTTCTCAGCTGTTTTATAGATATAGGCATGAAGGGATCAGCAGTTAGATGGCTAAAAGACACAGCTCTAGTTGCACTTATAATTTGAGTGTGCTCACACGCCTGTGAGGGGCAGAAGACAGCTTCCACTAGTCTGTGCTCTCCTCCATCATGTGTAGGAGATCATATCCAGGAATCAAACTCAGGTTGCCAGTCTTGTTGGTGCCTTTAACCACTGAACCATCTCACCAGCCCTGGACACGGTGCTAAAATGTTTTTCATGTGTTTCTATAATTAAATTTTTATGAAAGATTTAAAAATGGATTTGACTTCTGGTTTTCTTCAAAGCTCTGTCCTGGCTCCAAACACATGGATATTTTACACACTCATCAAGAAAAATCAACATGCCACATGAATGAGTCTGTGAACAATGATGTGTGCATCAGTTCTATGGTCAGCATCAGAACGAGAACCCTGGGAGATGCAGATTGTGGCACACACAGTGCCAGGGGCCATCCTGCCCATTGTTGGTGAGGAGAGCACATAGAAAATGCAGGTATGAAAAGAGTGAAGAATAGACCACAGGTTCTATTATCAAACAGAAAGGAATGCCAATCCATGATTTACAGGCCAACTTCTAGGACTGGCAAGTGAGCTTAATAGGGGCACAAGATTCAAGAAAATCACACAAGTCCACTGTATGTCTATGCACTCACCAAGGACACACTGGAATTAAAATCTGAAGTACCATACCATTGATGTTGCTCAAAAAATAAAAATACTTAGCTGTAACATCCAACAAAACTTTCATAGCACATCTCTCTGAAAATACCAAATCCTAGTAAAAAAAAGGATCTAGGCTGGGCAGGCTGCCTTATGCCTGTAATCACAGCACTTGGGAGGCCAAGGCAGGCGAACTGGTAGGAGTTCAAGGCCAATCTAGGCTATATAAGGAGTTCCAGGTCAGCCTGGGGTACAAAATAAAACCCTGTCTTCAAAAGAAAACTTAAGAGCTAAATACATAGTTATCTTATTAATTGAAATTCTCAATAGAAGAAAGATGTAAAATTTCCTAAAATTGATACATAAGTTTAATGAGCAAAACACCAACCATATTTTTCCTAGATATAAACAAAATTATCCTGAATGTTATGTAAAACAACAAAGGAACTGGAATTTTTGTATTTGATTTATTTATTTGTTTTTATTTTATGTGTATGAATGTATTGCCTGCATGTTTGTAAGTGCACCTGTGTCATGAAATGGTAAGCTTGCAGAGGTCAGAAGAGGGCATCGGATTCCCCTGGAACTGGAGTTACAGATGGTTGTTAGCTGCCATGTGGGTGCTGGGAACCAAGCCTGATCTTCTGCAAGGGCAGCCAGTGCTCTTAACCGCTGAGCCATCTCTCCAGCTCCAGGAACTGAAATTTTTTAAAAAGAATACAGATGAATGATTCTCATTTCAAGATATCATGGAGGGACAATTCTGAAGGCTGTGCTGGTGGTGAAGGGCAGTCAAGGAGATCAATAAAGCCAACAGAAAGCCCATGTGGCCTCCACAGGAGAACAGGGAACTGATTTGGCACAAATGTACTAAGCAATTCAATGAAGGAGTGAAATTCTTCCCAATAAATGGCCCTGGAGCAACTGGGTATCTCTGTTAGTTACTTTTCCCATTGCTGTGACCAAATGTCAGACAAGAAGCAACTTAAAGGAGGAAGGCTTATTTGGGACACAGTCCATCATGGAGGCGAAGTCCTGGTGGCAGGAGCTGAAGCAGCTGGTCACAGGCAGTTAGCAGACAGGGAGCAGAGCCCAGCTGTAAAACTTCAGGGCTACCCTCAGGGAGCCACTTACCCCAGCAATGCTCCGCCTCTGAAAGGGTCAAACTTCAAAGAAATCTTCACCAGCTAAGGACCAAATGTTCAAACACATGAGCAAGTATGGAACATTCACAACCTCATCCATAAAGATGAACCTGGGCCTCACACCTTACGTAAAAGTCAATTCAAGCATGAAGTTAAATGTAAACCCATAAAGCTTATTTATAGTGAAAGTCTTAAGAAGTCAAGTCTTGGTGATAAAGTCTCTGATGTAACATCAAAGTATGATTCATGAGGGAAAAAAATCAATGAATTGGACAATATCAAAATTAAAAATCATCTGTCTATGTCCGTTATAATAAAATACACTATAGACCAGAAGAAGAAATTTGCAAACCACACAACTGAAAACGGGGTTCCTATCAGGAAGCTATGCACAACTCTTCTGTACTGACAGTAAAAAAACCAAGTCTGATTAGATAATGGGAAAAAGGCATTTAATCAGTGAGACTATATGATGTCAAATGTGCACATGATGGGGCTGGAGAGGTGGCTCCCCGGTTAAGAGCAAATACTGGTCTTACAGAGGACCCAAGTTCAGTTCCCAGCACCTGTGTCAGGCAACTCATAACCACCTGTAACTCTAGCTCCAAGTTATCCAACTGCACTCACATGCACATACCCACAGACACACACCCATAATAAAACATAAAAAATCAATCTTTAAACAATATGCATACAAAAAATGCTCAATTACTAATTAAGAAAATGTATGTAATAAAAAATCAACATTCTACAGACATTAAAACAGCTAAAATGAAAAGTGATAATACCAAATGCTAGCAAAGATTTGGAGATTTGGAGAAAATGGCTTACACAAATTGCTTTCAGGAATGTAAAATAGTCCTGTTGCTCTGGAAAACAGTTTGACAATATCTTTTAAAACCAAACACACATTTGTTGTACCACTCAGAAACTGCATACCCAGAGAAATGAAAACCGATGTCTACCCCAAACCTCCGTAATCTAGAGCTCATCTGTTCACAGCAGCTCTAGCTATAATGGTGCCGAACTGGAAACAAGTAAAATGTCTTCCACATATGAGTACACACACTGCAGTAATCCATCAGCCACAGCCACAGTCAATAAAAGGGAATCAAATATTAATTCATACAACAGTCTAGAGGGATCTCGAGAGCATTATGGTGGGTGAAGAAAGCCAGTCTTACAACACTGTGTGCTGTTTCACTCTATTAACATAACTGTCTTAAACCAACTAAATCACAGAGATTGAAAACATATTGGTGTCTTCCAGGGGTTAAGGGTGGGCAGCAAGGGGGCCTTGTGGAACTACTCTGCATCTTGATTGTAGGGGTGGATACAGGAAACTACATGTGTGGCAGAATGACAGAACTTCCTGTGTTGCACTAAAGTCAGCCTCCTGATCCGTTCTTATACTGCAATTAGGCAGCTGTACCTGGGGGTTGGGGGTGAATGGGTAAAGGGTACAGACTCCCTCTTTGTACTCTTTACAATTTCCTGCAACTCTGTAATTATCTCAAAATGATAAGTTTGGCCAAGCCTGTTGGTATGGGCCTGTAATTCCACCTACTCTGGAGGCCGAGGCAGGAGGATCGCAAGTTCAAGCCTGTCTAGACTGTAGAGTGAGTTTTAAGTTTAACTTAAGTCCCTGTCTCAGAATTAAAATATACTAAGAGATCGGGTGCTTGTATTACCTGTGTAAGACCCTGGATTCATCCTCATTCTGAAAAAAGGAAAGGGGGAGTGAAAGTTAAAATTTTTTAAAAAATGAAAGTGAAGCTTTTCTTTCCTCTGAAGGGTCTGACTCCGGAGCCTCAGTGCCCTGTACCTGCCCACAGCGTCTTCTCTCCTGACTAATGAATGAGTTTGATGCATTGGTGGTGTTTTTCTACCCTGAGCAAACATGAGGTTCACAAGCTAAAATGCTTTGTTTGAGCTCCTTGGTCCTCAAACAGTTTTAAAGTGTTTGGTCTCTATGGGAGTCCAAAGTTCATCACACTGCTGCCTAGCAATGACTCCCCGACCACCCCACCTCATCACCAGCAGGGGCAGCAGGTAACCACTGGCCTCTTGGGAGACTCCTGGTCATGAAATGTAACCAGCACTTTAGGGAATTCCTGGTGATAGAACAATTTCCAGTGAACCCGCATCCCACCACCGCATCCCACGACTCCCATTCCTTGGAGTTCTTTCATGGGAATTCGTTCAGACCGTGTGTCTCCTCTCACAGCCACTAAATCTTGGGTTTTGTGACTGTCCCTGAGTAATGGAATGTGATGGCTGAGCCATGTTGCTTCCTGGGCACAGCATCTCTATGATTTTGAACAGAAAATGAGAATACCTTGAGATTTGTTTAGCTTGGTTCTCTTGATGCTGAGTTATCTGACTAAAGTTCCCATGCTGATGGTCTTGGTCTAGGCTTTGGGGGACACAGGGGTGAATGAGCACTTTTTTTGTCCCTTCAAAGAGTGCGATGCAGGAAAACGGACCTAAACCAAATTAAGAAATACATGCAAGCCTATACTTCCTAGAACTTTCTGTCAAGGGATTGGCAACAGAAAAACAAGTGAGGGAAATAGGAAGTCAGGAAAATTTCTAAGGTATCCCTTTAGCCAAGAGAGATGGAGTGCAGGGAAGGACAGGATAAGCGGGGATCAGAATCGCCATGAGCGAAATGGAGATGAGGAAGAGCTCCAGGCCATCGGAGTCAGAGGGGCTGGTTTGTTGGGGACTGGGGACAGCGGCCTGTGGGCTGTGCTGAGATTTGCCTACTATCTTATGGACACAGCCTGCTGCTTCCAATGAACAGCTTGTTAGCCGAGCAGTTGCCGGGACCCCACAGGCTGAGCTGCACCTTGTGGGGTGCAGAATCATGTTTGATCCTTGCCCTTAAGGAATTCTCAAACCACAGAAGGAAAGCATGCATACTTCAAGGAGACTTGTTGTTTCCAATCTTTGAAAAAGTGAACTGACATTGGCAGGCTGAAAATACCACCAAAGGGCTGACCAATTTCTGCAGCTGTTACACATTATTGAGGGCAAAAGGTGTAGCCTTGAATGTCTCTCTCTCTCTCTCCCTCCCAATATCCTTGCTTTAAAATAGAGAAGAAACACACACAAACACCCTTAAATACAGCCTTGTTTACTTTATCCAAGATTAAAGAGCTTGAACCACCTTGGATACTCTAAATGGATTTTTAAGTGCTTTACAGACAAGCGCCTCTAATTGCTAAAATGTGAGGCTGGTGACTCTGAGCAGGGCATGTGCTGCTTGGGTTTGCTCATTCATTCTCCTTGTTAGAGGTCAGAAGCTAAGTCTTGGATTAGAAGACTTTTATTTCTGAAGCTATGAATTCAAACACATTCTCTAAATCCATGCCACACTATGGGCAGGCACCTTAAAGTTCTTCTCTGGAGCAGGCTATACCAAGGTCTAATGGCATCTCTAACACGGTATGCTGCACAGGGGAATCTGGTGATGTGATGAATGGGCTGCAGGGTACAGGGTCGGATCTGCGTGTCCTGGGAAATGGGAGAAGGGGAAACTGGAGGCTCTGCATCTCTTTCCTATTTCTCTCACCAATCTTTTGATTCTGTGTATGTGTATACATGTATGCATCTGTGTTTGTGCACATGCACACATGTGCACGAGTGTGGTGACCAGAGGTAGACATCAGCTATCTTTTCCTATTGTCCTCCACCTTATTTAATTAATTAATTAATTAATTAATTTTTTAAATTTATTTATTTATTTTGAGACAGGGTTTCACTATGCATCCCTGGCTGGCCTGGAACTCACTATGTAGACCAGGTTGGCCTGGAACTCACAGAAATCCACATGCCAAATGCTGGTCCAAAGGTGTGTGCCACCATGCCTGACCCACCTTATATTTTGAGACAGGGTTTCTCACTGTTCTGGAGCTCATGGATTTGGCTAGACTCATGAGCCAAGGAGCCCCAGGGATCTTCCTGTCTCTGCCTCTCAGCATAGAGATTATGGGCATGACACTGTCACCATGCTACCTTCTTACAGGGGAGCTAGGGATGGAACTCAGGTCCTCATGCTTGTGTCACAAGCACTTTATCGACTGAGCCATCGCCCTAGCCCTCCTTTCATCTTGAAAACAGCCTGGGATGATGGAAGGAGCCTGGGGTGTGGAAACCGAGGCTCTGAGAGCCAGTCCTGTCACCAAGGGCCAGTGTCATCTCTGTAAGTCTGTACTTCACCTCTGTGAGTCTTAGTCTGTCCCTCTTGTGAAGTATAGATGGTGATATCTGCCCCAGTGGTTGCCTTTGGGATCTGTCATAGGGTGACAGTTCACTCAGGGGACCCTGGAGTCATCAGGCTCAATGAAGCTTCTGTGAAAGAGTTTTTCCCCAAGACGAATGGGTCCAAACATTTTTTTTTTTTGCAGGAATTTCCCTCATAGTCAATAGACATGACACTTGAATTTCCAGGAACAGAGAGCACTTCTCAAGTCCCTTGTAAAGTTTTATTACATTTTCGAGATAGGGTCTCTCACTAGAGAGCTCACTGATTCTGCTAGGCTGACTGTTCAGCAAGCCCCAGGGATGTCCCCGTCTCTGGGATTACAGACATGTGTCACCGGCATCACGCCTAGCTTTTTATTTATTAGAGGAAGGCCTGGGGCGACAGGGCAGTGTATGTACATTAGGAGAACCAACTGTCTATTTGACTGAACATTCATCAGAGGCTGGGGTGAGTTTCTTTCTGTGTAGTTCTAGAGGTTGTTTTCTCATGACCTTTTCAGAAGGGCATGCAGGAAGTGGACTTGGCACGGTGTCAGAAAGGGAGACCCAGCCAACCTGGTCCTTACAGGACCATGAGACACGTCTGTGGGTATTGTGTGACTTTTCCTGGGGAGATGCAAACAAGTGTCTATTCACCTCAGATGGCCCTTCAGCAATGACAGAACCATGAAACTAGTCCTCCCAAGTCTAGCTTGGAGTTACTTACAGGAGTGTGGGTGACTCAAAGACAGCTGCATCTGCATCACTGAAATCCCACCCCAACATGTGGAAGCCCAAGGTTGATGTTAGGAATCATCCTCAATCCCCTTCTACTTTATTCAATAAGATGGGCTCTATCAATCAAACCTAGAGCTCACTGAGATGACTGGTCTTAGGCAGCCTCGCTGGGGATCCCCTCTCTCTGCTTTCAGAAGTGGAATTACAGGGGGCGCTGTCACACCTGCCGACACACCTGTGAGTCTCGGAGGATCAAAACTGTTCCTCATGCTTTTGTAGTATGTACTTTAACCACTGAGCCCGTTCCCCGGGCCCCCGACGTCAGCATTCCTGTGTCTAACTTCAGTTCCATATCTTGTACATCTACCATCTGCCTCATTCTTTTCAACTCTCCATTTTATTTCATTACTTTTTGGTATTCACTATGTAGCCCTGCCTCACCTTGAACTTGCAGCAATTCTCCTGTCTCTGTTTCCTGTGCTGGGGCTACAGACCTGCACCACCACACCTGGCTCATCTCTTCTTCTAACTCTGGATACTTTTTTAAAAAGTTTATTTATTTTTATTTCATACATATGAGCGTTTTGTCCGCATGTAGGTATGAGCGTCACACGTGTGCCTGATACCTTTGGAAGCCAAATAAGGGTGCTGGATACCCCGGAACTGGAGTTACAGATGTTATGAGCCACCATGTCAGTGCTAGGAATTGAACCAATGTTCTCTGTAAGAGCAGCAAGTGCTTCCTGACTGTGGACACAAAGTGGCCAGCTGCCTCATGCTCCTTTACCCACACCTTCCCACCGTGATGGGCTGCACCCCAAACTGTGAGCCAGAATAAACCTTTTCTTTCTTAAGTTGCTTTTGTTAGGTGTTTTGTCACAGCAGTGGGAAAAATAACTAATAACTCAAGTCTGCATTCTAGAAAAAAATATAAGCCAGGAGCAATGAGTATAATAAATAGAAACTAGGAAAAATAAAAACCCTAAAAATGAATATACCCCTTGTCCTAGTTAGCATTAACCAGTCCATCTAATAATCTAGATGGGATGCATTCTCCTTTAAAAACAAAACAAGGAGTCTTAGCAAAGAAGCTTTGCATCCATATAAAGTTTACGAGACATATACACCTAGAAGCGAATAATGAATAAATATTGATTTTGATGATGTTCCCTTAAACATGTACTGGACATATATAAACTATGGAAAACCAAGAAAGATGAAGCATGACCATGAAACTGGATTCAAGGCCTGCACTGTGAAATAAGAGTTCTGTTGTTAGTGACCAGAGGAGACAACAGCTGTAGTCCTTGGGCACTGAAATATCTAAGAACAAAATCACAGAGCAGAGACTCAGGGAAATGTAAGGAACGTGAGAAAATCACAGTGGTAGCAGGTTCCAGTGCATCTCTTTCATCATTTCGTATCATTAAGGAGTTAAAAATAAGCTATGTAGGAAGGATTTGAATGTCACAATAAGCTAATTTAGTAGCTCTATATGATTTTTTTCCACCCTGGAAAACATTTTAAAATTAACATATAGACAGGACTGGAGAAGTGGCTCAGCAGTGGAGATCACTGGCTGCTGTTGCAGAGGACCCAGGCTCTAGTCCCAGTATCCACATAGTGGCTTACAACTGTCCATAACTCCAGTTCTAGAGCATCCAACACCTCTTCTGACCTCAGTGGGCATTGTACAACCTGGGTACACTTAAATACATGCAAGTAATACACTCTTACACATAAAATAAAAATAAAAAATTTTAAATTAACATACAGTACCTGAGTGAAGGCTGAGTCACTAAAGGCCTTGCTACACAACATGAGACCCCACATTCCAACTCTAAAACCCATGAAAAAAACTGGGCGTGGTAATGGTACACTTGGAATCCTGGCTCTGGGAGGATCGTTGGAGCATGCTGGCCAGCCACTCCAGCCTGAGCAGTGAGCCCTAGGTCCCGGTGAGAGATCCTGTCTCAAAAAAAAAAGTGAAAGTGGGTAGCTCCTGAGGTACAACACCCAAAGTTAACCTCTGACTTGCATACATACATACATACAGACGTGAAAACACATGAACTCTCCCCAAACACATCCCCCCAAGTCAATATATTATTGTCCATAATTAGACTTATCTATGCTAAGAGTCCTCACAGCTCACAATAATGGACCACATGCCTTAAAAAACTAAGGCTGTTCTTGGCAGACAAAAGAAAAATGAGGAGGGACCCAATAAAGGGATGCTTTTGGAAGCTCTCATCAAGAAATTCCAGCTCCGACCCGCAGGCCTCTCCCAGGGGTAAATCGATTGTGCCCTCCATGCCTTGAATCCCCCAGCTTCATTCACGCTCCAATCTCCCCCCCCCCCAGTCTCTCTTCCCTAGCCTGGGTCCTGTCCCATTCTTTGTCTTGGGACCCCAGACACCTGGGGAACCACTATTGCTTCCTGATCCTTTTCATCCAGACCAACTCAGTGCTGAACAGAGTTCTCAAAAGAAGAAGTAAAGATGGCTATGAAACATCTTAAAAGATGTTCAACATCACTAATAATTAGGGAAATGCAAATTAAAACCACTTTAAGATTTCATCTTACCCCAGTCAGACTAGCTAAGATCAAGAGAACAAATGATACCAAATGTTGGAGAGGATGTGGGGAAAGGGGAACACTCATCCACTGCTGGTGGGGCTGCAAACTGGTTCAACCCCTATGGAAAGCAGTGTGGAGAACTCTTAAAAAACTACAAATGAACCTACCATTTGACCCAGTTATATCACTCCTTGGCATATACCCAAAGAACTCATCCTATTGCAAAGACACTTGCACATCTATGTTTGTTGCTGCTCTTTTCACTATAACTAAGAGTT
>NW_008352479.1:1374690-1413929 GCF_000622305.1 Nannospalax galili | reverse complement strand
AAAATAAATTGTTTTATCTGGGCCAACTGTATGGCCTTAAACACCCAAAAGGAAAGTATAACCAAAGATTAAAAGGGCCAATATAATTTTTAAGAGTCCATATGTATAGCTAAAGTCTACATAACAAGCAACAATGCCAGACAAGTGTTACCTTCTTTTGTGTTGATGGCCAGGGTGGCCAAAGGGATTCCCAGATAGTAACCCAGCATAGAACTGGGAAAATGAATAGCAGACCCCGGTCTTATCCAAAGGAATGTAGACAACTGATTACTGCTAAATGAAGAACAGCTGACCCTCCTAAAAGAAAGACCTCTAGATAGGCTGACTATATTCATCAGAAGGGCAAGTAGTGGGGAATGGCTAGGGGTGCCAACAACACAGCAGACAGTAGCAGGGCTATCAGAGTATAAGGGCTCTAGTGGCGGGGGGGAGGCTATGGGAAGGTGCCATCTGGGAATTGGGTGTATAGTCGAATGAGATGGTTTGGGATGTTCTGTGTGATGCACACACACACACACACACACACACAGAAATCAACAAATTTTTAAAGGATGTATTATGTTTGAGGAGGAGGCATGGAGGCTTGTGTTATGCTGATTGGTAGAGGTGGTGACTGGTAATTATCAGATACATACAGATTGGAGATGCAAATACCAACATCTCAGCTGTTACAGGGTTTATACTGAGTTCAAAAATGTACAACTGTATTAATTCAATTGTGAACGTAAAAATTTACAGTCACTATTGAAAGAGATGTATCCTTGATCTGGAGTGTGTTACTGAATATGTTAAAGCTGTAATGAAATGCTTCTTCTAATCACGTAAAATATATAATATATAATGATTAAAAAAATAATTCTTCAAAACATAAAAATTTGCTCCTTAATAATTAATAGATGTGAAAAGAATTATCACTGAAATCTACCTGATGACTTTATATCCATGCTCAGATGCCAAGGAGCTAAGAAAGTAACCATGACTAATAATAATCTGATATATAGAGTTTAGAAACGCATGTGAAAACATCTTAATGTCAATTGCATTAAAAATGAAGTTTTCTGTATGAAACTCTGTATTTTAACAATGAAATGGAGATCTTTTTTAAAGGTTAAAACCTCACTTAATTTTATGTCTTAAAGGGTTTATACTGAGTACAACATTGTATAACTGTAATAATTCAACTGTAAACCTGAAAAATGTACAGCCAATTTTGCAAGAGATGCATCCTAGCTCAGAAAATTGTTATTGAATGTCAATGCTGATGTAGTAAAATGCTTCTTCTAAGTATGTGGTTACTGAATAAATAATTTAAAAAAAAGAAATTCCAATGGACTATGATATGAACATTTGAAATTTGTCCTGCTCTGACTTTTTTCTGGTTCCTTGTCTGGAACTTGTAATGCTAATTACTCTTGCCCTTACTTCTCCTCCACATCCCCTATTCACCAGTCAAGGACTTTCTTTCCTCCCTACAGATAAGAGTTATCCAATTCGGGAGTCTTTTAGACAGACCCACTGAAGGGGTACCCCAATTGCCTCATTTTGTGTCCCTGTTCAACATGGAAGAATCCAGAGTGGTCTGCTTCCCAATCCCCTATCTGCAAGCTGGGTAACCTCTTCAGAGGATGGTGTGATAAGAATAGGAGGCAGGAATTGGCTAGGCAGTTAGTGTAAAAAGACCCCAAAGAAAAGTAGCTAGTTTCTTGGCTAAAAGTCAAAATGTCCTTGGGCCTCTTAGCAACATACTCCATTCCAAAGGCCAAAAATGTCAAAAGTATTTGGGAGCTCTTATCTAACCCTTAAAAGATTTTAGGGTTACCTCTTCAGAGGGGGGGATGTTAGAGTAGCAAAAAGCTTCATTTAAAAAAGAAGAAGAAAGAGTACATGAAGCTATCTGAAAAAAGTGATGGGGAGATACGGGAGGAGTTGGAAGGGTGGGAGTGGGCATGGATTTGATCAAAACACCTTATGTGCTTATATGCCTGTATGAAATCCTCAATAAATTATTTTTTAAAAAAAGACTGAGGTTGTTTTTGCCCCCTTCTTCCTCCTACTCAAAGAATGAGTTAGTCGAGGGTTGGTGTATCGAGGAGGGCAGAGGAACGGCAGAGGAAATTGTTGTTGGAGAGTGACTGCCAGATTCTGGAAGCTTCTTCGTACTAGTCACATCTCCCGCACTTTCCTTCCCCCAGGTTCATGACAGCTCCAGGCCGAGCCGTTGCCCTCCCATGTTGCAGGGACCCTGGTTCTTAACTGATCCATAGCTGGACTTCCACATGAGTGGTAAAATGAAGACTGCCACACTGACCCACTTCCCAGTGGGGCTGTGGGACGAAGTGACTAATTACAAAGGCTAATAAAATATTTACAGAGCTTACAAGCACATTTTGGAAGAGCAAGGGCTTACTTAATGAAAGCAACACAGTGTTAGATCAACACGTCTCAGAGCCGAGTGCCACGCTGGAGAAGAGTAAACAACTGCCCAGGGTAATTTCAAGCTCTATTAGATGCTTGTAGCAAATACTGCAGCTCTCCAGGAGGAGAGAAAATGTGTCATATAGGAAATCTTGGTCTAAGGCCGTGACCCAGCCGTGTGGAGCAAGCTGGCTTGATTAAGTGAGCAGTGACCTTTACTGTGAGAGCCACTATCACTTGGTCTTTTCCAAATTGAATAAGGTGGAAGGAAGTCGGCTCCATATGACCTTGGGCTCAAACTCCAGGGCCTTGTTTGCTTTGTAAAGGGATTCCTGTCTAGAAAGCTAAAGTTGAGATCCACCTAGGTTGACCAGGCCCAAGCAAGGGAGGAAAAGCTTGGAGGTATAGGGTCATCTTAACTTTGCAGAGGGGACCATAAAAAAACCACTAGCATGGCCTATTTGAATAACAAAAGAGGGCCCACGTGTGAAGGATCCACACAGGAAGATGAAATCCATGCTGGGTGTTGGTGAAGAGGAAGGCTGAGCTGGCACACAGGAGACAGCAAGGTGAACCCAAGATTGGCAGTGGTTATGGCTAGAAGATCAAAAGTGGGGGTGACCTTTCAGCCCAAGAGACAGAACTTGATCTACCAGTAAGGCACAACCATTGCCAGAGAGCAGAGGGGAAGACACTCAGCTCCTCTCCAATGTCCGTCTTCCATTGACCAAGCCTAAGCCGAAGTTGGTAGACAAGGAGACCCAGGAAATGTAGTGTATTAGTTACTTTTCTGTTGCTGTGATAGAAATACCATGAGCAAGGGAACTTATAAAAGAAATAGTTTATTTAGCTTCTGGTTCCAAAGAGTCCATAATGGCAAGAGTCCACCATGGTGGGGAGGCATAGTGGCAGAGGTAGCTGGAGCAGGAGCAGAAGCTGAGTGCTCACATCTTCAAGCAAGCACAGGAAGCAGAGCATGACTGGAGATCTGCCACCCCCAGTGACGTGCTTCCTCTAGTATGGCCACACCTTCTAAGGCCTCCCAAAACAGTGCCACCAAGTAGGGACAAAATGCTCACATACTTGGAGCCTCTGGGGGACATTCTCAATCAAACCACCACATGTAGTGTACAGGCTGGCACCTGTGGCCCAGCCCAGAGCAGGGGTGAGCTGAGGGCTTGGGTCAGGTGGCCCACCCACAGCAGGGGTATTGTGGGTCAGACAGTCTCAGGGGGTGCTAGACTCACCAAGAGCAGTGGAAAGCACTGAGGGGTATAAAGCAGAGCACGAGCTTCCATCCTACATTCTGGAAAAGCAGCAGAGAAGGGGCCAGTTGGGAACTCTGGATCCTTTGCTCCCAAGTGCATCTAGTGGCCCTCATCTGCTGAGCCTGGTCCAGGTTGCAAACTCTCCCCAACAGAACAAGCCGACCCTATGGAATACAGTTCTCAGATCATGAAAACCCCAGTGCCAGCTACTGCTAGGGAGTGTATGAACTTCCCTGACTTAGAATTCTAGCCTTTTCCTGCTTCAAAGACCTGTGCCATCAGCAACTCATCTTAACAGCTTGAACAGTCTCTTAATATGGTATAGGCATGGGTCTCTAGCCAGAAACAGACACCATCCCTTCCACCAATTACCAACCCCAAGAGTCAATGAGTTGAAAACATCAGAAAGCAATCTAGAAAGTTCCAGAGAAGCCCTCATTTTAGTTTTCTAAATAGTTTTTTTTCTTAATAGTATTCTATAATAGTGTTTAAAACTGGGTAGGATCATTGATTGTTTTTCTCCCTTGGCAGCTTGCATAGCATCATCTGATACCATGAGAGCTAGTCTTCAGGAAGGGAGGCTTTGAGGTCAGTTCCAGCTCCATTGCTCCAAGTCCTATGTCTGAGGTATGTCCTCTCTTCAGCAATAGAGTCTTAACCTTCAAGTTCTGAGAGGCAATCAAGGAATGTAAAGTGTCTTAGGAATCAGGTGAGGAGGATGAAGTTCATGGGGTATCAATTTAATGACTCTATTGGGGCTTTGACTGATTTTGTTCCTGTGGCAGGGTGACAATTTTTGAAGCGCCCTGCTGGGAATTGAAAGTAATTCATAATTCATCTCTACTCAGCCAGCACCCACAGTATGCCTTGCTGGGAACCAGGCATTCCCCAAAGCAAGGAGATGGGGTTTCTTAGTTGTTTTTTTTCTTTTCCTGTTGCCATGATAAAAATACCCTGACAAGAGCAACTTAAGGGAGAAAAGTTTTAAAATATTTTTATTTATTACTTTTATCTTATGTGTATTGCCTGTGTGTAGGTAAGTGCACCTGTGTCATGCAGTGCCCGCGGAGGTCAGAAGAGGGCTTCCGATTCCCCTGGAACTAGAGTTACAGCTGGTTGTTAGCTGCCATGTGAGTACTGGGAATGGAACCCAGGTCCTCTTAATTAGCAGCCAGTGCTCTTAATCTCTGAGCCATCTCTCCAGCCCCTGTTTTGCTTTTTAAAAATTTTTATTTTTATTTATTTAAAAATATTTTATTTTTATTTTATATGTATGAGCATATTGCCTGCATTGTAGGTAGGGGCACCTGTGTCATGCATGACATTGGAGGTCAGAAGAGGGCATCAAATCCCCTTTAACTGGATTTATGGATGGTTGTTAGCTGCCATATGGGTGCTGGGAATCAAACCTGGGTTCTCTGCAAGAGCAGTCAGTGCACCCAACCACCAAGTCATCTCTCCAGCCGTTTTGCTTTTTTTTTTTTTAATTTTTAAACAAATTTTTGTGAGTATGTGTGTATTGCCTGCATGTAGGTAAGTGCACCCGTGTCATGCAATGCTCAAGTTACAGACAGTTGTTAGCTGCCATGTGGGTGTTGGGATTTGAACCCGGGTCTTCTGCAAGAACAACCAGTGTTCTGAACTGCTGAGCCACCTTTCCAGCCCCGTTTCTCTTTTTTATAAAATTATTTATTTATTTTTATCGTATGCGTATGAGTGTTTTGCCTGCATGTATGTAAGTGTGCCATGTGTGCAATGCCTGAAGAAGCCAGAAGAGGGCATTGAATCCCTGGAACTGGAGTTGTGGACAGTTGTTAGTTGCCATGTGGGTGCTGGAAACCAAACCGGGGTCTTCTGAAAGAGTAGCCAGTGCTCCTAACCATTGAGCCATCTCTCCAGGTCCTTGGTTTGCTTTTGGGGACAGCATCTCCCTATGTGGCCCCATTGGCTGTGCTGGTTTTTATATTTGCCATGTACCAGTTCTTTCTTTCTGTCTTCCAGGCATTCCTGCAGCAAGACTTTTCAGAAACATGGCTACTGCAACAGTGCAGGAATAAAAAAATACGAAGAAAGCTGAATTCTCTTTAACTTGTTGATTTGTGCACAATCCTTGCTGTGCCAAACATGGAGGGCTTCACTCTTGCAGGGTCCTTTTGGGATAGTGCTTGGTTAAGATGTTCTAGACCTTTCCAAATATAACTCATATAAGTTAGGTTTCTCCAGACAACAGAACCAACAGAACGAAAAAAAAATTCACTTATATATTAATGTAGAGAGAGATTTTAAATACCATGGGACCTACCAGCTTAAATTTTGTAGGAAACCAGGCCAGAGCTGAGACTGCAGCCTGAGATGAATGCCCTTCTCATCAGGAAAGCTGCCTGCTCTTACAGCCTGCCACTGAGTAGACAAGGCCCACCCGCTCCGTCAAGGCCTGGCTGCTTAGCTGAGGTCTACAGCTGCAATTCCCATCTTTGCTCAGCCACTGATTGTTGATATTAACCACATCTAAGAAAGAAAACATCTTACAGCAGCACCCACCCAGGCATTGGACCAAACAACTATGTGCCTGGCCAAGCTGACATAGAACAGGAACCAGTGAAAATGGGGGCAAAGATCACTTTAAACAAGTACACATTCCATTCCTGTGTCCTTTGAAGGTAATAGCCAATTCCAAGACACATGCAGATACACAAGGAAAGAAGGGGGCAACCATTCACATTTTAGCTTGACCTGAATGTGAGAGCTTCCTTTTATTTTTTAAATTATTACTATTTACATATGCATGTGTATGTGTGCAGAGGCCAACAGAGGCCAAAAGAGGATGTCAGGTCCATCACAGGTGGTTTTAAGCTGCCCGACATGGGTGCTTGGAACTGAACTTGGATCCTCTGCAAGAGCAGCAAGCCCTTTTAACAGCTGAGCCATCTCTCCAGCCCCTTGTTCTATTTCTTCACCTAAGTGACTGACACCATTAATTGAGCATGCTGTGATTGGCCGCACACTGGAGACACAGGCCCCCTCTTGTGTCCTCACACCTCTCCCCTCTGGGAACAGGATGTCAGATGGACAAGGTGTTGTCTGAGAGATGAATTGGAAAACATGGCTCCCCTCTCTCCTCTCCCATCCATGTGGAGAAATGGGACTTACTTTATGTCACAGTGCTAAATAAATTACAGTATCTTTCCTAGGTTATTCTACTTAGAAATAACACATACAAAATCTAGACTCCCCAAATGTATTCCTTTAGGATCTAAATTAACGAATGCTAGCATTTCTGATATGCATTATAGATTATACATTATATTATATATTATGTATATATTTAAATTACATATTTTTTTTTATGTGTATGAGTATTTAGCCTATATGTATGTAGGTGCACCCATGTTGTGTAGTGCCTGTGCAGGTCAGAAGAGGGCATAGGCTCCCCTGGAACTAGAGTTACAGAAGGTTGATAGCCACTATGTGGATGCTGGAAATTGAACCTGGGTCTTCTGCAAGAGCAGCTAGTGCTCTTAATTGCTGAACCATCTCTCTAGCCTCCCACTTATTTATTTTTATTTTATGTATGTGAGTGTTATGCCTACATGTATGTAAGTGCACCCACATTGTGCATGCCTGCACAGGCCAGACGAGGGTGTAGATTCCCTGGAACTGGAGTTATAGCAGTTGTTAGCTGCCATATGCATGCAGGAACCTAACCAGGGTCCTTGCAAGAGCAGTCAGTGCTCTTAACCCCTGAGCTATTTCTCCAGGCCCCCATTTCTGATATGTTTAATAAAGCGGCCAGGTCTTAAATAAAGCCACATTGCATAGGCCAACTCATAATACCCATGTGTAAGGCTTTTCCTTTGTGTGTTTGCTTTTTGAGAGAGTCTTCTTACGTAATCCCGGCTGGCCTTGAACTTGCAGTTTCTCTGCTGTAATCTCCTGAGTCCTGGGATTACCGGCATAGTCCATGGTACCTGGCTATAGGCTTTTTTTTCTTCCAGAAAGTTATTTTGCTTTTAATTTCAGGTTCGACCATCAGCGTTGTTTTCATATTAATATGTTATACTTTTACTCTTTTTAATAAAGTGAAGGCTTTGATTCAATGGTGTTAACTGCAGCATTTATGCAGGTATTTATACACTAAGTAATTTGAACAGGTTATTGTAGCTTTTGCTTTATTAGATATTGCTGTGACATATTGCATTAATATTTAAAATATTCAACGATGTTATTGCAAATGCCATCATTTTTTAATGACAAACTCCCCTCTGTCTTACTGCATTGTATAATTATCTGTAAACGGATAGCCTGAGTTCCAATTAAATATTTAAGAATGTTGCTGATCAGTAACTTACAGAGTCAAAGCAGTTATTGTTTATGAAACACTAACAACCTTCTAAAGTCAAAAATTTTAAGTAAAATCTATATTAAAATTTAGCATTAACATTAGAAAAAATATGAATCCTCGGTGTTTATTTCAGTGAGGCTTGGTGTTTACATTTTAATTTAAATGACATCCAGGTTGTTGGGTATTCTCACATATCCTAAAATATCGATGAAATTATAGATCACACGCTGCTTATTGAAAGCATAGACTGATGTTTCTCACAGTTATTTGCTACTCATGTAGCTTGAGTTATAGTGGCCAGGAGTTAGAAAACACTAGCCACAAAACATGAGGACATGCTGGCAGAGTGGTCTGAGGGTGGCTACCTCTCCGTATTCCCAGGGCATGGCTGATTTTTTGCACTAAATGACTTGCTATTCTTCCCTCATTCCTGATGGCCACTGTCTCCCCATGTGCTTGCCTGCTTGGTCCCTAACTGGCACTGCTTTGGAGGAGGTTGTAGAATCTTTGGGAGGTAGGAGTCCAGCTGGAAGAAATGGGTGGGTGGGAGGTGGGGCTTAAGGTTTATAGTCTAGCCTCACTTTCGTCCCAGCTCAGCTTCCTGTCTCCCTTACTTCCTGTCTCCCCTTGCTTCTCTCCCAGCTCTGCTTCCTGTCCCTCTCTGCTTCCTGTCCTCTGCCTCTTGCCCTATCTCTGCCTCCTGGTCCATCCAGATATGAAGAAGCTCCCAGGGCCACTGCTGCAAGCTACTCCTGCTGTCACACTTCCCCTGCCGCAAAGGATTGTGTCCACTTAAACCATGAGGTAAAAGCAAATCCCTCCTCCCTTAAGTTGCTCTTTTTCAGATAGTTTATCACAGCAAGGAGAAAAGTAATACAAGTCACCCAGGCACTAGAGAACTTGGAGAAGAATCCTGAGGCAGAGGAGGGGAGCAATAGCACAGAGCAAACAGGGACATTTCTGTGGGATGTCCTCTCTCATTTCTGTCCATCTTTGCTGTGCACTAATCTTGGGAGCCACACAACCAGATGGAGTCTGGCATGGTTATCATGGTGTAGCTTTTTAGCCTAAGTAGCCAACTCATCATGCAATTTCTCATTCATTCATACATTCAAGCAGGTATTGGGCTAGGGGCTGGAGGATTAGCACGCAGCCTTGCTGTTGAAAATCCCAAGTCCTCATCTGCCTAGTCTTTAATCCTGTCATAAAGGAATCATCAGCCAGAAATGGGTACCCAGAGGAAATGATAATAAAAATAGAGTTCCTCATATGAAGAGAAATAAGGAGGGTGTGGGGTAGAAATGGAGCAGATAGGAATGGACAGGGCCAGGAAAGACTGCTTCCTTTAAAAATTCACAAACTATTTCTAGCCATTCCACTTTATGGGATATGTAAAGTCTGAGAGGGAGCCAGTCCTGGAACACTTATGGCACCTCACTAAGGTGTCACACTGGTAAGTGTTTTGACTCAAGGTCTTTTCTTCTGTCACATACCACACCATCACGGCACAGACAAGTTCAGGGGACACTGACTGGATGTGGGGATCCATTGCACCAGAAGAGGCTGCAGCTGCAGAGGGTAGAGCAGCACCTCACCTGGACAGATGCTCCAGCCAGCTTGACTGTCTTCACTGAGTAAGCCCTGGAGGCTCAAACTAGTTTGCTGGGGTCCCAGTACAAAGCCAGAAGGTGACTGCAGGCTGTGTCTCACAGAGCCCTGAGGGCTGAATTCCATTACTGCATCACAGAGGGGTGTGCTGGACTGGAAATGAGAACATTCGGAGATCAGAATGTGGATGAGCCAGAGCAATGATGTGTGAAGCAGCATCTGGTTACATACCTCAGGGCTTATATAGCTTCAGTTAGAAAGAGGCCATTTCCTTAGAGTTAGGAGAACTTAGAAAGACAACTCCTGTGTGTGTGTGTGTGTGTGTGTGTGTGTGTGTGTGTGTGTGTGTGTTTAAGGACAGACACAGAGGAAGCCAGGAGGCAGCAGGAAGTTCTCCATCTTGGTGGTGCTCTGGAAGTAGCCAATCTGAAAAGCTTAGCCGAGATGTAGGGGAAAAGCCCATGGGTGCAAGCCTTTGTAAGTAACCCTCTTCCAGACATCATAAACTCTGTATGAAACCCCAAATAGATGGAATACATTGTGTTGGTTTTGGTTTTGTCGGTCAGTCGTAAGGACAGCGTGTGGGAGGGTGGGGGGGTGTTGTAAGGACAGCGTGGGAAACGGTAATATTAGTATGATGATTAACATTGACTGCAAACTTGACAGAATTTAGAATCATGTAGGAGACAAACCTCTGGGCATGTCAGTGAGGAAGTTTCTAGGTTAGGCTAAAGTGGGAAGACCCACCCAAATGTGGGCAGCACCGTCCCAAGGGCTGGGGTCCTAGACTGTATAGAAAAGGAGAAAGTGTACTGAGCACTGGCATCCATCTCTCTCTGCTTCCTAAATGTGGGTGGAATGTGATTAGCTGCCACCATGATGGACTGCACCCTCCAACTATGAGCCAAAATAAACACTTAAGTTGCTTCTTGTCAGGTATTTTGTTACACAGCAATGGTTAAAGTAACTAATCTAGGGTGATTTATCCAAGTTCACATACCTAGAAAATGTCAGGGCATGGTTAGACTCTGGATGGTCAAGCTGCAAGGGCTCTGCCCTTAACTATGCCTGCCTCCTCCTCTTCCTCCTCCTTCCTTGCTTGAGGAAGGAAGGCCTCTGCTATGCCTGGTTGCTGTGCATGGTTACAGCACTCCCCAACCACCTGGGAGGTGGGACCTATTTTCCATTATCCTCCCTCCTTGGCTGGGAGCATGGTAGGAAGGTCTGTCACCTTTTGCTGTGAGCTCTGGAAAGGCCCCACAGGCAATGTGGTCCAATCCCCTGCCCATGCTCTCATCGTCCAAGGTTCTACACACAGCAGCTGTACCTCCTCCTCTGTCATTTAAATCCCTTCTAAACAAGCTCCTCTGATAGACTAAGCCCTGGTGTGCCACCATAAACAGCTGTCACTTGTGCTGGGCCAGCAGGAAGTGTGCCCATAGTACTGAGCAACAAACACTTTGGAACCAGGCATAGGCCTGTGTCTCAGCTCCTCTTTATCTGAGCTGGGCACTAAAGCAGACCAGTTGCCTGTTACCTCCACAGCAGAAATCCTTCCAGTTTGAAGAGTGATTTATCCTGTGTGCATGCTGCCAGTCTCCCTGTGTTCCCACAAACCTTCCCTTCATTTCAGGTGCACAATAGGTGGAATCCATCAGCAATACAGAATGACAGATTAAATGCACAGACTGGGATGAGGACATTTCCCTGAACAGAAAAGAAATGGTCCAAGATGCTTGGGGGACTTCCAGAATATTGCTCTGAGGCTTCATCAAAATGAAAAAAGCCTAGATCCATCCACCTTTTCCACAGACATGTGAATGTAGAGAATTTAACTGTAAAGTTCTGACCACCATTTTCAAAATGGTGGATCGTAACAAAATGACTGGCTGAAGGCAGAGGGAGGGTGAGCAGATTTAATGAGATCAGCTAGATGCCAGGTTTTTCCACTTTAAAAGAACTATGCTTATGAAATGACTGAGATGCAGCTGGCCTTAAGACAGAGATTTAGAGGTAACGCAACTTGACCAAGTTCACAAGGCTGGAAGGTCACAGAACTAGAATTTGAACCAAGGTCTTAAATGAACTCAAAATTCATTCTGTTCCCAGCACACAGGAAAGAGCTTGCCTGGGGGCTGGAGAGATGGCTCAGTAGGTAAAGTGCTTGCTGTGCAAAGATGAAGACGGAGTTTGGATCCCTGGCTCCCACATAAAAGCTTGGTGTGGCAGTATGTGCTTATAACCCCAGTGCTAGGAAAGAGGAGTTGGGGGACAGAGACAGAAGGGTTCCTGGGACTCAGCTAGTCAGTCTAGCGGAAAAGACAATCTCCAGATCCAATGAGAGACCCTGTGTGCAAGTGCTTACCTACCCAAGACCTGCTCAAGCACGGGGGTGGGAGGGGCTCACGAGGCTCCACCCCTTGCTTTGGAGCTATTGGCAGTTGATGGTTGCTGAAGGAGGGAGAGTCACTTTTCTTTGAGGGGTGGCCACTGGCTAGTTGCCTATTCCTCAGTGGACACCCCCACTGCCACATATATATAGGAAACACTGATTGGACTCAGTGGGCTATTTTTTAAAGGAGCTAGAGAGGAGATATATTGGGCAAGGGGATGGGGGAGTTGGAGGGAGGGATGGAGGGCAGGTAGATTAAGATGTGTTGTATAAATCTATGAAATTTACAAAGAAGAGTGTTATACTAACAATGTATAATATTAAGTGAGGTAACCTAATTTCAGAAACTTAAAAAAACTGCATGTTTTCCCTTATATATAGATCCTCGCTTATAATCTATACATGTATATATATATATATATATATATGCATGTGTGGATATATATATAATATTTAGAAAGTAGAACAAGAAAGGATAATTTTTAAAACATATTTTTTTGTTTTTGTTTTAATGGTAGATATATGGATTCAATTTTCTTGGTATCATGAACCAATTCTTCATCTCATAAGAATTCAACCTATGTTATCTCTTTGTGCAGTGATTATGAGAATTGGGCTAGCTTTATAATTCCATTAACCATTAATGCAATAGGAATTAGATATGACTAATTACTGAATACATTTTTGCTTTGACCTTCTTTTAAAAAGTGGGTTTTTTTTTGTTGTTGTTAAATTTGTTTTGTAACCTGAATTTCCTTTTTTCTCTCTGTTTAAAACTACGTCAAATAATTCTATTATACTGTTATTTAATATGCAAATTGTATTGCTATACATGAAATAAAATATGGTTTTCTTAAAGTAATAATAATAATAATGGGAATATGGAGAAGTGATTGAGGAAGAAGACGTCATGAAGTCAACCTCTTGCTTCCCAGGTGTGTACATGTTTTTGTACACACACACACACACACACACACACACAGACACACACACACACGAATAAAAGACCATGACTGAGCATATTAGTTACTTTTCTGTTGCTTCAATAATCCCATCACCCAAAGCAGCTAAAGAAGAAAGTTTACTTTAGTTTACAGTTCTAGAGGGATGGTGTCTACCTTGGTGGGGAGACATGGCAGGAAACAGCAGGAGCAGGAAGCCAAGAGTTCACATCTCAAATGCACATAGGAAGCAAAGAGAGGAAGCTGGAAGTGAGGTAAGGCTATGAACTCTCAGAGCCCACCCCCAGTGACATACTTCCAACAAGGCTGCATCACTTCCCGAAACAGCACCACCAACCAGGCACCAAGTGGCGGACATTTGTCCTTGAAGCCACACTGCAATGATTTTCCAAATTGTTGCAATAGATGTCTCTAACTTTTAAAAACGTCGAGTATATACACATATACATATACATATATATATTTTAACACTCTATTTTGACCAGTACATCTATCTGTTCAGAGTTTGAGATAGTAAGTTATGTGGTAGTGAGTGGTACTTTAAAAAGTATTTTATTTATTGTTTTTAGTTCATGTGTATGAGTGTTATGCCTGCATGTTTGTAAGTGTACTTGGTCATGCAATGCCCAGGGAGGTCAAAAGAAGGTGTCAGAGCCCCTGGAACTAGAGTTACAGGTGATTGTTAGCCACCAAGTGGGTGCTGGGATTCGAATCTGGATCTTCTGCAAGAAAAGCCAGTACTCTTACCACTGAGTCATCTTTCCAGCCCCAGAAGCTGTATTTTTGATACATCCTATCTTTGGAAAGGTATTGTGACCTGACAACAGAGATAAACCACATCAGATATGAAGAAGGACAATATTACCCTGTCCCATTTAGTGTTTTAAAATTTTCTTTCTGATCAAAGCCTACAATCAATGAGGTCATCAAGTTGACAAAATTAACCATTAACTTGGGGTAAAAGTGAATAGGAGCATGTTCTTTGTGTTACCCTGCCCCACACTATGGCAAATATTAACAAATACGGGCAAGGGCACTTCCCTGTAACACTACAAGGAAGTGCATTGTGTGTTTTTAAAGCATGAGCAATGAACACTGGGCTAATGTTAAGTTCTGGTGCAGAGGACCAGAAAAGTGACTCATTGAAAGATACCTGGGTAGTTAGATCTGGAACCCCAGAGGAAAGTCCCCAGAGCCTTCACCATTCTGTCAGGGTTGAGTAGTTATATCTTGGTTGGACAGACTTGTGGTACACACAACAGGGCTGCAGAAGTATTGACAAAAGAGTGATGAAAACATAAGTATGGATTCAATACCATGTGTGAAACAAAGCAAATTCTCCCAATCCATCTCAGATCTTTAACCTCCAAGTGAACAGTCTGGAGACCAAGGGGTGGATATTTCTAAAGCCATTGCTTTCTAGGTCTGAGGGTGTAGACCAGTTTTCGAGAGACAACATAGTATGCTTGATAGAGAATGGATCAGCCTGAGCTAAGTCTATAAATGAGCCCTTCGAGGGGACAGTTAGTGATGAGGCAAGTTGCTCCCCTCCCGAGCCTCAGCATTCTCACTGGTGATGTAGAAGTAATGAATATCTAACAACCCCTATGTGTGGTAAGCTGAATACTTACCCCTGGATTCATATCTACCCAGAGCCTGAGGATGTGATTGCAATGGTTAGTTTTGATAATTTCCTAGGTGGTGCTAGGAGACACCCCTGGGCATGTCTGTGAGAATGTTACCAGAGGTATTTAGCTGAGCAGGGAAGACCCACTCTGACTTTGGGTGGTACCATCCCATGACCTGGAGTTCTGGACTGCATAAAAAGGAGACAGTGAGTTGAGTACCAGCATTTATCTCTCTGTGTTCTGCTTCCTGACTGCAGATACCACCATGGCTAGAGCCACTCTTACCACCACACCTTGCTGAGCATGATGGGCTGTATTCCTGCTTAAACTGTGAGCCAAAATAAGCTCATCTCCCCTTAAATTGCTTTTGTCAGGAATTTTGTCACAGCAATGAGAAAAGTAACTACTACAGTGATCTTACTTGAAAAATGGGTCTTTGCAATTAGTTATCAATCAAGATGAGATCCTACTGGATTAAGGTAATCCCTCAATTCAATGAGTCCTTTTAAAAAGAGGAGGACACAGGCATACAGAGAACACACAAAGATAGTGTCTGAAATTTGATGCTGCTGCAAGCCAAGGAGTGACAGGAACTACCAGAAATGATGAGAAACATCCTCCTCAGGGCCTCTAGAGATGTCGTGTCTTCCCAATGCTTCAATTTTAGGATTCTGTTGCTTTAAACTGCCACATTTGTGATTGTTGGTTTTGACAACCCACCTAAGGAAATCAGTGTTCTGTGAATAGGACTCACCAGCACTATTATCACATAGACAATTGCTAATGCTTACATTGATTACTACTTACGCTCCAATATTCAATCATCAGAGTATTTGCAGCAAGTGCCTAAAACGAGCTGAGGCGTTCACCCATGCCTATGCTGCAACTGACAGTCTCTAGAGGGTCCACACAGCTCATGGCACATAGGGCTGAAGGTCTGGGTTGCTCCGGGTTCTGGTGATAACAGAAGTCGAGCTCCACCCATTATGAGTGTGACTCAAATTACAAAGGGTGACCCACCTTTTCTAGGTGGCCTCCTAGCTCAGTCAGCCTCCATAGTCCTGTGGTCTGACTCTGGAAATAAGCCAAGTCTCTGTCCCTGTGGGCTCATCATAGGTTCACAGGTGGATGTTTTAACCAAGCTGAGCCCATCAGATTCTTTGTCCAGGGAATCTGAAATTTGTAACACACACATAATTGGACTGAAAAACCTTTCCAGAAGAATAATGTTAATGGTAGGGCTGGGGAGATAACACAGTCGATAAAGTACTTGCCATGCAAGCAGGAGAACCTGAGTTCAATCTCCAAAACCCACATAAAAATAAAAGCCAGGCAGAGTGATGTGCAGTTGTAACCCCAGTGCTAGGGAAGTGGAGACAGGTAGATTCCTGGGGACTTGGGCTGCCAGCCTAGCCTACTGGTGAGCTCCAACTGACCCTGTCTCCAAGAAGAGGAAGGAAAAAAGGAGGAGGAGGGAAGGAGGAAGAGGAGGAGGAGGGAAGGAGGAAGGGAAGAGGAGGAGGAGGAAGAGGAGGAAGGGGAGTGCAGTTGTAACCCCAGTGCTAGGGAAGTGGAGACAGGTAGATTCCTGGGGACTTGGGCTGCCAGCCTAGCCTACTGGTGAGCTCCAACTGACCCTGTCTCCAAGAAGAGGAAGGAAAAAAGGAGGAGGAGGGAAGGAGGAAGAGGAGGAGGAGGGAAGGAGGAAGGGAAGAGGAGGAGGAGGAAGAGGAGGAAGGGGAGGGGAGGAAGGGGACGGGAAGGAGGGGGAGGAGAAGGGAGGAAAAAAGACACTGTCTCAAAAAGACAAAAAGAAGAAGAAGAAGGAAGAGGAGGAGGAGGAGGAGGAGGAGGAGGAGGAGGAAAAAGGTGAATAGAGCTTGATGAACAAACTTGAGGAAACCTCTGGTTTCCATACATATGTCCAGACACATGCATGTGCATATATGTGTACCTGGATGCACATGAACATTCACACATACACAAAAGAGACCTTCTAACACTCTGGACTTATCTTGGGTTTAGGAGTTTCCTGTTTCCTGGGTTCCATGGATGACCTTAGCCTTTTCCAAGTGAATTCTCACCACTTATTAATTAATGGCTTGTACTGTTTGTACTAGCACCATAATCATGTCCTTTGGATCACACTTAGGGTGTGACTCAATGGATGAGTCCTATCTCCCATGAGTAGGCAAAGGATGAACTAGAAGGAATGGTAATAAATAGGCCAGGTGATTCTTTGGCAAAGCATTAGGAAAGAGGTATATATGGACAGGTAGTTACAATATCAGCAACTGGTTCCAAAACTCAGGCGCATACTGTCTGAAAACCAGTGATGAAATGGGTAAGAAAGAATATTTAGAATCCAGGACCGAATTCCTCTTATAGACTTATCTTTATCTAATAAAATAACATTCAGAGTTTAATTTTTTTTAAAAGGCATCATCAGGACACCGAATCAAACCCCTTAAAGTTCTGAGCATCAGGCAGATAAGTTGTCTTGGAGAAGAGTTATGTAACAGGAGTTTGGAGAATTCTTAGGGAAGTCTTCAAAGGACTCCTGGTGATAATTGGATGGAATGGAGGAAGAGAGAAGAAAGCAGCAAGATGTTTGAGTTCTGCAACAAGTGGACTGAGACCCCTTCTTGAGATCTATCCTCTCTCAACCTTGAATTAAATTCCTCAAATTTGTACATGTATCACATGAGCAGTTGCTCGTGGTTGGAAAGAAATACAAGTTTGTCTCTCATTGGGATTAATGCGTCATAGAACACTAGAGAGCCTGCCAAGCAGTGAACCCAAGAGAGGACAGACTCCTAAGGTTGGGCAGAAGTCTGGAGAAGTTTAGACTTTTCTGGAAAGAGAACTGGGCTGGGTAAGGAGGAAGGTAGTTCCAAACAATCTCCCTGAGGCTTCTAGGACTGGGGAAGAGCCCAGGTGCCAACTTAGATTCAGGTGAAAATACAGCTCTTCGAGTTCTTTGCTTTTCCATTCATGATGTACTCTCATTCAATGAAGACACAAAAGCCTTTCAAAGATAGTTTGCATTTCTTAAGATAAAGAGTAAACCCTTACACACAGACTCCTCTGAGGAGTGAGACAGAGTGTGAGTCAGCAGGACAATCCTGGAATGATCCTCCCTCAGCATTTAACCAAGGATAGATGTGAACATTTGCTTCTGAACAGAAAAAAAAGTGATGAACGGGAAATATTCCAGACGCCTCCTGTGGCTCTTGTCACATGCAAGGCCGCCGCTTCCACCACAGCTGCAGAGGATGGCTCTGGGTGAGCTCACACTGTCCCGTGATGACAGCATTTTACCATAGTTAAGTGCTTAAGCTTTCTGCTTTTTTCTTCAAGACCAGGCTTCACCCGGCCACCCTTGCTTAAGTGTGTGATTAACTCTCCAGGGACAACTCTCAGTGAGCAGGATATAGTGTTCAGCTCCCATCCTTCCAGTGGTCAGACCTAGGAGATATTTTTCAAGACTCAGGGGTCCCAGTGGGGCTGAGCCCCAGTTGCACAGAAATGAGCCTCACTGCTAGGTGTTCCCCTCATATCTCCCCGCCCCCCACTCCTGAGTCTCCTTCCAAATGTCACATCCCAGAGAAACTGCCTCATTTTCTAGTCCATCTCCAGTTCTGCTTTCAGAAAAACTACAACTAAGACAGAAACGTTTCGCTACTCTGGTTGCAATGAGAGGCCAGTAGATTTGGTTCTGATGTCAGATGGAGATGTAAAGGAGGCATGGACTGCTTTGCTGTCAGATGACACTGCCAAGTCAAACCTATCCCAGCAATCCTGTACACCGAATATAGCAACTCCAAACTCGATACGCATTGGGCAAGGAAGACAATTTTGAGATTCCCTCAACTCTCTCAGAGCGTCAGTGGTTATTCTTAATTGCTGCTTACCCAGTGGGTGGACTGGCTCCTCTGGTTTAGAAGATGAGAGTAAACCCCATACTCCCATTATGACCAACGCCTTGTGAAATAAAGATGTAATAGGAAGTCCAACCAATACAATAAATGGGTTAAGAAGCAGACTATTTCTTAATGGTCTAAGAAGTACCCCTTTAAAAAGTGAGAAATAGTTTGTGAAATACACAAACTAGGGGGAGTCAGCTAATATGTAAAGCTAGCAGCTATTCTAAGGAGACTTGCTGTAAAGAGCCCGAGATATCCACAAGAAGAACTGATCGGCAGACTGCCCCATATCCTACTGGAATCTCCAAACATGAGAGTGAATAAGGCATCCTGGACATATGGCCCACAACAGCTTTATGGCTTCAACTCCAGTTACTGCTGACAGCCAACACACGAAAAGTCCAAGTGAGACTCTCCAAGTGATTCTGAACACACTTAGGAAAGAAAAGAATAAAACTGTTGCTGTAAGCCACTTTTAAAGGTGATTTAAAGTCTCCTCCTCCCCCCTCCTCCTCCCCCTCCTCCTTCTCCTCATCCTTTTCTCCCCCCTCCTCCTTCTCCCCCTCCTCCTTCTCCTTTCCCCTTGTCCTCCTTCTTCCCTCCTCCTCCCCTCCTCCCTTCTCCTCCTTCCCCCCTCCTCTTTCTCCCCCTCTTCCTCACCTCCTCCTCCTCTTCCTCCCCCATTCTTCTCTTTCTGTTTCTCTTCTTCTTTTCTTCTGTCTCTCTTTCTCCTGCTATTCTTTCTGTCCCCCACATCCTCCTGTTCTCTGATGTTTTCTCCTCTTCTTCCTCTCCTTCTCCTCCCTCTCTCTAATTTTCAGGAAAACATGCCTAGCTAGTCCATCGGAAAATGAATGTCACATGGCGCAGGTGCCGGTTTTCCAACCCAAGACCATCCTATGTCGGCCAGTCAACAGCTAGGGGAAGCTAGCCATCACTTTGCCAAGCTTCTTGAGCAATTCTAGAGAGGCCAGGTTCAGCAAATAAAATAGAATTTGGGTCATAGTTGTACTCATTTTTTGTTGTTGTTTATCTGAAATGCAAAGTTAACTGAGTGTCCTGTATGTCTCTGGCAGCCATTGTTCTGGGAACACACAGAGACCTCCCACCAACAACCAATCCCGACTCGCAAGGTGTAGGAGTGAGTCATGCTGGAAGTGGATCCTTCACCTTCAGTCAAGCCAGATGTGCTGGACCTTGACCAAATACAGAAGGACGAAATCTAGAACCACGCAACAAACCAACCCCACCATTCCTAGGATGAACGTTGTGAGGGCTAAGAGGAACCACAGCAGATAATAAATGCTTGCCGGCTCCTAGATTTGTGAATGATTTGTTATGTAGCACTAGCTAGCTAATACATTCCAGAAGACTTTATCTTGTGGCCCTTTAGGTACAGGGTCCACAGAGACAACTGAGACAGAGTTTCTGGCTTCAAGAAACACAGAGTCTGGTTGGATAACAAATTTGGATAGGATTTGCTGGCTCAACGGTATGATGAAGGTACCAAGTCCACAGACAGGCCTGACCTGTTATCAGTGAAAGTCTCAAAGCAGATGAGTTTTGAGTTAAATCTTAAAGAATCTTAGTTCTACAGGAAGGGTAGGGGAGGTCAGAGGGATGTTCTAGGTAGAGAAAATGGAGAAATGAAAGTATGGTTTGCCTGGAATGACAGCATGTGAATGGAGGTCCCGGAGAGGAGGCTCAGGAGGCACAGTTTACAAAGCTGCCCAAGAGAGTGATCTTTTGTCACAGACTGACGAGGCAATGAGGCTCTGGACTTAGACAGTGGTTATGGAGACAGAAAGAAGTCAGGGCAGAATGACAGTGCTCATTTGTCTGGTGCCATTCCACTGAGAGTTTGTTGAGTGCATGATGGGTGGATATGGGTGGACTGAATCAAGCAAGACAGTGTATGTGGCTTTGAGTGACTGTGGCTGACTAGTGCCTGAAGAAGGATGTGGAGTGGACTTTTGCATTGTGTACATGGAAGGCAACCCAAAAGGTTCAAATAACTGAACTCCCTGAGGTTGAAACCCAACTTCCACACAGGAGTTGCTTGTGACTCTGGTAGTCCCCCTTGGTGTTCTCCACAGGGACAGGTCTGGGGCAGTACACAGGAGACATGCTGAACAGCCGCCTCCTGGAGAGTTCAATTAGGGAGTCCAGGTGGGTGGAAAGGACAGAAGGGGAGCACTGCCATTTCATAGGAGCTCTAAGTTGCTGGGACCTTCATCCCTGCTGGTATTGGCATGAGAAAAGTGTGTGTGTGTGTGTGTGTGTGTGTGTGTGTGTGTGTGTGTGTAGGTAGGTACACGTGTGTGGGGGTGCATGTGCATGTGTGTGCTCAGAGATTGATCTTGGGTGTTGTTCCTCAGGTACTGCCTGCCTTTTTCTTTTTTCAGTCAGGGTCTCTCACTGGCCTGGACTCACCTAGTAGGTAAAGCTGGCTGGTCATTCAAACACCAGGGACCCACTTGTCTCTGCCTCCCCAGTGCTGGTATTACAAGTGTGCACCACCATGCCTAGCCAAACTTCTGGGGTTCGAGGGATCAGTCTTGGGTCCTTTGGCTTGCAAGGGAAACACTTCACTGACTGAGCTATCTCCCCAGCCTGAGAAGTGCTCTTTTGTTTTTTAAGTATGTGGGGGTGGGGACTGGAGAGATGGCTCAGCAGTTAAGAGCACTGGCTGCCCTTACAGAGGACCCAGGACAGTTCCCAGCATCCACATGGTGGTTAACAAGTTACATGTCTGTAACTCCAGTTCCAAGGGATCCAGCGCCTTCTTCTGGCCTCCAAGGGCATTGCATACATGGTGCACATACACACATGCAGGTAAACACTCACAGGCATAAAATAAAAAATAAATAGATCAAAATATTTAAGTGTGTGTATGGGGGAGGGAGAGAGAGAGAGAGAGAGAGAGAGAGAGAGAGAGAGCAAGAGAGACCGAGAGAGATTTCTCCATTTTAGAAGTTTTACAATGGATTCTAAAGTACAGAGGTGAAACCTTCTGTAATAAATAGCATGACACAGAGAGAAACAGATGCTATGAAGCTGTCCTTTACAGAAAAGGAATCCAAAGTTTCTGAAACATCCCCCAGGGGCTGTACATATGATGTATAGAATCCTCACTAACTCCAACGTTAGGAGCAATTAGCTCCATTTTCCAGATATTAAAAGTCACACACAGTAGAAATGAATAAGAGTTGGAACTTCAAACCCCAGTTTCTAACATGAGCCTCTGTGTCATCTCAGTTCTGTGCTCCCTCAAGATGGCTCCGGAAGAATTTAAAATCCCCTTCCCTCCTCTCTGCCTCTTGGAGAGTCTCTTAGTCCAGGGGGCCACCTGTTATTTATTATCCTGGTCCAATTTGACTTGTCAGTCAGGTGCTGTGATGGTTGATTTAGATTGTTGACTTGATCAGCTTAAGAAGTACCTAGGGCATTAGTGAGGCTCACCTTGGGGTGTGTCTGTGACAGAGAGAATTAACTGAGGGGGGAAAACTCACCCTGGATATGGGAGGCATCATCCCATAGGCTGGAGGCTCCCACAGCATGAAAGGGGGAAGGAGAAAGTCAGTAGAACACCAGTGTTCCTCTGTCTCTGGTTCCTCATCCACAGAGATGGGAGTAAGAAGCTTCATCCTCCTGCTTCACCTCCTGCTCCTGCTGCTGCAGCCAAGACCCATTCCTGCCACTGTACTGGAAACTATGAGCCCAAATAAAGCCTTCCTCCCTTAAGTTATTTCCTGTCAGGCATTTGGTCATAGTAACAAGAAAAAGGAACCAATCTTGGTGGGGGCACAATAAAGGCAAGATGGAAAGAGGGAAGCACAACCCAAGCAGTCATCTCCCCTATGGGAAGGTCTTTGCCCCCTGGAAAAGGCATGCTGGGTCCACCTGGGCACCTTTCATGCACACAGCACCAGGCATATCTCAGACTTGAATAACTAATAAGAAGCCTTTCCTGAGTAGTTACTATTCACCAGATGGGAACAAACAATACCTGCAATTTTCTGTACAACCTTTTGAGACTGTCACCTTTACTCTCTTCTTTTACAAACCAGGCAGAGATGCTCAAAGAGGTAGAATAAAAAGCCTCAAGTCACTCAGTCATATAGCCTGAACTTGTACCCAAACTCAAGTACTGAACTCCATTGTCCCTGAGGGCAGCTCTTAGACCAGGTGGCTCCTCCAATCTCTCTTTTGGCTTTCCCAGGAGTAGTACCAAGTATTTCTGAGCATTTGCTGAGAGAAGAAGGAAATTGGATCTTGTTATCATGACTTAGCTGTAGCCGCTGGCCAGCCTTCCTGAGCTCCTGCCCAGTCACCTCAGCCAGACTCTGCCCTGACTGAGCTATGTGGTCAAGGTTGGCCTCTGTTGGCTAGGGAGCTTCTGTAGGGTAAAAGTGTGTCTGTCTGTCTGTCTGTCTGTGTAACTATGTGTGACTGTGTGTACCACACCTCCCCATTACCTACCCCTCCTGCAGGCTGCACTGTCTCTGAGTACCAGCATGATCCTGGAACCTTTGCACACAGGAAAGGCCTATATATGGAGGGAAAGCCATTAATGAGAGACCAGGAAATGGAGCCAGTTCTCCATGCGAGGGTTGTTCACAAGCATGGTCCAGGATCCCTAACTTCTAGTGTCAAAGATGCTATAACCTGACACCACAGAGATGCAGCCTGGCACCTTGTTACCAGACACTTTGACCAGGACTTCCCTTATTCACATGTCCCTGATTTGTATGACTCTGATTTGCATGGCTCCTATTTGCACAGTAAAGATTACACAACTGGAAATGATGTGGTTCATTAACCTCCCAGAACTGGCCAGTCTGGACAGACTGCTTTCACATGGCAGGAAGCCGTGCACAACGAAGTTCACACTAATCAAAGTGCTTCTCCTGAATGAGGAACCCATGCATTTCTAAAATTCCTTCGGGGGGGTGTATAAATAATGTCCACCCCTTCTTCCCTTGGACTCAACAACAAATTGAAGTGTTTAGAATTCTACCAAAATGCACTCTGGGAAACTAATGAGTTTATTGGGTTTACTTACAGAGAAATGGATAAGGAGGTTACTTACTGTGGGTACTCCCCCCTAAGGCCACACCAGGAAGTCTTTACCCAAGCATGGATGATGGCTTCCCTATCCCTTAGTCTTCCCTAGCTGGTGTACTCTAGCCCCTCCCCCAGACCACATGTAATTACAGCCTAATTGCTTATTGTGGCTTGTGAGGTGCGGTGCAACTCTCAGGTGAGGGTCCTGTGACTCTCCCTGCCCCTCCTTCCAAGCGGGACATTAGCAGTCAACAGGGCAGCTGTGATGATCTCTGCAGGCACAGCTGAGCTCAGGAAGATGGCATCTGTCTGACTTGGAGGACAGTTCTGTACACCACCATAGCCCACCCTATCACGGTATAGATGACGCTCTAGTTATCATCCAGCCTGCTTCATCTCGCAGTAAACACCATAAGATACTTTTCCTGTTTTAGTCTAAGGGGTGGATTCTTTCCATCCATCCATCATTCATTCATTCCTGTTTCCTATTTGCAGGTGAACCATCTCTTCTTTCTACCAGAATTACATTAAGCCCAGTGGTACCTATTACCAGAATCAGCCCCTCCACCCTGTCTCTCTTGGTCTCTGTCATGGTTTAAATATGAACTGTCCTCCATGGGCTCATGTATTTGAACTCTTGGTCCCCAGTTGGTGGTTCTGTTTGGGGAGGTTATGGTTAGCCTCACCACCTGTACCCTCCCCTTCAGCATCCTGCTCCTGCCCCCATGCCATATCTTCTCCACCATGATGGACTAGAACCCTCCAGTGATGGACTAGAACCCTCCAGAACCATAAACCCAAATAAACCCTTTATTTTTTAAGTTGCTTTTGGTTGTGGTATTTTATCACAGCAACAGAAAAGTTACTGATATAGCCTCCTTTGACACAGCTCTCAAGAAGACTCAGGGGACTCTTCCTGGAAGCAAGTGGGTTTATAAGCTCCCAAACCTACCACCCTTTGACCCTCCTGGAATTGAGATCCCCCTCCGCTCTGCTGCAACAGAGCATCTGGGAGAACTGAGATCTCAGTCAGATGGATGGCTGTGGCTCAGGTGGTTCAGGGTTTTGCCTGGATCCAGCCACACTGTGGGAACAAAGGCATGGATTATATTCTCACTTGACGCAAGCAGAGCCTCTTTCTAAGGCACTGTCCAGCAGGATCTTTGAGGACTGTTCTTACTCATCTGTAATCACTGCAGCGAACAGCCTCTTTGCTCTGTTTTTACAGTCCTTGCATGAGAGCCCTTCAAGGCTGGGCTTTGCCTGGAGCTTGCTACGTAAGATGATCCGCAAGGACTCGGGTAAAACTAGCCAGACAGAGCTGCCTGGAACTACAGCACAGTTGCCAGTGGGGAACCTTCCTTATGGACCACCTACCTACCCTGTTCCAGGTTTCAGGAAGACCTGGAGAGGATAGCTTTGGGAATTGCCAAAGATGGTCTCAGAGCTCTGGCCCTTTATTGCCACCAGATTGGGCTAAATCCACTTGTCACAGCTTGAAGGGTCTTCACTCACTCACCGTCAAGCTGATCCCTGATTGTGAAGTTGCTCTCAGGCTGGGCTCTTGTGTGTAGGACCAGGGTGAGCTGGTGCTAAAACTCCTACAGTTACAGAGGAAGACCCTGAGACCCCTATGCTGTTCCCCCGTCACAGCATCCTTCCAGGAGACCAGTGGCTCTTCCTGCCATGTCTGTCTTTCTTCTTCAGCTCCAACTGCCTACCTACTGGTTTTGGGTTGTTTATTTTGTTTTGTTTTGTAGAGATTGATGTGAAGCCAAACTCCATCCGCTCATTTAATCATGTTCTGTTTCTGCAGGACACCATTCTGACTATGTATCTCAGAGAGGAATTCTGGACATGGTCCTACTCAAGTCCCACTCTTGTCAGCAGACACTTGATGAGTCTACGGGTTCCTGGTGAGGAGAACTTTCTGAGGGTTTACTGACTTCTCCAAAGGTCTCAGGGAACAGTTATGTAAACCTAGGAGAGGGGTCCCGTGATAGTCTAAAAGAAAACTATTTCCAGGCTATAGGGAGCCATCCATCCCATCTCATCCCACCTTACCCCATCTAATCCCATCCCACCCCACCCCACCAATCCTACCAATAGCTCTCTCGACCCAATCCCACCTCAGCCCATCCTATTCTACTCCACCCCATCTAACATTGCCCTCCAATTCCATCCCACGCCAATCAACCTTATCCCATCTCTTCCCATTCCACTGTCTCCCCTCCCTCCCATCCCCAAGGGCATCACGGTTTCTGGCTGGCCTACTGGAAGTTTTAATGAAGCAAACCATCAGATTAGTGTGAACAACTCAAAGATCACAACAGGAAATGCCTTGTACCACTGGGAACTAAGACTGTGGAATTTTTCTTCACAGAACAGGGAGGGAGAGCATACATCCTGCCAGACATTAGTCCCAAATGGCTAGATGTAGAAATAATTCACTAATTCCTTTTCTTTTAAGTTTGCAGCTTCATGTTTGTTTTTTTCTACTTGCTTGGACATCATGCACACCTGTGCCTCAGCTTTCACTTTGGAAGGAAATAACCCCCTCATAGTGCTTTTTCAGGAGGCAGCATTATACGGATGGGACCCTGTGACTGTCTGGCTCACTCTAGAACTTGAACACATGCTCCCAATCCCCATCTTCTCACCACCCCACCTTGCTTCCCTGAACTTTATTTAAATATTCTTGGACGCCCTTGATGTCATTTTTGTTAGAGTACCTGCCTGCATCTTTAGGGCAGATCCCACAGCCTGAATCAGGCCATACCTCACTGCAGCTGTCACTGGGACAGAGTTAGGAAGCTGTCTGCACCATAACTTGGCAGCTCTCAGGTCATGGTACCTGACTCCTCCGTGTTTCTTGTCACATAAGCTAAACTGAACTAAATCACGTGATGTGAAACTTCCCGCCAGCCCTAAAAGGTTATAAAAGCCAGATCTTTCCTTTGTTAGTGAGATTGGTCCAAGACTTCCCAGAAGACCCACCCTGAAGGATGCTCTCTAGGCAGGCTCCTCTAGCCTTCCCCTGTCATCCTTCATCCCTCATCCCTCTCATTGTCTGTCTGTCTGTCTGTCTGTCTGTCTGTCTGTCTCTCTCTCTCCCCCTTATAAAGCTTCTCTGCAGTCTCCAAAGGGAGGCTCCTCTAAAGCCCCATCTTGCTTAAATCTCATATATCATATTGTTTCTGTCGAATACCCTTCCTCTCACCTCCAGGTCTGTCATGGCCTTGAGGCCCTTTCATGTCCTGAAGGGAATTGTGAATTATGTGTCAGCTTCCTTTCCAGATGGCTAGATACTGTTGCCTTGTTTTATCATAACAATTTTCATGTCAAATTTGCATTTTTTAAAATATAGTGCTGTGCACACCTTTAATCCCAGAACTCTGGAGGCAGAGGCAGGCAGATCTCTGTGAGTTCAAGGCCAGCCTGGTCTACATAGTGAGTTCCAGGACAGCTGGGGCTACAGGGAGACCCTGTCTCAAAAAGACCAATAGTGCTGCTTCATCTAACATTTTCTAAGATAGGGTGAGCAGAAAGTGATTGTTAAATGTCTTTGCTTGCCTAGATTTTGTGCCTCTCTTGGTTGGGTTCTCTCCAAAACAGAGCCTGAAACAAGGATTAGAAACAAAGAGGTTCTTGAAAGGTGATTCTAAGTAGTGAGAAAGTATGGAACCTGAGGCAAGAGAAAGCAGAAGAAAGAAATCAATAAAGGGCGAACTATTAAACCAACTTAGTGGCTACTCCTTAAAGTTTCCACATTCTCACAAAACAGCACGCCTAGTTAGGGACCAAGTGCTGAAACACATGAACCTGAGGGAGATGTTTCACATTCAAACCACACGCCTAAGAAGACCCCACAAAAACCTGAGGATCTATAGTCCTTTCCAGTACCAGGACCATGAGGTCTTGCCCTTCAACATCAGGACACCTGGGCACTATAACTGAAAAATGAACCCAAGCCTTGGCACAGCAGTCTCACAGAGGATCCTGGGAGACTGGCCACAGTCTCACAGAGGATCCTGGGAGACTGGCCACAGTCTCACAGAGGATCCTGGCCACAGTTGGCTATAGCTGTTAACTGTCCATTGACACTTTGCTTACTGGCTGCCTCCTCTTCTGTCCTCCTTCCATCCTGGGCTTCCTGCAATGATCTCTGCTATAAAGTACTTGCCATGAGATCCTGTTTCAGGTCTGATCTGGAGGAACACTGCCTCTAGGTACCTTAACTTTGCTCATTTCTAGGGACATTCACCTGATCACCTCTTCAGGTTTCCTAGCATTTGAAATCTACTATGAACTGGCAAATGTGTTGCTTAGAGATGAACAAAGACTCCAGAGGCAGGGAGAGGTCAAGATGATCCTTCCTGAATTTGGAATCCCACAGTAATAGCAGATTCTTGAGGTGCAATGGCCCGCCTTCAGCAAGCATGCTTTTCTTTGTTACTTCAGGTCTGAGTGTTTGCTTAATACCCAGCACAGGAATAAGATCTACTGTTCAACTTTAAACAGTCATTGGTTGTTTAGATACAGCCCAGGCCAACAAAGAGAAGAATCCAGCTCTCAGTAAACATTGACAGCCTGGGTTCCTGGCTGAGAGCCCTGCTCTGTACTCTGTTCCTATAGCTACGATGCACTGGTGTACTGTGGACTCACCACCATCTCCAATGCAGTCCAGACAGGTTCCCTCAGGAGAATAAAGATGATTCTCCTGCCAGAAACCTGTGGGTTTATTCTATGCTTACTTCTGTGTGATTGAAATATGGCTTCCATTTCAATGTAAATTGGAATTGTAAGTGTGCTCTGTTTTTTAGAGACAGGATCTCATGTAGCCTAGACTGGGTCCAAATATATTATATAACCAAGGATAACCTTGAACTTCTGGTTCTCCTGCCTCCACTTCCTGAGTGCTGAGATTATAGGCATACGTACCTCGTCTAGTTTATGAGATACTAGAGCTCGAACCCAGGGCATTGTGCATGCTAAATAAGTACTCTACAAACTAACCTACTTCCCATACCCTTGATGGGCTCTTTAGGAGGAAAAATGAGACGCCAACATCCAGGGCCTGGGAAAAGGTGTCTGGGTGGCTTTTGTGGACAGAAGAAAAGATGTACAAGGTAGAGCCACGGAACAGGGAAGTAAATGGAAGGGGAAAAGACAATAGATAAACTGAGGCTCCGAAAACAAAAAGACGTAATGTAGCAGGGGGAGGCTGAAGGACCTAGGGGAAGGTATTTAGGGATGGACCTGAGCAACACAATCCAGTACAACTTCCTGAGATGAAAACATTCCCTGTGCTGTCCAGGAGATGCTGCTGAGTTGTACAAATGCGCTCTTAAGAACTGAGGTTCTCCTGTTATTTAACTGTAGTTAATTTCCACTTAAATGGCCACCTAGGCCTTACCGAACAGCATGGGCCGAGAAACTGGCCATCTGGGGAAGGCTTGGAAACAGATTATGCACTCTGGGATATTAGGCCTGGTGGTTTTTCCGTGTAGATGAAAAACATGTTTAAGTTATACTGGTGGGGGACCCACACACTCTACAGCAAGCACCCCTTCCCACCATAGGAGGAGGGATTGTAAGGAATAAAATCCAATGATTCGTTTTCAAAGGTGCCTCAAGCCAGCTTCGGTCCAGATTCTGATGAACAGGAAACATTGGACCCTGCTGACAGGCTGCTGAGCCCCTGCCCTGCTAAGAGGAGACTCTTAGAGTACAAAATTACTAACAGCCAAGCCTGCCTGCGAGATCATATGCCTGATAGGCTTTAAAATAAACAGAATGTAAAAGGCAAACAAAAACAACAGAGGGAACGATAAGACCCAGGTGATGTATGAGGTTGACCCTCCAGATGATGAGTTAATGAGGAAAGGGAGGAAGGGTTTAAAAACTGTTCACTATGCTCAGAGCACCTGCCACTCTGGGCTGACACCAGGCTTTGCAAGGTCATAAAATGAACTGCCTCACTTCTACTATGCTGAGTTTCCAGTACTTTATTATGAAGTGAGGATCTTGGTTTCTCACAGGATCCTGCCCAGTTCTGCAGAGAGTCACCATCACAGGCTGTGTGCCCTTGGGCATGCTAGAGCAACAAAAGAGGCTGAAAGAGCTGGCATCCCAAGCAGTGAAATGGGTATTTTCTGACCCTTACCTGTCCCCCAAGGTCTGGGGAGCAATTATTTTATTTAGAGTATATTTTGGTTTGGTGAATTGCTAGAGACCATTCTAGCATTCTAGTTTTCTGTCAGAGATGTGGAAAGACAGACTTATTCTTCCTTCCTCTGTGGAAGGCTGGCTGTGTACCTGACTTTCTGCTGGGTACCAGGTAAATCATGGAAAGGGTGGGGAGGCAGACAGGGAACCATCTGCCCCTGACTTCTCATTCTGGTCCCAACTTACAAGGAGTTCTCAACTCAGTGATAGCATAGTAGCAATACACATTCAATACTCCAGAGTCCCAGTTTGTATCTTTCCCGGGCTAGCAGTATGTGATGCTGAACTCTCTTGTGAGACTGGTCAACAGTGAACCACAGCTGCCAGTCAGCAATGTGATCATGAAGAGAAATAACCAACACTCTACAGCATTCTGTGTTGCTAAATCATGATACCGAGAGGGGTAAGGCTACTAAATGCAATGTGTGTGCGTGTGTGCGTGGCGTGTGTGTGTGTGTGTGTGTGTGTGTGTGTGTGTCGGTGTGGGTACATGTGCATGGACATGTGTGCATGCCTGGCGAGGCCACAGCTCAACACTGGACATCTTTCTCAACCACTCGCTACCTTATTTTTTGAGGTGAGGTCTCTTACTGAACTTGGGGCTCACCACTTAGGCCAGGATAACTTGCTAGCATCTTGGGGAGCTTCTGTCTTCACCTCTCCAGATGGAATTTCAAGTGCACATCACCACGCCTGGCATTTTTTAAAATGTGGATTCTGAAGATTAAACTTAGATCCTCATGCTTGTGCAGAAAACAGTTTACCAACAGAGCCATCCCCTTGCCGCACTAAATGTATTTTGACTTATATTTTCAACTTAAAGTGAGTTTTTCAAAATAATAACTCATCATAAGTCAAGGATATCTGTCATATGTCTCTATGGATGTATATATGTGTATGTATATATGTGTGTAGATCTATACCTGTAACACAGTTATCACATCTATAATTATAGAAGTTCTGTTGGGAATGGCACCATTCCATAGCCTTTTATTTTTGGACTAGTATACACTGAAATTACAGCAAATTTTTGTGAACCACAGCTGGGCCTTTCTTTGGCCTTGGCCTGATTCAACTCATCTTGGCTCTCATGAGCTTGTGGTCAGCTAGTGAGTTGATTGCAGCTGACTTTGCCCATCTCAGCCTATGTGGGATAACTGGGCTGACTCTGCCTGTTATGTAGCCCACTGTCCAGCATGCTTTTTTGGGCTTTTGACATGTCAGAAACCTGGGTGATAGTAACAAAGCACACAAAGTTTAGGGGGCTCTAGGCTTATGTGTTAAGTCTTTTTTGTTCATTTGTTGTTGTTTCTACAACAGTCTACCTGAAGCTGGGTAACTTTATGAAGAAAAGAAGTTTAGTTGGCTAACAGCTTTGGAGACTGCAAGTCCAAGAAGGTGACTCCAGTAAGGGTCTAAGGGCTGATGACAAAGTGACAAGAATGTGGGCAGGAACAAGAGATCATATTACAGGACAGGAACCCAGGGGTGGGAGGAGGAGCCAGGCTTGCTCTGTTGTATCAGTCCCCTCTTCAGAAGAGCCAAGCAATCCATGAGAACCAAAGTAATCCCTTCTGAGAGCAGAGGCCCCAGGAACCACTCACTGTGTTACAATTCTGTCTTAAGAAACGATCGGCAAATATTCATTGTACCAAATAACATATTTCATCATGACATTTTCATATACTTTCCCCTCCTCCTCCTCCCCTCCTCCTCCCCTCCTCCTCTTCCTCCTTCTCCTCCCCCAATATCTACTTTTTTTGTCTCTTTTTTAAAATCTAGGTTCCACATATAAAAGAAACACCTATGATATCTGTCTGAGTCTGGCTCATTTCACTTGCTATGATGATCACCAGTCCTATCCATGTCCCTACAAATAACTTAGTTCTTTCTTTATGGTTGACTAATACTCCATTGTGGATATATACCACAATTTTAAAAATCTATTCATCCATTGATGGGCACCTAGGCTGACTCCATTACCAGGCTATTATGATGGTTTACCTGCTTTCGTCAGAGTATTTCATCATAGCCACAGGAGAAGTAACCAAGACAGAGAAAACTGGTGCTGAGGATCAGGGCTGTTGCTGTGATAAACTTGACCATGTGGTTCATAGGCTTTTGGAAGTGGTTTGTAAGAAGAATGTGGAAGAATGTGAAACTTTCAACCAGAAAAGCCCTCAAATTCTGTAAGCAGAGGTCAGTGGTCTCTATTTTGTTTCTGGGACTCTGATACATTCATCCATGTTTTCCTGGCCTCAGGGCTTCCACTGAGAGTTTGGATGTTTTTCTGAAAGAGATCCCTCTGCAAGGAGCATCCCTGTTCTCTCTTGCAGCTTTTAGCTTTGCTTCATAGTCTTGGTATCTTCATTATAAGTGACCATGAAGCAGCTCTTTTTGGGGTCAAATCTATTTGGGACTATAAATGCTCCTGTGTGTGGGTATCCAATTCTCTCCTCAGATTTGGGAATATTTCTGCTATAATCTCATTAAAATAGATTTGCTGCCTTCAGTCTGTGTGCTGGATAGCTTTAGTGTCAACTTCACACATCTCGGTAGAGGGAGCCTTAATTGGGGAATTGCCTCCATTGGACTGACCTGTGGCCATGTTGGTGGGGCGTCTTCTTGATTGCTGAGTGATGTCGGAGGGCCCAGCCCACTGTGGGTGGTGCCACCCCTGGGCAGGTGGGTCTTTGTTGTACAAGAAAGCAAGCTGAGTAGGGGTTGGGGGAGCAAGCCAATAAGCAGCATTCCTCCATGGCCTGTGCTCTAGCTCCTGCCTCCAGGTTCTTGCCCTGAGTTCCTACCTTGGGCTCCCTGATGAACTGTGACCCAGGAGATGTAAGCCAAGTAAACCCCTTCCTCCCCAAGTTGGTATTGGTCAGAGTATTTTGTCACAGCAATGAAGAAACAAACTAGGACAGTCTGTATCTGTATTCCTTCTTCACCAAATATTTCTAAGTTTTTTCTTTTAATCCCATAGGTTGGGGTGACTGAGGGGATTGGGCAGTCTGCTTGCCAGTCTCAGACTCCACTCATCAGTCACCACCTTGCAGAAGAGGGGACGCTATTGGGCTGTGGGCTCAGAAGTCTCAATTCTGCTGAGCAGGAACTATGTTCAACAGCAAGGCATTTTTTAAGGCCAAGCAATCTCCAGTCACAGGCTCAGGTCTCTCTCTGCAGTAATCCATGGGTGACAGAGCTCTGTCCTTGCCATAGAGATAAAGGAGCTGCCAACTGCCAGGCCTTCCATATCCAAGTTCCTGGGAACCAAAGCTCCCAGAGAAAAGCTATACCTATGTTAAAGACTCTACAAGGCTGATTGAATGATTAGAACTTCATGATTGTGAAGTGTTGAAATGTTGCCAATCTAGCCAGAGTCAAATTACCTTGGGCTGTGTTTAATCCCCTTACTAAGCACTCCCTGCCTACCTCTGTGACCTACCTAACATCTTTATGAATACAACCTAATTTGTAAGGTCTCAACAGATGACTTCCTGAGACCCAAAAGCTAAGAATGTCACCAGACAATATCTAAAACCTGCAGAAAGATTTTCTTGCTTTGCTGTAACCTGTCTACTTAGTATTTCTACCAATATATTTTAAAATGCCTGAACTTCTGACTTTCTTTTGTTCTGTTACTATAAAAACTTTATGAAACAATTTTTCTATTAGAACATGTTCCTAAGAGACACCCTGAGTTTGTGTTCTGTCCCTGGCCATGGTCACTCATATTTGACCCAAGCATAAACTCTCTCTTGTTCCCTTTGACATAGAGAGTGTGTTTTGTGCTGATACCCTGCTGCTCAGACTTCCCAGCAAGCCCGTGTCCTACCCTCCTCCTCTCTAGGTCACAGCTGCTTCCATAGAGATCGTGGTAGGGGGTCCACAGGACTCCTGACTTGTGATTGCTCCTTGTTCTCTGGTTCTTAGAGTAGCTAAGGCTCAAATGATCGGCCCCTCTCCAGATGGCACCTGGCTGTAGCTCAGAGAATTGAAGAGTGACAGAACAGATTTCTTCTCCATTGTTGACCTGTTACATAGGAGGTTAGCATACATCAAATCCCCTACTGGATCCAAAGCTTGTGAGAACTGTGGGTTTCTGGGCCAGAGGATGGCACGGTGGTATAGAGCTCTTGCTGCTCTTGCAGAGGACCAGAGTTTGATTTGTAAAACCCAGGTCTGGCAGCTCACAACCACCTGTAGCTCCAGGGAATCTGACACCCTTTTCCAGCCCCCTCAGGTACCTGCAAACAAGTAGCATACATACACATATATACACATAACATTTTTTAAAAAAAGAAGCATGAGACTGCATTGGAGCAGAGCCACCCACGTGCTCCAGCTGTCTGGTCATGGCTTTGGATGTTCCTGGGGCTGCAGCTGTGGACTGGTTCCCACTTTCCTATGCAGAGCCTGCTTCTCTGTTCCTGGGGCTGCAGCTGTGGACTGGTTCCCACTTTCCTACGCAGAGTCTGCTTCTCTGCTTTTACTTGTCCCATTGCCTCTTCTTGTCTTTCTCTCCTTTGGCACCCTGCCTCTCCTCATCCATAGACTCCTGTACAGTTAACTTCTAATCCCACCATCTTAACCCAGGCTCCACTTAAAGGTCCCACTTCCTCTATATTCCCCCACTAAGGACCAAGCTTCCAACTCGGAAACTCCTGGGGGACAAACCACCTCCAAATGACAGAAGCTTGGGATGTCCACATGCTACTTCTGCCACGCCCTTTTAGTCAGGGGAAGTTGTTTGTCCAGTTCACATTTGAGGAGTGTGTGTGTGTTGGGGGATGGGGTGACAATCAGCTCTTGCCTGGCAGGGCAGCAAGGTCATGCTGACGAGGGGTGAGGATTCAGAGAGTGGAATAACTGGGGACATTTTCTACAAGCAATCTACATATAAGTGAGGGCCATTCAGTTGGGAGAATAAAGAAATTTGGGATAACCCCATTCAGACAACAGAGTTACCCTGTGCAAATGTGTAAGAATTAGCTGGGAAGGAAAGAAAATTCAGGTGGCAAATGGCCATTGCCATCAATCTTTCCTTCAACCAGTGTGATGAGGAATCTTCATCAACTTGATGAGATTTAGAATCACCTAGGAGACACATGTCTGGATATATCTGTGAAGGTATTTCTAGAGAGAATCAACTGAGATAAGAGGACCCACTCTGAATGTGAGTGGCACTGTCCCTTGGGTTGGGGTCCTGGACTTCATTTAAAGGAGAAATTGAACTGGACACCAGCATGCATCTCTCTCTGCTTCCTGACTGGTGATGTAATGTGACCAACTGCCTCACGCACTTGTCACTATGACTTCCCACTATTCTGGGCTTTATCCCCTGAACCATGAGCCCAAATGACCCTTCCTTCTTCCCTTAGCTTGCTTCTTGAAAGCTATTTGTCCAGGGATTAGGACAGTAACAAGCACACCAGGTGAGCATACCTCAAGGTTTTGAGATGAAGGGGAGAGTTTCAGTTGATCCAGTCTTGCATTTATTCGCATCTCCTGTTTGTATGTTGATAAAAAGTTGAATTTTTCAAGGCAGATGTTTCAAGGTAGACTGGACTTTCCTGAACAATACTGGGATGGCAAAGAAAAGGGAGTATTTAGAGGTCAAAGTTAACAAGGTGAGGCAGACTTAGGTTTTCTTTGTTTCCTTTTGTTTAATGACACAGGAAAGATCTCATCATATCTGGTTGTTTTATTTATTTTAATTTAAGCTCATTGGTTTTTCTTTTTTTGTATACTGGTTAAGCAAATTGGTGCAGTGTCTATAAAGTTGAGTTGTGTGGTTTGTTCCCCCATAGCTCATGGAGTAGGAGTTTACTTCCCAGTGTGTCAGTGGGGAGAGAGTGGAACCTTGAGAAGTGAGCTGTGCTGTAGCTGGAGGGAACTGGAACTTGGAAGCACCATGAGGAGCTCTAGCACTCATGAGACTAGATTAGAACTTCAGGACTGGGTTGTCTTGGAGCACTTGCCTCCTTCTGCATGAGGCTATTTCCTGTTCTGTTTCTCCTGTGCTGTTGCAAGAATACCAGCACTGAACTGGAGAGATAGCTCAGCAGTTAAGAGCACTGACTGCTCTTGCAGAGGGTCTATCTAGGTTTGGTTCCCAGCACCCACACGATGGCAAACAACCATCTGTAACTCCAGTTCCAGGGAATCTAATGCCCTCTTCTGATCTAGGTGGGCATTGCATGACACAGGTGCACTTACATATATGCAGGTGTGCTGGATAGCTTTAGTGTCAACTTGACACACCTGGGTTGAGGGAGCCTCAATTGGGGAATTGCCTGTGGCCATGTCTGAGGGGCATCTTCTTGATGAGTGATGTGGGAGGGCCCAGCCCACTGTGGGTGGTGCCACCCCTGGGCAGGTGGGCCTGTGTTACATAAGAAAGCAGGATGAGCAGTGGCCAGGGGAGCAAGCCAGTAAGCAGCATTCCTCCATGGCCTGTGCTCCAGCTCCTGCTTCCCAGTTCCTGCTCTGAGTTCCTACTTTGGGCTCCCTGATGAACTGTGACCTGGGATACGTAAGCTAAATAAACCCTTTCCTCCCCAAGTTGGTAGTGGTCAGACTATTTTGTCACAGCAATGAAGAACAAACTAGAACACCAGGCAATACATTCATACACATAAAAATAGAAATAATAAAATATTTTTTAAAAAAGAATACCAGCACCATACCACTTGGACCCTCCAGTCACGAGAACTGTGAGCTAAACAAATCTCTTTTGTTTGTGAAGTGTCCAGCTTTAGGTATTATGTTATAGCAAAGAAAGACAGACTGAGAAAGTGGAGATGATGCAGTGAAATGTTGGTGATTTGTTGAAAAGTTAAGATACAGTTTAATTTCATAGGAAACATGCAGCTCTGTATGATCAGTACAAGACATGTTTGTGGTCCATCTATAATGCTTGGTGCACTGCAGCCCTCTGGATTCCTTACCCAGTATGGCATGGTTGTTCCTTTCTTCCTTGCTTCATGGTCACTGTCTCTTTAATTTCTGACACACAAACATTGGCAAAGTGTGGAGTTCTTTGAGGCACCTTAATAAAAGCAGAAGGGAGCAGCTCTGACTGATCTGGATTCTGAATGACATTGGCTTCGATGGAGATTACCGGGAAATAGCAGAACATTTTTCTCAGCAGGCTTTAAGAGAATTTGTTTAGATAGAGCCAGGAAATACAATTTGATAACTCAGGGTTTATCTCATCTGCCACTGTTAAATTGGAATCTTTCCTACAGTGAGAAATACAGTCAAGAATTGGGGTGCGAATGAAAGTATGAAACTGCTTTAGAAGGAGTTTCTCACTGGCTGTTGGGGAGCCAGTACTCTGAGGCCACAGAAGACAGGAAGGGAAGGGGCTGGGGATGCAGCTGTCTATAAAGTGCTTGCCATCAAGCTTGAAGACCCGAGTGTCCAGATCCAGACAGAACCACAAAAAAGCTGGGCATTGTAGCCTATGCTTGTAATCCCAGTGCTGGGGGAATGGAAACAGACAGAGCTCACTGGCCAACTAGTCTAGTCTACTTGGTGAGTTCTTGGTCAGTTCCTGAGAGACCCTGTCTCAAGAAACAACATGGATGGGGCTGGAGAGATGGCTCAGCTGTTAAGAGCATTGGCTGTTCTAGCAGAAGACCCATGTTCAAATCCCAGCATTCACATGGTGGCTAACAACCATCTGTAACTCCAGTTCCAGGGGCTCTGACACTCTGTTCTGTCCTCCACGGGCACTGTATGACATGGGTGCACTTACACATGTGCAGGCATAACACTCATGCATGTAAAACTAAAAAAAAATACATTTTTAAGGTGGACATCATATGAGAAATGACACCTAAGGTTGACCTCTGGTCCCTACATGAATGCACACACATGTGCACATACACCCGTACACACATACACCAATATGTATGCACACACATAAGATATGTGAGGGCTAAGGCAAAGGAACCTGTCTCTCTACAGTCCTGTCCACATTTTCTTTGGGACCTGACTTCTCCTGGGGACCATCTCTCTCTGATATAAAACTGTTTTGTTTTTATGTCATCTAGGCTTTTTCACTGTGACCTACAAACTGACAGCAGCAATATTACCCTGGAATTGTTGGGAAGGTAGCCCCCAGGTGAAACCCTTGTTAGAAATTAAGGCATCAGCTGCCGAGTCAGGATCTGCCTTTTTACAAGAAAGAGGCTTCAGTGATGAGAATGCACACTAAAATCTGTGTACCCATTTATCCTGGTTCGCTTTAACTTGGCACAGCCTAGAGTCACCTGAGAAAAGAATCTCAGTTGAAGGACTTGCCAGATCAGATTGGCTTGTGGGCATGTCCATGTGGGGGATTGTCTTGGTTGATTGTTAATTGATATAGGAGGGCCCAGTCCACTGTGGGCAGTACCATCCTCTAGAAAGGTGGTCATGGGCTGTAGAATGCTAGGTGAATCTGGGAGTGAGCCAGCAAGCAGTGTTCCTCTATGGTTTCTGCTTCAAATTCCTGTTTGAGTTCCTGCCCTGACTTTCTCTCAAGGATGAACTATATGATCTGGAAGTGTAAGTCAAATAAACCCTTTCCTCCCTTAAGTTGCTTTTGGTAAGAGTGGTTTGTCACGTCAACAGAAAGGGAATTAGAACACCATTCTAGCTATGAGTTGAGTCTCAGTACTGCCTCTCACTAATTCTATAACCTGCATGCTCTTCTCTGCCCTGGTACTGAGTCAGGTAGTTGGTTGCCTTCCCATTCCCAAAACAGCCCTTCCTTTTAAAGAACTTACAGCCTCAGAGGAATTGGTCCCTGAAAAATCAGTGCAGTAAGTTCTATAAGAGTAAACGCTAAATGTGATAGGAACATAGTAAGGTCTGCAGCCCAGTTTCTGCAACAGAAAATGTTCAGGTTTCATGTCAGAGATGGTTTCCTTAGATGGTCTACCCTCACTTATCCTGTGCTGCTCCTGTGGCTTCCTAGGGATCTACCTGGTATCTGGGCAGACACAGAGAGCTGCATAAATAGACCATACCAGAAGGCTGGCTGCTGGGTGACACAGAACTTCTACTTGGGGAAAAATAAAGTTGAGGATAGGAAATAAAGGCTTACCTTTGGATTTGCTGGTTCTGTGCATCTGTGGAAGGTCTCCAGGAATGGGTAACTCACATTCATGATAGTTATGAGGGAAAGATTTGCTAGCAAAACATATGGGTTAAACAGAAAAGCAGGGCACATTCAACAAGCCCAGGCTGTCATTTTTCTAGCACTTTAGTGAAGGCACCTGTGAATGTGTAATGAGTTGCAGTATTCATTAAAACGTTTTTTATTTTTTTACAAAAGCTTTATTGAGAATTTCATACATGCATATAAGGTGTTTTGATCAAATCCATGCCCACTCCCTCCCCTCCAACATTC
>NW_008352479.1:1340164-1374659 GCF_000622305.1 Nannospalax galili | reverse complement strand
ACCCTAACTGCCTAGCCAATTCCTACTTCCTATTCTTATCACACCATCCTCTGAAGGGGTTACCCAAATTGCCAATAGGGAACAGGGACGCCGACTGCTCTGGCTTCTTCCATGCTGAACAGGGACACAGGGTGAGGCAATTGGAGTACCCCTTCAGTGGGTCTATCTAAAAGACTCCCAAATTGCATAACTCTTGTCTCTAAGGGGAGAATAAAGTCCTTGAATCATGAATGGGAGATATGAAGGAGAAGTAAAGGCAAGAGTCATTAGCATTACAAGTTCTAGACAGGGAACTAGAAAAAAGTCAGAACAGGGCAATTTTCAAATGTTCATATGAGAGTCCATTAGAATTTCTTGACAAGGGCTTCCAAAATCATCCCTCTATTGGGTTCTTCCTCATTTTTCTTTTGTCTTCCAAGGCTGGCCTAGTTGGCTGGGAAGAGTGGCTGGATACTCTCAGGTGAGGGTCCAGTGACCCCGCTTGGCCAACTGTAACTATGTTTAGCTATCAGGCTCAGCTGAAGTCATGATGATGGTAGTTATTTCATGCAGAAGGGACTGCTGTATAGTATCATCTTATTAAAAGGACCTGGAATTTAAAAGGATTTGGTGCTAGGAGCCACATATGAGGGAGAACATATGTTGTTTGTTTTTCTGAGTCTGTGTTACTTCACTTAGTATAACAGTTTCTAGATCCATCCATTTACCTGCAAATTTCATTATTTCATCTTTCTTTACTGCTGAATAGAGCTCCATTATGTAAATATACCACATTTTTGTTAACTACTCATCAGTTGGTTTTTAACTCTGCTGTTTTTTTATTTTTCTGTTAGTCATATGTGTGTGTGTGAGTGCATGTCTGTGTGCAAATATTCGCATGTGTATGGAGGTGTACATGCATGTGTACATGTTTGTGTGCGTATGTTTGCATGTGAGTGGAGGTATGCATGCATGTGTGTATGTTTACATGTGTGTGGAGGTATGCATGCATGTGTATGTGTGCATGTGGAGGCCCAAGGTGGATGCCAAGAATCCCCTTCAATAGCTCCTCCACCATATTCATTGAGACAGGGTCTCTAGGTCAAACCCAGAGCTAGCCAATATGGACAGTCTTGCTGGCTAGCTTGCTTTGGGAATCCCCTGTCTTTTTCTCTGTCTTCTGAGGAGGCTGGAATTACAAACAGGCCACCATGTCCACCCAGCATTTGCGTGGCTTTTGGGTTCCCAACTCAGGTTCTCACACTTACATAGCAAGTGCTTTTGCCAAGAGCAGCTCCCCAGACCGTCAACTATTTTTCTTAAACAGGGAGCGAAGCAACTTCCCTTGTCCCCTCTTTCCTTCCCTGCCTTCTTTCTTTCTTACCTCCTCTCCTTCCTAACAACTTTTATGTAGGACTCTAGTGCTCCAGTGGTGAAATCAGTTACTACCTGATACTTAACGTAAAACTCTAATTGCTGTTTCTGAGATAGAGTGGGAAGAGATTTTATAGGCCTGAATACCCCAGCAAGCCCCAGGTCAGAAACCGTCTCAGTCTTGAAAAACAAGGTGGATAGTAACTGAGAAAAAGACTTAAGGGTGACCTCTACCCTTCACATGCATACCCACACACATGTACAGGTACTTTCACACATACAGAGAGAGAGAGAGAGAGAGAGAGAGAGAGAGAGAGAGCTTTATTCACTGTCAATTTTGTCATCTTGTTCTTCCCTCTTCCATCCCGGGTACTGACCCCTTGGGCACCTCTGTGGAGACCTGGGATATCAAGGAAACCAGTCTAAGAGGGACCAACTTGACAGACAAGCCCTACATTGAAAGCTGTTTGATAAGTGATGAGAGAAATTATGGATGCTTTACAGAAACGATATCATGTCTGAACAAAACACTCTGACCACAGCTCTCCATTCTCCAGAGACCTGTTTTTGTTCACATACCCTTTTCAATTAACCCAAGCAATTTGTTGGAACTCTTCAACTAAACCAGTGATGGAGAAGCGGTGGGAGAAACAAGAAGCTGGGCTGAAGGAAATCACACATTCCCAGGCAAGCTCTGTCAAGGTCATGACAGGAGTGATAATGGAGGGGACATGAGGACAGGGTGTCAGGAGATGTGAAATAGCTATTCCCTGGAGCTAAAGCGAGTGCATTTTCAAATTCATACCACCAAGAATAGTATGATGATATTTTACATGCACATTACCCAAATATCAATAGTGTGTTAATCTTGTTTCATCAATAATGTCATTTTTAACTGAAATGTTTCAAGGAAAATCTCAGCTATTTCATTTTCTATAGATAAATACTAGAGAAAACTTTTGTTTTATGGTACCCATGATATATTATCACTAAGATCATCTCCCTGGGCAGGGTGTAGCTCCGTGGTAGAGCACTTGTCTACCATGCATCAATTCTGGGTCCCATCCCTGTAACACACACACACACACACACACACACACACACACACACACCACTCATACATACATACATATATACATACACACAAATCAATGCTGCTAGGAACAGCACTGTTAGCACATCCATGCCAGAGGCTGTTGCACAAAACATGGTTCCTAGGCAGAGACTGACAGTGACTGAGGCAAGGAAGCGCCTGCATCCAGTGCACAGCATCTCACACACACCCCACTTGGACCAGCCATACCAGCTGGAGTACAGCAGCAAAGGAACTGGTTGCTCTGGTCCTGACTTAAGGATCAGAAAGGCAAACATAAGGGGAAGCCTGGCTTCATCCTAAGTATCTACATGTGGCCTAAGTCCGGAATTCCTGAAGATCACAAGCACTCCACCTTGCATCTCCATGTCTCTACCATGACTCGGCAACAATGGGCCCTGGGAGCCTGGTGGACCTCGTGGTCAAAGATGCTTAGGGCTCTGTACAATTTAATCAATTCTCCTACTTTTTGTGAATTGCTGTTCCTTTCTCTCAAGAGCCGAATGTCTAGCTTACTCCTCTTTTTCACCAGGAACCATTGTGTTGAGCATTCATTACATGTCTGAGGATGAAGGAATAAGAGGATGAGGAGGCAGGGAGCTGGGTGGAGGCAGCAACAATGCTAGTCTTTGTAACAATCGGCCTTGGGGGTCTTGTTGAGCACTGGCCTGCCCAGGGTCCCCCAGGCCGGCAGTCCCCTTCCACTGTAGGCTGTGCGTTCTTGTCACTGCTTCGAACAGCCGCATCCTTACCAGAGGAAGACAGTAGCAATTTTCCAAGTTTCTTCTGCCAGAGGCCTGCAACTCCCACAGCCCCTTCTTTCTATGTCTTTCGATCCACATTCTGGAAGTGTTCAAGGTACACAAAAGCAGAGGGAAAAACAGTGATCTTTCATGTATATATGACTCAAACATCAACACTTTGCTAATCTTGTTTTATCAGTTTCTCACCTTTTTAAATGAAATAGTTCAAAGCAAATCTCAGATATTTCATCTTTATATAGATAATAGATAAATGTTCCACTTTTTTGAGACAGGGTCTCCCTGCAGCCCCAGCTGACCTGAAACGCACTAGGTAAACCAGGCTGGCCTTGAACTCACAGAGATTTGTTTGGCTTTGACTCCCGAGTGCTGGAATTAAAGGCATGTGCCACCACGCGAGGTCTTTTTTAACATCTATGCTATATTCTCACTAAGATTTTGTAACTGGGCTGGGGCTGTAACTTAATGGTAGAACAGTTACCTATCATGTGGAAGAGCCTGGGTTCCATCCCCTGAGCTATCAAAAAGTGTTGTTTCGAACTCGAAACTCTAGATTATCTCTAAAAAAAAAAAAAACCCTACAATTTCTAGTTGATTTGATTGAATCCAAACAAGTCCCACACATTTATTTAATCTCTCTCTGTGTGTGTGTGTGTGTGTGTGTGTGTGTGTGTGTGTTCATGTGTGGCAGGGTGGGGCACTCACATGTGGAGGTCAGAAAACAACTTCACATGCTAGTCCTTACCTTCCACCTTGTTTGAGACAGGATCTCTTCTGTCATCTGTCCCTGCATATGCCAAGCTAGCTGGCCTCTGAGCTTCTAGAAACACTCCTGTCTCTGCCTCCCACCCTGCCATAGAAGCACTGGAATTACTGACACGTATTACCATAGAGATTCCAACTCGGGACCTCATGCATGCATAGCAAGCACCTTACCCACTGAGCCGTTCCCCCAGCCCCATGCATTGCTTTTTAAATACCTATCTCTTAAGTTTCTTTCACTTTACAACAGTTTCTTCCCAGCCTCATTTTCAAAGACATGTATATATTAGGAATCAAGTGTTCTCTCCCACAGGATTCCCACATTGTGGTTTTGTTTGTTTCTTCCTAATAATGTTCTTTGAAGGGTCCTCTGCCTGATGAATTTCCTGTAAGCTCGTAGCTCCATCTAAATGCTCAAATCGTTCTAGATTGCATTATTGGTTTGAGAACTATCCAGGGAATGTTGTATAATTCACTTGTATCAAGAGGAGATGCATGATGTTCATGGCGACTTCTTCACTCACATCCTAGTAAAATGCAGGCTGTTATTTTTCCAGCGTGGCCCCACTTGCAGACTCATACCATTTACTTTACATTTTGGTGCAGGACTGTAATGAATGGCTGGGTACTCCCAGAAACACAAGGCTCTTGGAGACAGGTACATACAGCACACACAAACTTGTACTGCAGAAGTCCCACGGATTACTCCTACTTACAACCAGTTACTGATTTTTTTTTTCTTTTTTTGATACAGGCTTTCCCTGTAGTCCCAGTTGGCTTGGAACTCTGTATAAGGACCAGGCTGGCCTCCACCTCACAGAAATCCACCTGTCTGCCTCCTGAGTGCTAGGATTAAAGACGGGCACCACCATGCCCAAGCCAGTTGTTGATTTCTAATCTCTCAAATAGAGAAAGGCATTAACTAGAACAAGTATGGAACCGGATGTTGACTTAAACACAGTCCTCAGAGCTCCAGGGGAGTTAGAGATATCCTCATAAAGCAATCCCATTCACAAATGTAAGCTATTGGGACTGATGAACAATTCATAAGGCGTCCTGTATTAATTAACAGTTATTACCAGCTCATCTAAGCAAGTTTGCGCATGGCTGATGAAGCATTCCTGGGTGCAATGATAACGATCGTCCTGGAACTCACAACCGCAGCTTTGGGAATGAAATCAACAAATGTTCTCTGTCCTGCCAAGACTTTCCTGGTGAAATTTAGGTAGACCCCTAAGGGCTGGGACACCTCAAAGCATGATGCTTCTGTAACTACAATGAAAGCCATTGCATGACCAGCTCCAGGTTCCACACACCTTCCTGCTTTCTACCCAGGAGCTGGCCAGGTCAATGTCGTGAATTAGGTAACATGGGTCCAGTCACTTAAATGAAATCGATTCCATCCTCACCATCAGGAACTATGAACCTGCATGAAAGCCCAGCCTATTATGGTACAACCTTGCCTTATGTCAACCAAATCCCACATTCACAGGGGAGAATAGAATGGCCCCTTCTAGGTGCAGTTTGAGGAATTTGTGTGGGTGTATGCACCTGTTCATGTATGTGTGCATATATATTTGTGAATACCAGAGGTTGATGGTCAGGTGTCTTCCTCAATTGCTGTCTACCTTGATAGTTTGAGATGGAGTCTCTCATTGAACCTGGAGCTCACCAAGACTGACTGACCAGTGAGCCCCCGGGAGCTCCTGGTCTCCACCTCTCCAGTACTGAGATTACAAGCATGTGCCACCAACCCTGGCTTTTTAACATGGGTTCTAGGGTGGAACGCAGGTCCTTATGTTTATACTTTACTGACTGAGCCATTCCCTCTCCCAGCTCCTATTATAAGTTAGAGTCCGAAGCCACCAAGGAAATGAGACCATCAGGTATTGGCTGCAATGTTTGCCTGCAGATCATCTTAAAAGTCTTGGCTGTTTATTGACATCACGAAGTTCCACTTGACTTGAACCCTCATCTTTGCTTTGGTTGGACATCGTCTTGTGACTACAGGGAGAGGCTGAGCCCAGATCAAACTTCTAAGACTAGGCCATGTTGTCACAATCAGCTGATTCCTTCCCCTGCAGGTTTCAAAGCCTGCTGTGGGTACAGAGCCAGGTTATCTTTGCATCTGAGTTTCGAGGTTCCTATCAGGGATAATAGCACTATGCTTGGGTGGGGGGATTGCAGGAGCAAAGTGAGTGTTTACCAACACATTCTTCCCAGTTCCCTGAGCCCTGGGGGCTCTGGCCCTCCACCAAGCAAAGCTTTGTTTCCCTTTCCACCTCTAGCACCAGCTCTCTACCTTGCGGACTGAGTCAAACTGCGGTGGTGGGAAATCTCTGGGGAAGCTGACTTTGCAACAGTGAACGAATGTCTTTGTGAGAGAGGAGCCTGGCCTGCGCAGAGGCCAACGGGGCTGCAGAGTGGAATTTTTCTCCCTTTTTATCCTGCCTGGGCCTTGCTCCTTTCTGGCAGGCGGACAGACCCACTCTTCCAAGTGGGCAGGAAAGGTCTGTTTTGACAAGCACACACATTCTTCTTTAGAAAAGCCACAGCAGCAAACGCCTTTATTGCACCCGAACCCACTCCCTTCCACCCAGGAGGTAAAACCCTTTCAAGAGCCACATAATGGAAACAGTTCCCCAGAAAGTACATAACTTCCATTCTGTGGTTCCACACAGCAAATTTACTTCCCCTCGAAAATCCAAACGCTGGCAGGGCTGTTTGTCCAGCCATGGGACTGGCAGGGGGCAAGAAGGTTGGCAAGCCTCTTGAGGCCTTTTTCTGTAGGGCTTTGGTTTCCTGGCAAGTTGAACCCAGTCCAGTTATTGTCCCAATGTTCTGCCAGATAAAACAAGGAAAGAACTTTTCTAGAAGCCTTGTGACTGAGGGATGGGGGTTGTAGGAAGAGGGCAACATCATCTGAACAGGGAGGTGGGGCCTTGAAGCCCAAGCCAAGGTCAAGGCTCAGGAGTTCCCTTCTTCAGCCAGGGGTCTGACTCTGCTCTGTGGAATCTGGCCCAGCCTCAGTGACCTGGTCCCCTTTAGGATCCCTGGCACTGGAAAGATTCTCATCCTGACCCAGGCTGGCTCTCAGCACCCTCTGTGATTCAAGTCAGTCTCAGGAATGAGGTGAGCATTTTCAGCACACTAATCCTACTTGTAGTATCAAGTAATCTAGGACTAGGTCATAGGTCAATCAGTAGAGTGTTCCTCTATCATGTAGGAAGTCCTGGGTTTGATTCCCAGCATTGTATGAACTGGGTGTGGTAGCACACACCTGTAATCCTAGAACTTGGGAGGTAGAAGCAGAAGGATCAAGAGTTCAAAGCTATCCTTGGCTACATAGGGAGTTGAAGGCCAATCTGGGGTGTATGGGACTCTGGCTCAAAAATAAATAAATAAATAAATAAATAATAAGGCAAGAAGGAAGGAAGGAAGAAGGAAGGAAAGAAAGAAAGAAAGAAAGAAAGAAAGAAAGAAAGAAAGAAAAAGAAAGAGAGAGAGAGAGAAAAGCAGAATGTTCCTGGCTAGAAGCAGTTGTCTGGACAATAGAAGATACTGTTACCTTCTAGAATATCTCCTGAGCTGGAACTTAAGGCCGAAACCATTAATTAAGAGTCACTAAAACTCTTAATTAATGGTGTGGTAGTGCAGGCCTTTAATCCCAGCAGTGGGAGGCAGAGGTGGAGGGATCTACATAGTGAGTTCCAGGCCAGCCAAGGCTATATAGCCAGTCTCAAAAAAACAGGAAAAAGAAAACACCACTAAAACATTGTTTCCAGAAAGTTCTCTTTAAACACATATTTTAAATTTCCAGTTATGCCCTAGTAAAAATACACAAATGTATGCAAGCAAATTCAAACTTTTATGGAGACACCCCCCCCGGGGGTTCATGGTTGCCCCTCCTTTCCTATCCTGTCTCTGGTCACAGAAGCTGAGGTGTCTGTTCTGGGTCCTCCACTTCCCAAACCCTTCTGTCTCCATCTTTATCTCACTTCCCCCAATGAGAAGCCTCTTCCCATTGATCACTTTCTTGTGCCTGAGCAGGGGTGCTAAATGCAAAAGCTATTTGATGCCCAGCACTTAAAGTACAGAGCTTTTTCATTGCCCCTGACCTTGCAGCAACTGCCGCCCTCAGGATCCTGGTGCCCCAGTGTAATTGTGTAGATATGGGAGATGCTGAAAGTTCTCGGGGAGTTCATTTTTCCATATATAAGGGCACTGTGTTGCTTTTGCAAGTGTCTTTGACACCTCCCTACAAAGCACCTTTGTTCAGCCCTGCAGAGGTTGAGGGAGAGGGACTTGACTTCTTTGAAGGTGGACAGGACAAGGGGCAGCCACAGGCTGGTGGTTGGTTGCCTGAGGGATTTTGATCATGTGAGGATTTTGATCACCTGACCCCTGTGGTCACTTTAGGACACCCACTACGGGACGGTCCTCTTGTTCTAACAATTATTTTCTGACTATAAACTGTGACTTTTCTAATGCTTGAGGCTTGAGTATTTCAATTCTATTAAGTCGAGGTCACATATGTCACACAGATATTACTTTGCTGTCTTAGAGTTTTCTCAAGCCTGAACTGTGGAACACTGTGGACCCAGAGCCCGGGATCATTACAGGGTAGAAAACTTGGGATTCTATCTCTAGATAAGTGAGTAAAACAGTAATTTTTAAAAAATCTTATTTACTGAGAATATAAGATATTCTTACTAGGAAATTTAAGATTACTCATTGATCTCTGTAGTGGTATGTGTTTGTATGCTCACACGTGTGTTCACATGTGTATGTGGGTATGCATGCACATTTGTGCATGTGCAATGAAGGTCAGAGGACATTATGAGCCTCCAGCCCCGCTGAACCATATTGGCAGCTCTTTCCACTTTCAACTCCAAGAACAGACCAAAGACGACCTCAGAGAGTAGCCCAGTTCAAGCTGAAGCTTCTTAGTATGGGCCCAGGGGCAGAAGCAGAGTCCAAACTGGCAGGTAGCAGTGAGGGCTGGTGGTAGAGGCTTTAGTAAACACAAGTGCAGCGTCATCCCAGCAGTAGACATGACAGACAGAGCAGGAAGGTCCCTTCACCAGCCACTAGCTGGGGAGATGCTGGGGCAAAACAAGTTGGCATCTTCGGGGAGGAAACAACCTCACTGTCTTGATGGAACACAGCCAGTTCAGCCCATAGCAGCCCCAGTCTCTAGGTGTCACTGCTAATTACTCTGTAGCCAGATATGATGGTTCACACCTGTAATCTCAGCACTTGGGAGGCTGAAGCAGGAAGGCTGCTGTGAGCACTAGGTGAGTCAGAGTGAGACCCTGTGTCAAAAAACCAAAATCAACCAAAAACAAGCAAGAAACGATTGTCCTGTGCCTTGCCCCATAATAATGATAATCTACCAAGGAGAATAAGTCTAGATGCTCTCTGTCCTCCCAGATCTTAAATCTAGCTGGGATCTTAGACATTCAGAAGGCAAATCATCATAAAGAGGTGCAAATTGTCACCAAGACTGGCTGTGGCTTTGAAGATAAAGATTAAATGCTGTGAGATAGGACAAAAGGGGGTGTACCTTCTGCTTTGGTAACCCAGGAAGCCCTCTTGGTAGAGGTGGTGTTCAAGCTGATCCTTGAATGAAAAGAAGTAGACAGCCACCTGAGGCGTGGGAGACAGAGCCCAAAGGCATGAAGAAAAAGGCCCGAGTCAGGAAAGAGGGAAGCATTTACCAGGGACAATGTGGCTGGGGCAGAAGAGGAGGGATGATGGTAGTGATGGGACAATGTGGGTCACTGCAAAGAGTTCAAACCCTGGGGGAATCCAGAAGGTTTTTAACAAGGAGAATACATAACATACACTCTGAGAAGTCCACTCTGACAGCTGTTCAGGAAAGCAAGCACCTGTTAGGTTTTAGGAGACAGGAAATTTGGGAGAGATGGGGAAATGGATCATTCTTTAGGGGAGAACCCTGTTGAGAGAGTTCTTAAAGTTTCAGACAGTACCATGAATGCCCTCGAAAAGAAAAGCATCAGCTCCCTCAAACAAAGCAGGGTACCTTCCCTTAAAAGTTTCAGAGGAAGGGAGATCCTATACCACGGGGCAGTAGGCTCATGTGATCAGTGCTACGTCCCTGTCATGTTGCCTCCAGTCCCTAGGGAGGTGGGGAGACTGAGCTTTTTCTGAGAAAAGTGGGTGGCCAGTCAGATCTTCATCGAGGGGAGAGAGACTGCAGGGGGTGTGGTTAGATCTTGAGAAGTCCCTTGCAGCAGTACATGGGGGGTCTACGACCTAACAGCTCTCCCTAAAGCCTAACAGAATGAAGGAACATTGTCAAGATAAGGGATACTGGGGAAGAATGCTGGGCACCCAGACTGACCTCAGAGATACTATGGAAGTTCAATTTAGTGACCTGGCTGTGTCCCGCAGGTTCTGTCTGGTTCCAGCTCCAGAGCCTATAAGAAGCCCACACAAGCTGATGCAAGCATTGGTTCCCACCCCTGAGTGCACACCTGCTGCTCCTTGTGGGGTCTCTCCCTCCCCTTGAGGGCCGTTGGCTATCCAATCCACCACCACGAGGACAAAGGGAGCAGAAGCGACTAACGGGGTCAGGATGGCCAGTGAGCACGACGGAAAAGACTTTTCCAGGAGTCAGAGTCAGTGATACAGCTCTGTTTATTCAGTGGGGGTCAGGGAAAATATAGTGTGGAGGCAGCAGCCAAAGCTTCAGCTGATAGGTGCTCACAGTATGCTTTATTTACATGTGGTAGGGGGATCCTACCATCCAACTATAGGGCAATGCCTAATAGTGTGAAGGTAGCAGCCAAAGCTTCAGCTGATAGGTGCTCATAGTATGCTTTATTTACATGTGGTAGGGGGATCCTACCATCCAACTATAGGGCAATGCCTAATTATCACATAGAAAAAACCTGGGGGCAGTTTTATTGCTGGTAACTATGCCAAAGGTCATGTTCTGAATAAGGTCAGGCATTCGTGCTTGGAGGTACTTTCCAGGTAAGTCAAGTAGGAAGCCCCTGCTGAGAAAGTAGCCAACCTTAACAGCAGGGTTCCCCAACAGCTCCTGATTCCCCAGTCTTCTAAGGCCTTAAAGCATCTCTTCGTGTCTTCACCCTGCTGGTCACATTATTCCTGATGTCCCACATGCCAGGTTTTATACCAGCTCCACGTGAGCCAGACTGTGGCTTTTGCTGTTCACCATCATGGTGCTCACTGTGCATATAATGTGTCCTCTACTCTGCTCTGGCAGCTACAGGCTCAACTAAGTAGGCTGCTCCTCACCAACCCTTCTGCCCCAGTCTTATGTGACTTTGACATCATGCCCAGCTGACAATGCCCTTTTTGTTATTTCCATGACAGTGACTAGACCTGCTTCAACTTGTGCCCATGAGCCCACACACTGTTGGCCTCCTCTGTCCAAGTACCCCCACTCTCTGAGAACTCTTGCCCTGTCTCCTGTCTGTATTTGGTGCTTTCTGTCTTTCCCTTTCTGTGGCATACAAACTCAAAGTACAACCAGTCTTCTATGTCCCTTTGAGCTGTTAGTTTCTTCAGCCCTGGGTGGTGGATATGGCTAATAACAGAGAGGCCACTATTTGAATATATTATATAGCCCAGTCTTGGCCAGATCAAGACTCTGGTATGGTGAACCCCTGGCCTGCCACTTTGCCACATCCACCCAAGACACAGCAACAGGAACATGGTGCACTGAATATACAAAGGTCCACTGCCTGCACAGGCTGACTGTGCACATACATGCATGTATGTGCATGTGTTTGTTCACATGTATACAGCATTGAAAGCTACAGTGGCACTGCGGCACTCTTATTGTAAAGATTTCCATTTATGGAGGTCATGTGTGTATGAATTCAAATTCAAAGATGTGTCATGATCCTCATTATTGAGTAAATTCTTGAACCTTAGATGAATCCTTAGATGCTTTTATCTTTCTGTATAGCAGTGCTCAGCTAGTTTTCCCTTTTAAAAAACAAAACAAGGCCATCTGGGGCATTTTGTCAGTCATTTTTCCCTTCACTGTGGCCAGATGCCTGGCAGGAAGCATTCAAGGGTGGAAGAGCTTACTTGGTTCATGGTTTGAGGGGATAAAATCTATCATGGTAGGGAAGGTGTGGCAGTGGGGCGTGTGAGATGGCTGGTCACATTACATCCATAGACAGGAAACCAGGCGCACAGGAAGTGGGGCCAGACTAGGAAATCTCAATGCTAGCCCTGTGACTCACTTCCTCCAGGAGGGCTCACCTCCTAAAAGTTCCAAAACAGCAGATCAACCGGTAACCAAGTGGAGGACAGTTCACTTTCAAACCACAGCACACAGTTTCCCATTCCTTGAAGTTAATTCTTTCCTCAGTCTTTTCTTGATTCACAACTTCTTTTATTTGTTTGTTTGTTTAGTTTGTGTGTGTGCATGTGCCACGGAGCTTGCATGTAGAAGTAAGTGGACAACTTACAGGAGTCCATTCTCTCCTTCCACCATGTGAGTTCCAGGGATTGAACTCAGATTGCCAGGCCCTCTTGGTGTCAAGGACCTTTACCCACTGAGCCATCTCCAGCTCAGCTTTTTTCTTTGTTGTATGAATTGTATCACCTCAAAATATAGCAGTTTTGAATAATTACCTTATGAGTCTGTATCTTGGTTGTTTAGACTGAGTTGCCCTAGCATTCTGGCTCAGGATTCACTCCAGTATCTATATTTCTCTGTCAGCTGATTTGGGCTGGGACGATCCAGCTTGTTCTGCTTCTGTGTGGAGTGTCCTGCCCTCCAGCCTGGGCAGGGTGTCACAGTGGTGACAGGAGCAAAAATGTAAGTTCTTTTCAATATCTGTTTATGTCATATCAACCAGCATCCCATTGGATTCTGTAATTCCCACGGCTGGATGCTAAGAGAATGGGGCCACTCGAGGTCACAGCAGTGTGGGTGACTGTGTGGAAGGAGAGAAACTGAGGCTGTTGGTCTGTTTACTCCACTCACTCTCTTTCCTCATTTTTGCTTCCTGAATGAAAGAGTTTATTCAGTTGGGAATTTGGGCTCAGTAATATGTGAAAATCACTGGAACTTTTTTCATTTACTTTTTCAATGGACCAAGGCTACAATTCATTTTTGGGGTGTACTGTTCTGAGTTCTACCTCAGATGGTACATACCACAAACAAAACACAGAGCTAATCCTTTCTCCCCATCCTTAAATTCCCTCAGTCCCTGACATTTTAAGAGCTCATGCCAAGCAAAGCTATTTTTTTTTTTAAATGAATGAGTTAAAGCTTTGGCAATGCCTCTGGAGCATTCTGTAACCAGAACTTGGAATAAAATGGCAAGGCCAAAGAGTCCACCACTAGATAGAACATGGAGAGTTCATTAATAAATTTTAAAAGTGCTCATCCAGGGTAATCTTAACTTGAAGAAACCCTCACTCCGTCTTTTTTTGAAAAATGGAAGCCCTGGGGCTGGCAGGATGGCTCAGCAGTTAAGAACACGTGCTCTTACAGAGGACATGAGTTGGATTCCCAACACACAACCACCAGTAACTCCAGCTCCATGGGGACCTAGTGCCCTTTTGGGGGCCTCCAAGCACACTGCAAGTATGTGGTACACATACAGACAAGTGCAGAGAGAGAGAGAGAGAGAGAGAGAGAGAGAGAGAGAGAGAGAGAGAGAGAAGTTCTGAGGGCTTGGTGCCATTCCAAAGGGACAGAGGAAGAGAGCTAGAACAAAGACCAAGGCTTTCGTGCAGTTCGGTGTTCTTCCTGTTGCTGGAAATTTCCCTTATCATTGACGTCTCCCCTGTGCCATGTTCGCTGTTCACCACTGGTCTTTGCCTCTTTCCCTATCTCCTTCTGAGTGAGAATAGACTGGCCTCTGGGCACGCTGTCTTCATCCCCAGCAGAGGCTGAAGGCACGGCCTTCTATGAGGAACTCTGGTGCTGGCTGACCCTGTCGTGTCTCTTGGGTTTGCAGTAAGGGCTTCATTCCTGGAAATTCTGATGCATAATATGATCTTTGCTTCTCTCCTGAATTGCCCCTGAGCTCACTGTTCCTTGCTTTCTGCTCTCACAGCTGCTGGGTTATTTGATCAGGATTTACCTTATCAGTCCCGGGCCAGCCAACAGGTAAGGAGAGCTGGGGAGACAGCTGGCTCCTCTTTGAGACCACTGTCATTTGAGGAAGAGTCTATGTGTGTGTAGTAGTTGGAGTTGGTCAGGTGCTGGAAATGGTTCTAACCCATCCCATACTCCCTCACCCAAGTCTCATAGTGATGCTTTGTCTCTGCTTCCTTCAATTCAGAGGTAACCTTTCTTCATGGGACTTTGCAGTGGCCTGGGTACCATGGCTTCATGATCAGAGGGCACACTGTCCCTGACATGGCCCTGGTTGGACCCTAAACAATAGCTTACACTTATAAAACATGTTTGGTGTCTCTAGTTGAGCTACAGTGTGAAATGGTACAGGAGAGAGACATTACGCTTTTCCAAAAGACAAGCCCTGGTGGTCTCCTGGTAGTGTTGCCCCAGGTAACGTAGCAGATCTTAAACTTTAGATTTGAGGTTAAGGATCAAGGGGAAGCTATTGAGCCTGGGCATCTGACCTACTTAACCATATTATACTCTCTTCGTGAATGTGATACATCTTTAGAGATGAATAACCTCTGAGCTGTATTTCTTCTGCATGGCTGCAGGGAGAAGGTTTTCATTCACTCCTGGAATGAAGAAAGGAAATAGGGAAAATAGACTTGAACTAATAGACGGTAAACCCAGCAGGGCAAGAAATGCTCTTGAAGCTACCAGACTGACTCTGGGGGGGCCCTGCTGCCACAACCCACTGAAAATGTACCAGCCCACCTACTCAGCATTCCTATGAGGGTAGAGAAGCTGTGCCTAGAGAGTATGATGTCACAAACAAGTCAGCCATAATTTACAGGAGTCATTTCAAGATCCCCCTCCGTCCTCAGCTCACCCTCCCTCTCTATGCTGCTGTCACCAGAATGTCAGCATCCAAATTAGCACAGGGCCCCTGTCCCAAGCAAGCAACAGCTGCATTGTCAGCCTAGTGAGTGACCCGCCCTGGGGACCTGCTGGGGGAACACTCCTCAGCTGTCACCTTCCTGTGTCCTCCCACTTTCCCCAGACGTGCAGAGCCACAGGAAACAGCAGTCCCTTTCTCCCTGTATACAAGGTCAGGTAAACACAGAGTGAGAGTCAGCTCTCCCCTCCCCCATCCAACATCCACATTTTATCCTCACCCCAAGTCAAGGACCTCTAGATCCAGCCACAATTTTAATCCCAAAATGGCAGGGGGAAAAATGTCGAGTCTGGAAACCAACATCCCCTGTACGGTAGCAGCTGGTGCCAGTGAAGGACACCGAGTTAAATTGGAAAGGAACTTGAATGACAGACTGACATGGTGTCTGTCTCCCTAACGATGGGACACGTTAATCGTCAGTCACTGGCAAGGCAAAAACTGCCAAGCCCAGATCTGTGTTTAAAAGCTCTTTCTCATGGTTTTAAGTCACCATCTTAGCTCAGTATCTAAAACAAAGAGAATGAATTATGGAACAGGACGAGAGGAGCTTGTTAATTTTCCTACTGATGTGCTATAAAATGAAAGCTTTATTCTAAGGATGGTGTATCATCCGGGCTCTCTCTTGAGAGACACGGACAGACCCAAACATCCTAACACTTCCTATATATTTCATGGTACAGCTGAATCATCTATAGAAGTTCAAGACCGTGATCTCTGTGTGCTCTTCCTGAGTATAAAGAGTGCTTGGGTGATGTAACTGACCAACACACACCAGCACATGTGTATTAGAATTTGTTCATAGCCTGTCTGTATGTGCCACAGAGACATCCATGTGGGCAGCTAGCCTTTGTCCATCCCGGTGAGTTGTAACCCATCTCCATTTGGAACCCAATGAAATAATCATGATAATTTTGCCTTCTCAAATCACCTTTCATCAGGAGGATGAAAAGACTTCACAAACTCTGGCACCCTCTTTGATCTAAGCTCCTATCTGATACACTCAACTCCTCCATTGTGTATTCTGCCCTCACCCTGCAGATGGGCCTCCCTTATGCAGAGCGGCTGAAAGCCTCCTGTCAGATGCCAGAAGAACCAGGTGGATTCGGAAGGGCCTCCAGTTTCACTGAAGCAAGAGGGATGGGCTTCAGTCTGTTCCTTGCTTTCTGCTCTCACAGCTGCTGGGTTATTTGATCAGGATTTACCTTATCAGTCCCGGGGATGGGTGTTGCGGGGGGGTGTCGGTGTTGCTTGAGGCCCTGACTTTGCCCTCCTCGCTTCACACCCAGCTCTTAGCTTTATGGGAAAGACTATAGAATATATATCCCAGGCTCAGACTCTCTCTTGGGTCTAGCTAGGCATCTCTCGGACATTTCCATCCTCATATTTCACAGGAACTTGAAGCCTAGCTTCCAGCCAATGTGACGTGCAGTCCTCCTCCATCCCTCCCAAACAGCTCTGTCCCTGCTTCAGGGTGGGAGTTCCAGCTGTGAGGAAGGCACTCAGGGCACTCCTGAAGCCCTTCAAAGAGGATGTGGGAAGGTGCACTAAGCAAGTATTATTAAATGAGGAGAAGAATGTGAAGGAATAAGAGGTTAGCTGGTGACAGGACATGGAGACAGGTTGTGGGCCTCCTCGGCAGTGGGGCCATTATTAGCTTCTTCTAGCAGGAAACAGCAAGCATCCAAGGCCCTGGGGCAGCCATGAAGGTTGCTTATTTGGGGAACAGAAAAGATGTCAGGCTGCTGGTTTTATCAGAGGTGTGAGCTCAGGCCCTGGAAGCCCTAACAAGCTAGGCTCAGTCACCTCCCTTAACAGGCTAATTAAAGAAATAAGTGTTAGTGAAAAGCAGAGAAAAGAGATTTATTCAGTGTGGCCATGTTGGGGAAGGAACAAAAAGATCCAGTGACTCTCCAAGTCCATTTTGGGGGTCTTGACCAGAGGTTTAGGTTGAAATAGTGGACAAGAGGTATGCATAACTAAGCAGTCCTGTCAAGGTATGGGCAGCCCATCACTGACCCAACATCATTGTATGAGTTCTGGTCTCTCCTGATGAATGGTCTCAGAACTGTCTGAAATCTCTACCAGTGGAAACGAGCTTTCTCTCTGACTGGCACCAGGCTTCAGCCTTTTCCTTCTCCCAGCATGAGATTCCTGGAGGACATTTTCTCAGGTTTCAAGGGTCTGACATCCAAAGGGAGGGGCCCAAGTGTCTCTCTATACTTCCTTTCTCCCAGGATGGCTGCACTAGGGCAGAGGAAGAAGGTGAGTGGGAGGAGCAAGGTGGAAGAGAAGGACAGCGATGAAATGAGCCAATGATTCACAGAGTGTGGATTTTATGTTTTAAATATCTTATTTATTATTTTTATTTTATGTGTATGAATATGTGTATTGCCTACATATATGTAAATGCACCCATGTTGTGCAATGCCTGTGGAGGTCAGAAGAGGGCGTCAGATCCCTTCAAACTGGAGTTACAGATGGTTGTTAGCCACCATGTGGGTGCTAGTATTTGAACCTGGGTCCTCTGCAAGAGCAGTCTGTGCTCCTAACTGCTGAGCCACCTCGCCAGTCTCAGAGTCTGGATTTTAATCCAAGTGCTGTCCAGCCCAGGAGAGGATTTTCAGAGGGTGCTTTGGGAGCAGAAGTCAATGACAGGCATCTCTTGGCTGGGACTTTAAGGACCTTGCATCTTCTGTCTGTCCTCTCTCCCTCCACATAGGCAGCAGCATTTATGGAATGGAGGGCAAGGTTCTGGTAGCAATGCAGTTCCCCGTTCCCTGCAAGGACTCAACAGTCCTCTGTTCAAAAGACCAGCAGTCAAACAGAAAAAAAAGCATCCTTCCACAATCACTGGGAAAGTATTGCACAGCCTGGGGCTTGGAAGCCAGCTCAGGCTAGAAGAGCAAAGCCTGGCTTCCTTGTTCTCAGAGAATTTAAATCTCAAGACCCACCTGTTTGTTCAGGCTTGTCCACTGACAGAGAGAGAGGGTGGGAGTGGGTGGTCTAATGGGGACTGCTATCAACCCCCCACCTCCCAGCTAATGGGAGTGTTGGCTGCTACGAAATCATAGCTGTCCCCTTCTCCAGTCCTTGGATCACCCACCTCCCCCAGGCAACCTGTGACTAGCTGAATCAGGGGCAGAAGCAGGCCTCTGTTGAGACCAGTTTGTGTCCTATTCCAAGTTACACCATGCTATATAAAACACTGGCTGTTCAAGCTGTGCACTGCCCTAGGAACATCCACTAAAGGCAGCTTTTGAAAAACTCCATTCTGAGGGAGAAGGATGACTGTAGCCCCAGAAACTGCACCGTCCATCCAGCACAGACCAATTCCTGGGAGAGGACGGAATCCACCTCATATCAGGGTAGATTGAGACTGCAGGGGCACATTAAAATCGTAGCAGGAAAACCAGGCCCAAGAATTTACCAGACATAACCAGATCAAGGAAAGGGTGTAACTCCATTGCCTGGACCCCCATAAAGTGGTGGACAGCCAACACTGTGATGGCATGGCCCCACACCTGTCATCTGATGCCTGGTGTATGCATCAAGGATCAAAGACTCTCCAACTCAGACTGGTCCCCCATTGTGGATGCAGCCTACTAGACTGCCTGCCCATCCACCTGTTTGCCTGTCTGCACCAGGCCCTTTGTTTCCCACTGCTGACTCAGTTCCTGCTCTGGACCTGGTTTGGCTTTTCATCTCACAGCTGAATTCTGCAGCTTTGCTCTCGAACTTGACTGTAGCTGCTCCAGCAGCTTCTTCCCAGCAGTGGCCTGATACATTATCTTACCAACATAGACTCTTCCTCAGCCCATGTCTGGAATATTTATTTATTTGTTTATTTATTATTTAATGCATATGAGTGTTTTGCCACATGTATGTAAGTGCACCCATGTCATGTAATGCCTGCGGAGGTCAGAAGAGGGCATCAAATCCCCTGGAATTGGAGTTACAGATGATTGTTAATCACCATGTGGGTGCTGGGAACCAAACTCAGGTCCTCTTCAAGAGTGGCCAGTGCTCTTAACTGCTGAGCCATCTCTCCAGCTGCAGCCACTTCTGAAATCTTCTTGAACTCCGCTACAACCTCTTTAGCTTGTATTCATTCTGTAACCCATTTCTATTTTATAGATATTTTCAGTGTGAGCTATGTGTGATTTGATATGAGTGTTAATATTAATAAGATTAGAATAAAAGAACTTACATTTGCCTTAGCCAGGCTACCAAGGTAGGAAGATTATATGATAGATTACTGTCACAGAAACCACAACACCTTCTGAATTTATTATTAGCCAATAAATTCTTACTTTGTGGAAGGAGACAAAGGCATGGTCTACCTTTCTGGAATAGTGTTCTCACAACACCTCCTACTTTGGGGATCTGTGGTGGGACGTGTGTGTCAACCTGTGCTTCCACCCATCCCAGTCTCTCCTGAAAGGCGGTCTATTCACACTCCAACTGCCCCCCCCCCAGATCTGGCCAAAGCAGCTCCAGCTCCATCCCACTTTCTCCAGGAAGCATCTCAACAAGCCACACACATGGGCACCTCTTCTCAGGGCATTGCTTCTAGACAATGTTGTCTTGTGAAGTTCTGGCAAGCCTTCATAAATTTTCATTCAACTCACTCATTGCCAGGCTAAGGAGATGGTTCTGTGGGCAAAGCACTTGTCATATAAGCACAAGGACCTGAGTTCAAATCTGAAGAACATAAAAAGCCAGACGTAGCAATGCGTGTCTGTAAGCCCAGCACACCTACAGCAAGAGAGGTGGAAGGTGGAAACAGTGATACAGGGGAGAAACAGCATCTCCTAGAAGGTTCTTAGCCTCATTCATTAAAAAAAATTTTTTTTTTAAAGAATGGACTTAAACTGAAGCTTTAGGACAATTTTATTAGAATTTAGAGAAAAATCCTCAGGGCAGGCAAATTGGGAATCTTGGCACCTGCCTTGAGAAAGAGACTGGAGGAGGGCAGGGAAAAGCCAAGAAGCCATGCTGGTTTCCTGTATGGGCGTCAGACGTGAGGCTAACTGACAGCCACATGGTGGGAAGAAGGCAGCTTTAGAGAAAAAGTATCGAAATACGTGATGCTGGGGCAGCCCAAAGCGTTAGAGAAAGCGAGATGAGAAAAGCGGTATGAAGAAGAAAAGGAGAGAGATTATACTTTTCTGAGCTCAGAAAAGCGGGCAGGCTTAGAGAGTGCCATACGCCTGTGGCCGGGTCCAGAAGCACTGCACTAGGAGGTGGGATTCCAGGCAGGAAAAGGTCACTATCTCATTAACACACCAGGTATTCCACCCATCTACTTAGCATGACTTAAGGTGAACTGCCTTCCTAGGGGTGGTCCTGTGACCTTGTGATTGACCAGTGAGCCTGGAAAGGTGGGTCTTCCAACAAGTAGACCAGGGATTTTACTGTTTGACTAGTTAATCTTATGGGAATTTTTTGCTACTCTAACAATAGGCAAATCCCTGGATGCTCATGGACCAGCTAACCCTGTGTACACAGAGCTCCTGTCTTAAACAAGGTGGAAAGTGAGGCCAACACCCAAAGATGTCTCTGACCTCCGTGTACACACTGTGGCATGTGTATGCCTTCACCACACACAGAAGTATACAGAGATCATTCAGATACACACACAGATAAAAATCCATCTGATCATTCATTAATCATATACAGAAGCATGTTTTGTGCAGTCTGGCATACACACACAAACAAAAACAAAACAGATGTGTACAGTCCTGGCTCTCCTGGGTTTACAGGCCACTGGGAGAGGGGTTACTAAACAGGCCAGTGTGTTCACTGGGGTATTTTGTGGGGAGGCAGGTTTTCCTCAGGGTAGGAAGAGGTTGTTTGCATCCGGGGCCATATCTGTGGGCTGATGGAGAAAGAAGGCTACACCTAGGCAGAAGCACAGCCACCAGAACCTCCTTGGGCTATGGATTACTGCTGAGATACACACAGCTGGGATTCAATAAGGAGGACACAGCCCAAAAGGGGGCAGGCTCTCACCTGTGAACCACAGGTGTGTGTTGGCGTGTGTAGGAGCTGAGGGATGCAGCCAAAATGGAGAGGATGCTGCAGAGCCCCTTGCAGGCCCTTACTGCTCCTTTTATAATAATAGATAATTTTATATCTTTTTTAGACGTCCTCTTTTCAGTCTCAGGGTGGTCTCCTGCTTGCAGAGGATGCGGCTGCCCCCCAGGAGACATAGACCAGGATTTAAACCACTTACCACACAAGTTCCTAAATAACTCATGGCCAGCCCAAGTTGTTAGGAGCTAAGAGTCTGTCACCATCTGTCCCTGGGCTCTTCAAGAAGGCTTCCCTCTTTCCCTGGGACCCACGGCCAGGCAGCTGGGTTGAGACTTCCCTGTGTCTCGGGCACAGGTCACCTCCCATTGTCTCAGTCTCCTGGCCGGGAGAAAACTGCTGACCAATGCCTGGTCAACTCACTTGAAGGGCTACAGTCTAAGAAAGTCTTCCCTGACAGGCAGCTGGGTGGGGTAGACACTTGTGCTAATATTTGCTAAAGGAGGAGGTAATTACACATCAAGGCATGTGAACCTTACAGTTACACAGACTTCACACTTACTTGGTTTAACTTTCTGCTATCACTTTGATGAAATCCTTAATAATTTCTAAACAAGAGTTTATGGCTCACCTGCCTTGAGCTGCACATTTTGTGTTCTCTTGTCTGGGGTCATGCATCAAGAGCTGCTTAACATTTTCTGCCTTGAGTGGCTCAGTTGGTAAAGTGCCCACCTAGCATGCAGGAAGCCTTGAGTTCTATCTCCAGCACCACATAAATGGGGTGTGGTGGTGCGTGACTGTAATCCCAGTAGAAGTGGGAGGATCAGAAGTTCAAGGTCATCCTCAGATACATAGCAAGTTCCAGGCCAGCCTAGGATGCCTGAGACCCTGTCTCAAAAAATTAAATAGAATAAAATTTATAAACATTAAAAAAAATACTGCCAAGAGTCCCAGGGAAAACAAACTTCCTCTCAGTTTTCTCTCATCCTGGACTGCTGGTGTATTCTCTGGGTGCTGAGGCAGGTAGATGGTATCTCTACACAGCCATCACTGAACAGAGGCCAGCTTGTTAGTTCCAGACCCTCAGGGTGGCCAGCAGTGGGAGAGGAGAGAGGAAGTGGGGCAGGCAGAGCCCTGTGTAATTGAGAACTGAGTTACATCTGTCCTATCATGGTCTACCAAGGCTCTGTGTGTCTCTGTGTCTCTCCCTCTGTCTCTGTTTCTCTCTCCCTTTTCTCTATTATTTTTATGTTCTTAGAGTGAGTGAGATAGAATTTAGGAGAGTCAAAGCTGTGACAATTTTCCTTGTTTACCTAAGGGATCTGACTCTGGAGTCTCGCACTTTTGTGTCTTGCTATCCCTGGTAACTTCCCCTCTTAACCTCTTGTTTAAGTGTAAAGCCCTGGGTTAGGTACCACAAGTTGACTAATCCATTATCTATACAGCCTGTAAAGCTCAGGAAGCCGTTCACACACTCAACTCCATTTGCCTCCACCAACAGCCCTTGGGTGGGCCTCATGCCATACTTGCTTTAGGAGACTCTGCTGGGATTCAGGAGGTAGTGTGGCTTGCCCCTGTCACTCAGCTGGTAGATGGAAAGGTGGAGCTAGAGGCTTCTTCCTAGGTCTCCTTGCTTATTCCTCCCTGGCCTGTCTGCTAGGAAGTAGATGTAGGTGTTACTGTTACTAGTTAGTGTTTGTAGTAGTTAATTTTCGTCAACTTGATTGAATTAAGGCACCCAGGGCATTAACAAAGCACACTTTTGGGTATGCTTGTGAGGGCTTTTCCAGAGAAGACTAACTCAAGAGAGACCTGCCCTTAATGTGGGCAGCCTCATCCCATAGGCTAAGGTCCTGGACACCAACGGGAATAGAAAAAGGAGAGGCCAGCTGAGCGTGTGTGTTTTCCTTTCTCAGCCACCTGATCCACCAGGATGTGTAGGAGAAACCTTGTGTCCCAGTCACATGCTTTCCCCACCAGATGGACTGAATCCCCTCACACTGTGAGCAAACTAAACCCTTGTCTCCTTAATCTGCTTTTGTCAAGTATTTTGTTACATAAATGAAAAAAGGGATTTGAATGAGAAAAGTCCCCCAAAGACTCAGATATTTGAACACTTGCCTCCCAGTTGGTGGTACTGTCTAGGGGAAGTTACGGAACCTTTGGGAAGTGGAGCCTTGTTGAGGGAAGCATGTCTTGAGGGTGTTTTTTTAATGTATGTGAATGTCTTGCCTGCATGTAAGTGCACCTCATGTCATGCAGTATCTGCAGCAGCCAGAAGAGGGCACTGAATCCCTTGGAACTGGAGTTACAGATGGTTGAGCCACCATGTGGGTGCTGGGAACTGAACCCAGGTCTTCTGCAAGAATAGCTAGTGCTCTTAACCACAGAGCCATCTCTCTAGCCCCTAGCCTTGAGGTTTTATAACCTGGTCCCACTTCCTGTTCTCTCTCTCTCTCTCTCTCTCTCTCTCTCTCTCTCTGGCACCATGCCTCGGTGTCATGACAGACTCTATCCCTCAGCAACCATAAGTCAAGATAAAGTAAGCCCTTCCTTCCCTAACTTGCTTTTTGTTTGGGGTATTTTATCACAACAATAGAAAAGTCACCAGTACTGCACTGTACCAGGGAGGGAGGTAATGGACACGGAAACACTTAGCAAGCTCTTGCTATTTCTGTAGTTCTCTCTTAGCTCCTGGGTTTCCCAGGTGTCCTATTTAGAATGTAAAGTCCAGTCATCTGCAACAGCCATTTCATCTAGTCCTGGGGGTCTTGGGGTCGGTTAGGCCCTCTCTGTCCCCATCTGAAATTTACTTTTCCTGCCTGTCAGCCCTCCAAGCCTCTGCTTTGCCTTCCTGAAGGTGTGGAGATTGAGGGAAACCTTCCCGTCCCTGTAAGTGGCCTGTTTGTTAGCAGCGGTCTTGATTCTCACCCTAGTAGGTATAGTGGGTGAGGGGACAGGAGCACGGGATCAGGCTGCTGGGAGACTCCCCTGTGTGGGAAGGACTCTGCCTCTGCCTACTTCTCACCAGAGGAACACACACAGGACTCCTGGTCTTTGGTGATGACAGCTTGATCTTTGCCAAGGACATGGTCAGTGATCTAGAAAGTTATCACACGGGCAGAGGGACTCAGGCTAAAGGGAACACTGGCTAAGAATGAGAAAAAAAGAATTACACTTAATTCATGATGTTAGATCACGCTGAGCACTTCAGTGCATTATATTTTATCCCAACACAAACTTCAAGGTGGGCAAAGCACCCCCGTTCTACAGGTTGGGAAACGGTGTAGAAAGGTTAAATCACCGGCTCAGGTGGCAGTACTGAGTTTAAGCTCATTTGCTAGCTCTCCTGCTAGCTTTATTTTTCTGTTTATTTGTTGTAGGTTTGGTTTATTTTTGTTTCACTAGATTTTCACTGAATCCCATCCTGCCTCAGCCTCCCAAATGCTAAGATTATAGACATGTGCCACCACCCCTGGCTACTGTGCAGATTTTGATCTGACCCTTCAAAGACACTGTAGAGAAAATACATATTTGTCAATGTTAGTGAAACAGGAGGAACTATTTTTAAGGAAAGAATAAAACACATTTGCCACAAAGTTCCATCAGTGACTATGAAAATGTGAGTGACAAGGGCCAGCGAGATGCCTCAGTGATGACCTGAGTTCAATCCCTGAGACCCTTTGGGGGAAGGTGAGAACCAGTTCCCAAAAGCTGTCCTCTGACTCCTAATCCATACCATGGAACATCCATATACACACATTTTAAAAAATGAGTAACTAACTAAATAAATGATTGGATAAGTAAATATTTTATTCATTATTTATTATTTTATGTGTACGAGTGTACTGCCCACATGCATATAAGTGCACCTGTGTCATGCAATACCCACAGAGGTCAGAAGAGGGTGTCAAATTCCCCCTGGAACTGGAGTTACACATGGTTATTAGCCAGCATGTGGGTGCTGGGAATTGAACCCTCATCAAGGGCAACCAGTACTCTTAACCACTGAGCCATTTCTCTGGCAAATAAAATATTTTTAAATGTGTGTGACCTCCCTAGATTCCTCTTTCCCTGGATACCCCCAGCACTCTTTCTTGGTTCACAAAGCAAATCATGACTCTGTGCTTGAAGTCCTGGGAGCTAAAGTACCTTTAAAAGAACTCTGGGTATATTAAAGAAAAGTGATTTTCTAAAAATACCCATTCCTTTAAACTTGCATTCTGAGGGACTGTCACAAGCCCTCCTGCCCCCACGGCCAGACTCACCACATTAAAGCAAATGAAAACACAATTCAGATGATTAATATGAATTGCTCTTTCCTTAGCCTTTCTATTATCAAAAGTGCTCTGCCCGGCTGCCTTTGGTTTGTATAAATCAAGTGGCTCAGCCAAGCCAAAACAGGAGGAAAGGCTTTGATGGAATGAAATGGTCCATCATTCTAGACCCAGTGCTAAAGTTCTTATTTGAAACTGAAACAAGAGAAGAAGCCCAGGTTAAACAAATCTGTTGACCAGAGAAACCTCTGGAATAATATTCTCAGAGCAGTGCACAGGAAGACATTCAAAGCCAAGGACACCTTTCCATCAAGAAACATCTCTATGAGAAAACCATGGGCTTGCAGGGTGGGGGTTGGGACAGTGTGCTCAGTCAAGAAAGCCCTTGCCTTTCGGGAGTGAGAACCTCAATTCCATCCCCAGAACCCATACAAAAATGTCAGGGGTGGTAGTGTACACTTGTAATCCCAGTGCTGGGAAGGCAGAGCCAGGAGGCTTCCTGGGGCTCACTGGCCAGCCAGTCTAGCCTCTGGGAGCTCCAAGCCTATGGGAGACCCTGTCTCGAAGTGGACAGCAATTCAGAGGATGACACCTGACGCTATCTCTGGCCTCTGCGCGCGCGCACACACACGCACACACACACACACGCACACGTATTTCTTTTAAGCCATGGTAGTTGTCCTCTCTGTGCAGAGTGAAGGCCCCATCCTTTATGCTGAAGGAACTGGAGGACTTCAGGGCTTTTCCTCATATCCAGATACAAGTAAGTCTGAGGAAGTGCCTCCCTGTGGGTTCTCCCAGCAGGAAACACTGCTGGAATGAGGACACCAAACTACCAGAAGGATAAGACAGAAGGGAAAAAGTACATTCTTAAACTGCTTCACTGTGGGTCTGGAAGTTCATGGGTTAGATCCTCTGGGAGGCAAGGCACCGAGGTATTTAAATACCAGCTCCCAGGACTGACAGGCTAAGAACTGCTGGATAACCATACCAAACCCCTAGCATTTCTGGCTCTTTCTTTGCTGGTGGAGACAGTTCCAGCATCCAGAAAGAGCTGGAGACCAAGGATCACACGTGCTGGCAGTGGGAAGGTGAGCCAGTAGGCAAGGTGATAATGAAGCCATGCCAGGCTCCCTGATGGGAGGAAGATGTCCCAGGAGGGGCCAGTGCAGTGGGAGGGCCTGCTGGTACATCAGGCTCAGTATCTGGGCTCGGGATACTTTTGAGAGCCAGTGAAAATGTTCCAATTTCAATTAAGATGGTGGTGCATGCCTTTAATCCCAGCACTTGGGAGGCAGATCTCTGTGAGATAGAGGCCAGCCTGGTCTACATATTGAGTCCAGGTCAGCTGGGGCTACAGGGACACACTGTCTCAAAAAAAAAAGAGAGGTTGGGGAGATGACTCAGTCAGTGCAGGAGACCTTGAGTTCAAATTCCCAGCACTCATGTAAAAAGACAGGTGTGGACATGCATGCCTGTAACCCCAGTGCTGTGGGAAGGAGACAGGAGGATCACTGGAGCTTGCTGGCTGCCATCCTAGCTCCAGGCTGAGTGAGAGACCCTGTCTCAAGAGAATAAAGTGAAGAGTGACATAGGAAGACACCCAGGTCCTCCTCTGGCATTTATGGCATGAGCTCACACGCACAGGAGCACACACACACACACATACACACACACACAAAGCAAAAAGATCAAAAGAAAAAAAAAAAGAACCTAATAATAATGAATATAAAGAACCCACCCAGTCTGGATTCCATGTGCCTTTATACCAACAGTCATGAAATGTAATCTTTAATTATTTTTGATGGATGAAGCAGGGAAGTCACCCAGTCCCTGGAGAGAAGAAGAGTTTCTCTGATGTTCCCCATCTGCCCTCACTCCTTGTAGAGAGGTCACACTACTCCATGCCTCCTTTTACTTAGTCCCTTTCTCCCCCACCTGCCCCATCCTGTCGCTCCTTGTCTTTCCTGCTGTATTTTTCCCTGTCTGTCTGTAGTTGATGTCCATCCTGTACCTCTCTTTTACCCATCTCTGCATTTACTCAGTCTTCCTGCTGGCATGTGGTCTGTCCTCTCTGCCCTTGGCAAGGAGATGGAGGATGGATGTGAAGCAGATGATCCTTGGAACATGGCTTTTGAGCAGAATGATATGAAATCTACCTTTGGTCCTGTCCCCCGGATTCTTGGAGAACCTCACTTCTATTCTCTTTGAAACCTTGTTCCTCACCCCTTCCTTCTGGAAGTGACCATTTGTGCTTAAAGTACAGAGGTTAGTATTTATGCTTGCAGCCAACGCCCCTCTCTTATATATACTATAATAATTATATGTTATTATAATTCATTATAATATATAATATATATAATATTCATTCCTGGGGAGAATGGCCCTGCATTCCAGGTTCACCCCACTTCTCTGACTCTTAGTAATCTTGTATGCAATCTCCAAATCAAGATCCATTTATCCTTAATGATTACCAAGACAAAAGTGAATAAGCAAGAAGAAATTCAGAGGAAAGAAATAATACAGGAAAACATGGAACTAAATAGAATATAAACCAAGCTTAAGGTGCTGGAAGTAGAGGTGTATCACATCTGTGATCCCATTGATCCCAGCACCCAGGAGGCAGAGGCAGGAGGATCAGAAGTTCAAGCCCAGCCTTGGCTGCATAAACCAGTTTGGGGCCATCCTGGGCTATCTGAGACCCTGTCTCAAAAAAAAAAAAACAAAAACCAAAAAACCCCCCACAAATTTGTGAAAATGAAAAATAAGGAGAGCCAACAAATTCGATTCTTCAAAAATGGAAACTTCTGGTAAAACTGGTTTTGAAATAGCCCACAGATGACAAGAATAGTCTGATCCCACAGATCTTAAAATGACATAAAAGATATGCCAGTAACAGAAGTTTTCAATGCAATGGACAGAACCCTAGAAAAACATAACGTATCAAAAATGACAAAAAGAGAAAATGAATAGATGACTGAATGAATGGATACAAGGTCTCACTGTGTATCTTAGCTGGACTTTGACCTTGCTATGTAGCCCAGGCTGGCCTTGAACTCATAATCTGTCTGTCTCAGCTTCTTGAGTACAAGGGATCACAGGCTTGGGCCACCAGACCCAGCATGAAGAAAAATTTAGAGACCCAAATAGTACTATAATTATTGGAGAAAATCAATCCATAATTTAAAAAAATTCTTCCCATGAAGAAGTTTTTAACAGTATGACTATTAAATTCCATCAAGATTTAAGGAAGAAATAATGCCAGCCTCAAACTCTTTCAGAGAATAGAAAGTGGCAGACCATGCCTCTGTTCATTTCATGACACCGATGTAATTTGATAACAAACCCTAGGGACACCAGAGCGAGAGACAAAAGCTGGCTGCATTCACTCATGAGTTCACATGAAGATGCTAAACAAAACATTAGCAAGTCTAAGCCAGCCGTGCAGACAGAAGTCAAGTATCACAGACTTCAGTTCATAAATGAAAATTCAAGATTAGCATAACATTAAGAAATTCTTTAGCGTAGTTTATCCACTGTGATGATCAGTTTAATTGTCAACTGACACAATCTAGAATCACCTGGGAGGGAGTCTTAATGAGGGAGTGCCTAGATCAGGCTGGCCTGTGGGTATGTCAGTGGAGGAGGCAGGGCTGTATCTTGAATGGTAGTTGATATGGAAGACTGTCCACTATGGGCAGCACTATTCCCTAGGTAGAGAATCCTGGACTATCTAAATATAGAGAGGGTGCTGAGCACTTGATGCATGCATTCTTTCTCTCTACTCATGACCATGAACGTGATGTGGTCATCTCTCTACATCTCCCCCTTTTTTTTGTCTTTTTGAGACAGTGTCTCCCTGCAGACCCAGTTGTCCTGGAACTCACTATGTGGACCAGGCTGGCCTTGAACTCACAAAGATCTGCCTGACTCTGCCTCCGAAGTGCTGGGATTAAAGGCGTGTGCCACCGTGCCTGGCTTACATCTCCCTTTTTAAAGATTTATTTAATTTTTAATTATGTAGCTAAAACATTCAAACAGGATAATTTGTTTTTCCAGAAAGCAAGAATTATTGTAAAGTTCTATGATTAAGGTATACACATAACAGAAGTAAAAATACTGAATCTTCACTTATGGTCTTAAGTTGATTATAATGTATTTGCCATCTGTGTAGCTGGTTTATATTTGCTAGCAGTTTAAAGTGTTTTTAAATGGGTTTTCAAGTGTAATCACCAGTGAATATAACCATATAATCTGTTTGCTATTTTACTTTGTGGTCCTTGGGTTAAACCCAGGGCCTTTTAGCACATTAGACAACCACTCTACCACGAAACTATATCCCTAGTCCTCTTTTTACTTTTGTATTTTGAGACAGGGTCTCACTATTTTTCCCAGGTTGAATTCACTCTGTAGCCCAAGCTAGCCTTGAGCTTGTGCTTCTCCTTCCTTAAGCTTCTGAGTAGCTGGAAGAACAGGCCTGCACCACTGGGCCTGGCACATGTTCTCATGTTCTGTTTTTACATCGGCGCACTGCTGACACACACTAGAGAACCAAGACACAAATTTGTTATTTATGCCAATGGCAGCACTGCAGAATACTAGAGAAAGGAAAAAATAAAATAAAACAACCACTTTTATCGGGGCTGGAGAGATGGCCCAGCAGTTAAAGAGCACTTGCTGCTCTTTTAGAGGACCCAAGTTTGGTCCTTGGTACCCATATCAGGCGGTTTGCAACAGCCTGTAACTCCAGATTCAGGAGAGTGGCACCCTCTTCTGACCTCCCTGGGCATCTGCACACACATACACATAATTAAAAATTAAAAGGAAAACTTTTTTCAACAGTGTATGAAGTGGGGATGAGAGAGATGGCTTAGTCAGTAAACTGCTTGGTGCACAAGCATCAGGATCTGAGTTTGGATCCCTGACACCCATGAAACAGCTCCATGTCCAACATCCCAGAATTGGGGCAATGGAGACAGGGGGATCCCTGGGCTTGGGGGCAGCCAGTCTAGCGAAACAGCAAACTCTAGGTTCAGCGAGACACTGTCATAAACTGCAAGGTGGAGAGTGACAGAGGAAGACAGCTGATGTTGACTTCTGGCCTCTCTATACATGTACACACATGCATGGAGCATCCAAACACACACAGAAACACTTGTGTGTACCATAAAAACAGGAACACATGAGTATGTGCATATACCACACACATGAACTCGTGTATACCATACATAGAGGCATATATGCATGCCATACACACAAATGTGTGTACACACATGAAAGCACATATATACCACACACATTAACATGTATATATGCACAGAATATGTGTGTAGTACACACAAATGAATGCACACACCTGCAAATATATGCACATGCACACAAAACATGTGTGTCATGTGTGTACCACATGAACACATGTATACAAACATGAGCATGTATATACACCATACACACGTGTTCATGTACCATATGCACATAGTCATGAATACAGGTATACAGCATACACACATATAAACACATATATACTCCATACACATGAAGAACCCGTGTACACAGGCCTACACCCAAGCACACAATGAACATGTGATTACATTATACATATACCAACATATGTACATACCATACACACAAACACATGTGTATACCATACACACACAATACATAAATAAAAACAAATAAGTGGACCCCTCCATCAGATTTGGAAGTCCTAAGTGACAGGACTTATATCTGGAGTATGACCACAGATTATTAAGAAAACACACAGAGTCCAATGAAAAGGAGGGAAGAAGCTTGACAAGGTATGTCAGAGAAGAAGGTGTCAACATGACCCAACACACAAAAATATGGTCGCCCATCACAGCGAGGAAAGAGAAAGATGCAGCCCTGGGAGAGGTCAAGGATGATGCTGAGTGAGGCCATGGACACTAGGAGGACATTCATTTAATTTTTTATATTTTGGGGGCACACATGCATGCTGCATTGTGTGTGTAGAGGTCAGAGGACAATTTATGAGACTCAGTTTTCACCTTCCATCATGTGAGACCCTGGGATTGAACTCAGGTCATTAGAATTGGGGCAAGTACCTTTACCACTGCACCATCTCACCAGCTGAAGTTCACTTTTTATTATATACTCTTTACATTGAGTTTATTTTACATTATTCTCACATATCTCTAAACCTAAAAAGAGAACTAAATTATGTTTAAATTAAAGAGGTAAAATAAAACCAAGAACAAAAGCAACAGAGTGGACCTTGTCTCCTTGCTTGTACGCTGGTGATGAGCATCGTACGATTGATGCTCTGCAGCTCTAACAGCTGCACAAAGACAAATTAATGACCTAGAAATCAATTGATGGAGTGGTCCAGCACAGAAGTCAGGCTCTAGATGACTTTTTCTTTTTTTCAGTAGCAAAGTGGTTCAGTAGGACAATCTAGCTCTTGTAGAAGCTGAACACTGGGCTGGGATGATGCCTCGCCTACTCGAAATTAACCCTCTTTGAGTATTTGTGGTAGAGAAATATTTGTTTGGATAGCCCATTCATTCACAATTAACTGAGTGTGTACCATGTGACAGGAGCATAGCAAGGGTAAGATAGGAAAATCTTCTGCTACATCCTAGAGAAAGAAACAGAAACCAAACAAACATACAGATTGATGCTAGGAACAAGATGTGCCATGAAGAAAATTTAAGTAGAGTGTGATGGTTAATCTTGATTATCAATTTGGGAGGATCTAGACTCATTAGAGAGACAAACCTCTGGGCATGTCTGCAAGGGTGTTTCTAGACTGGGTTAACCGAGGAGGGATGGTCCACCTTGAATGTGGACAGCACCATTCCATGGGCTGGGGTCTCAGAATGAATGAAAAAATGAAAACGGGGAAGCAAGCTGAGCATCAACATTCATCTCTCTGCTTCCTGACTGCACGCACCATGTGACCAGCCGCCTCAGGCTCCTGCTGCCATGCCTTCCCACCATGACGGACTGCGAGCCAAAAAAACCTCTTCTTTCCCTACAGTGCTTCTGTTGGGTATTTGTTGCAGCAAATAAGAAGGGCAACTAATACGTAGAGCTTGAATTGAGGTGTGGTCAAGTAAAACCTGAACAAGGCAGTGCTTTTTCAGAAGATGGGGGAATGAAAGAGAGAGAGAGAGAGAGAGAGAGAGAGACTCAAGGAAGATTCCTGGTGGAGGAGCCTGAGATGGGCTCACATGTGAGGACATACAGCTTGGAACTGAATACCTCCTCAAAGCCATATGCTAAAAGCTCAGGTGCTGGCTAATGAGCTTACGGAAATATCATGAGAACTCCAGTTTCATCAGCAAATGTACCATTGATGCATTCGAAACTTGAGGACCACTGGGAGGCTTATGAGGTGGAACCTAGTGGAAAGGAGCCAGGACTTTGGGGTGTGTTTTGGGGAATGTATCTTAGGCTCTCATAATTTGCCTTAGCTGTCAACTTGACAGAAACCTAGGGTCACCTGAGAATAGGGAACCTTGCCTAAAGAATTTCCTCAATCAGATTGGCCTAATAAATCCTTTCCTCCCCCAAAGTGCTTTGGTTATGGTGTGTTTATCACAGCAACAGGAACCAAACCTGAACATATACCCAGTGTCCTCTCTCTCTCTCTCTCTCTCTCTCTCTCTCTCTCTCTCTCTCTCCTTCCCAGTTCCCATGAAGAGAGCAGCTTTGCTTCTCTATAACTCCCTCCGTTGTGATACTCTGCCTGCCTCAGGCCCAAAGCAATGGGACCAAGCAACTGTGAACTGAATCATCTGACACTGTGAGTCAAAATTCATCTTTCCTCCTTTAAGTGTTTTCCTCGGGCATTATGTCACAGTAACAGAACACAGACAAGCACAAGCCTCTACCTGGGTCACTGTGGAGCCACAGGATTGAATGTTACTTGGCCATCCATTTCCTTTAAAGAGATGAAGTGCCAATGAGTTGAGTGACTATTGTCTGCCTAGATACACCCTCCAGACAAGCTCGGGCATGCTAAGGTGGCAGCAGTTGTTATCATCAGCCCACACTGAAAGAACAAGTTGTCTCCTTTGGCATCGTAACTATCCCACTCATGTTCTAGGACAGTTGTCTTTGTCTTCTGGTCTGGTCTGAATTCAAATCTGAGGAATCTCAAGCTAATTTTATATCATCTCCAACAAAGAAGATGTTGCCAGCCTTTACCACAATCTGAGGGTTTCATGCCCCCAACCAAGCACCTGGATTGCACCTGCCTATCTCCAGCCTCCATCCCAGACCTCCCATGCTACAGTCTGCCTTCAGGTTCAGATCCGTTTCTCTTTTGTTTTTCTGTTTGGTTTGTTTTTTACTTAAGAGCTCTATTTTCTTCTCTTTCACAGTTAGCTTTGGCTCATTAAAACCCAGAGCTCAAACATTTAGCAACCCAAACACTGATTCTCCTTTCCTGGATGACAGGAAACGTTTGTTCTTCAAATGTTGCCAGCTCATGAAGAGATACATGTACATCCCTTGTGGGTGAGTGGAATGTGCCATCCACATCCAAAGTGGATCGTGACCCACTAGTGAGACAAAGAAGAGGGAGGAGAAACAGGTGTCAACAGGGAAAACCAGGCAGTGGGAACAGTTCCTGCCACATTTTCTACCAATGCCCAGCCCATGTCTCCCAGGGAGCAACTTTGTTTCTTCGGTTAGGCACTCCATCCCCCTCCTACCCCCCTGCCTGCAGTAGTGACTCCCTCAGCTTCCCTGGGTGTGGGTAACCCTGGGTGGACTGTTCACACCTTTGTGCTCTGTGTCCCTGGAGATGGTCTAATGATTCTTGTCTATCTTTGGGCCATCTCGTTCTCTGCCCCCCCCCGCCGTGTGTGTGTGTGTGTGTGTGTGTGTGTGTGTGTGTGTGAGAGAGAGAGAGAGAGAGTGAGACTGAGACAGGGTCCTGCTACGTAGACCAAGCTGGTCTGGAACTCAAGAGATGGGCCTGCCTCTGCTTCCTGAGTGTTGGGTTTAAAGGTGTGAACCACCAGTCCTCCTATCCCAGATATTGCTTAAAAAAATTTTTTTTTAATTTTCTTTTATGTTACTGTCAATTTAAACTATAGCTTAATGCACGCCGGGCAAACACTCTACCCTTTATTTCAATTTTTTATATCAGTATATTTTAGAAGGCTGAACTCATTAACAACAAAGCTG
>NW_008352479.1:1321533-1339179 GCF_000622305.1 Nannospalax galili | reverse complement strand
GTGTGTGTGTGTGTGTGTGTGTGTGTGTGTGTGTGTGTTGTAACCTTGGAACACCTTCACATAGGCGCTAACTGAAGCCAGTGACTCCACTTACAATTGGGCTTGGCACAGACAGTGGCAATTTTCTTGTCCTCAGGTTATTTCTATTTGGAACAACCTCAGAGGGCCTTTTCCACTTCCCCATGTATTCTGTTGAAGGGTCCAGCCTCATGTGGGAAGATTTCTGCTTTGATCATTTTGTCCCCAACATGCTGGCCTTGGGTTTACAGACATCAGTCTCTTCTCATAGCTCTTGGTAGCAATAGCATAGAGCAAGACAGTCTCACCAGCCCTGCCATGCTAAGAAGCATGGTGGTTAACTGTTGGTGCTGATACTCTTCCTGCCACTTGGCTCCCTAAGGCCACAGTACCCTTAATCCTTGGCGTATGTCCCTGGCTCATCCTTAAGCAGAAATGGTTAGTATCCAAGGTCCCCACCAAAACCTAATGACATTTTTCTGGGTAGCAGTAGGTGGGTCATGAAAGAACCAGGCAATCACTGCTCCTTTTTCTCAGTGACAGTAACCCAAGCTGTGTGTAGGAATAGGGAAGGGAAGGTGGGGGAGCACAAGGATGACTCTCCCTTCTGAGGGTAGGAGGACAGATGTTCCATGATGTTCCTGAGGTACAATCAGGATTGAGGATCCCATAGGGTGAGTGTTGGAATCCCTTATGGATCCTGTGAAAATATAGATGTCAGGGATCCACTGACAGATAAGGAAAATGAGGTAGAGAAATTAACTCATCCAAAGTATTATAGTAATTAGCCCCTGTATTATTCTGCCTCTCCTTAACCATCTTAAGCATATTAAATATGATATTCTGAACTTGATACTCCTGCTTTTCTGGAGTTCTTAAAAGTCTAATTTGGCCATTGAGTCTACTAACTAGGCTCATGGAATTTTTTAATTATAATTTTTCTTTACTCTTGAGAATTTTGTACTTGTATACAAGGAAATGTGATCATTTCCACTCCAAATTTCCCTTTAACTTCCCCCATAGGCGCTCAACATGCCCCCCTCCCAACTTCATGAGTTTTTTTTTTTTTTTTTTTTTTGTAACACACTAAGTCCAGTCAGTGCTGCCCATACATTCATGGGTGTGGGGCTATCCACTGAAGCACAGGGAACCTAACAGTGGGAACACCTTGAAAAAAGAATGATTCTCCCTCTCCCAGAAATCATCAGCTGCCAATGGCTCCTCAGTAAGGGGTGGGGCCTGGAGAGCACCTCCCCCATTTATGCTGGAATTTTTTCTGGCTTGATCACATGCAAGTCTCGAACAAATAACCACAGCTACTGTAAGTTCATGAGTGCGATAGCCGTGTCGCGTCCAAAGGATAGCATTTCCCAGCACTCCTCCCCATCGTCCGATCTTACATTCTTTCCACCTTCTCTTCTGCGATGTTCCCTGAGCCTTGGTGGGCGTGAGGGGATTGGGGAGTATTGATAAAGATACCTCATTTAGAGCTGAGTCCCCAGTTTCTTATTCTCAGGATTCTAGCAAGTTGTGCATCTCCACACTGATTATTGCTGCCCCACTGCAAAAATATTTTCTGAGCAAATGAAAGAGCAGCCACATCCTGGATCAGATTGTGTCCCAAGGCTCATGGTATCTTATTTCAGCAGCTGGCTGAGTCTGTATGGGGACTTTGTGGGTATCCTGGTGACTAGAAGGAGCCCTTCCCCCAAATAGTTTTAGTTCTATCTCTTTCCATGTGTCCCAGAGATGCTGCCTACAGAGAATCACTTTTTATTCATGTCCACATTCAAGGTGCTCTGGGATAAGGTGCAACTTGGACCTGAAGGAGCACTAGGATATCAATTCCCTAGGAGATTCTTCCACTCAGAGGAGGGGTGGTGAGATGTGCAAGGTAGTTGGCCATTTTCCTTTGATGGTGAATAGACATATTCTTTAGATCAATTTGGATGGATTCATCCCCAACAGGGGCCAGTGTTCTGAACACTCAGTTCCCAGAAGGCAGCACTGTTTGGGGAGGTTGTGGGATCTTTAGGAGGTAGATCATCACTGGAGGAAGTAGCTCACTTTGAGTGAGCCTTATGGGTTATATAGCCTGATCCTTGTTCTGGCCAGAATCCTCTGTTTTCTGGTCCATGGACTTCACACTACTGCTGCCAGCAGACCAGCCGGCTCCTGCAGGACTTCCTCATCAGGGTGGGCTGTACCTGCAGCTGTGATCCAAAATAAATCCTTCCTCCCTTAAGTTGCTTCTTACTAGGCATTTGGTCGCAGCAGTGAGCAGGGAAGCTAATGTAATTATTCCACTATAGGCTTTCCAGAGAAACAGCCAAGGAGCAGGCTGGGGGCTCAGGGAAGAGCTGCGGCTCAGGAACAAAGGTAGTTTGCTGACAGAATTCCCTCCTCTTCCAGGAAGCTCAAGCTTTACCTATTAAGCTTTCGACTAATTAGATGGGGCCCACACACATAATGGAGGGTCACATACTATACTCAAAGTCCATAGATATTAATCTCTCTCCAAGCATCCTTACCAGAATCATCCAGCATAATATTTAACTAAATATTTGTGCCCTACCGTACAGCTGAGGTGATACAGGATTAACCATTATGATTTCAGAGAGTGTGGGACATCTGAGTGAGTGTGTAAACCGTGTTCAAGAGCCTCCGTTTGAACTTTCTGTCCCAAACACCTCATGTCTTACCTTTCCTAGAACCAGTCTATTTTTAGACCCAGGTTTTTTAGTTTGATTTCAGATGACCTGATTTTTCAGAACTTGAATTTTCATTGGAAGCCCATTATGGCACTCATTAAATCACTCCTCTCATTCTGCACTCTTGAGAAAAGCAACCCTTCCTTGACGTGTCGGGATGGTAGCTATGTATTCCCAGGGCCCACAGATCTCAAACCGAATGATTCAGTAATGAGTTTTAGCACCTGCACTTCACACAGTCTTCATCTGATGTACAAAAGGAAATTGGAGTTAAGATTTTGAAAGCTCAGAGAGCAATTAGGATCAGAACCCAGCTAGTGTAGGTGCCTTGTGAGCTCTGGCTTTATGAAACCATGGCAGCAGATGAATCTGAATGGAACCTAGTCTGGAGTGTGCAACCCACAGTCATTGAAAAGGGCCAAGTGGACAAACCTCGAGGTTGTATTGGTGCCAATCATGACAATAAAGCCACGATTTGTGAAGCACTTTCCATATTTGCTAGGCAATAGGTACTGTGCTTAGAAGTTTAGTATTTCCTTTGACATCCATGGAACCAGGAGCTACTGGAAGTCATAACTGCTGTTCCCATTTTATAGCTGGAAAATAAGCCAAGTGTGGTAAGGCTGCCTTGTGCAGTATTATTGTGTGTCCTGGTTTCATTTCTGGTGTGACAAAATACGCAGACAGAAAGCAACTTAAGAGAAAAAGGGTTTGAGTCACACCACCAGGTGACAGTCCATCATTGTGGGGAAGTTAAGGCAGCAGGCACTTGAAGCAGCTGGTCATATCCAAAGTCAAAAGCAGAGAAGCGAATTCATCCATGCTTAGTGCTCACCCCCCTCTCTACACTTGCACAGTTCAGGACTCAAATCCAGGAAATGGAGCCATCATCATTTCTATGGACGTCTTCCCAATCTGTGGACATAATCAAGACAACCCCCACAGATGTGCCACGGGTCAGCCTGATCTAGACAGTCCCTCAGTGAGACTCTCTTCCCAGGTAATTCTAGATTGTGTCAATTAAAATTATCACACTGTAGAACAAACAATTCCCATATCCTGGTGGCTTTCAGACCCTGTGAGTGTGGTTCAGTGGCAGCTCCAGTGGGCTCAGGTCTAGGCTCTAAGCCTCAGGTTGCCCGTTCTGTTTTCCAGGACCCCTCCTGAAAGTCCACCCAATTTCTGAAGTCCGTCCATAGTGGGGATTAAAAAGACAAGACATGGGGGCTGGAGAGATGGCTCAATGGTTAAGAGCACTGACTGTTCTTGTAGAGGAACCAGGTATAGTTCTAGGGGATCTGATGCCCTCTGGCCTCCATGGGCATTGTATGCATGGGTATACTTACATACATGCAGGCAAAACACAACAAATTTGTATACCCCACAAAACACAACACGTTAAAAATAAATAAGCCAATAAAACTTTTTTTAAAGTCAAGACATGGGAGAAATATTATGGGATGCCAGCTTATGGTAACCTCCAGTTGTTCTAGGGGATCTGATGCCCTCTGGCCTCCATGGGCATTGTATGCATGGGTATACTTACATACATGCAGGCAAAACACAACAAATTTGTATACCCCACAAAACACAACACGTTAAAAATAAATAAGCCAATAAAACTTTTTTTAAAGTCAAGACATGGGAGAAATATTATGGGATGCCAGCTTATGGTAACCTCCAGTTGTACCATTTTCCTGCAAATAGAATAATTTTGATCTTCTTTATGGCAGAAAAGCAATCCATTGTGTGTATACCATACGTTTTCTTTATTCATTCCTCTGTTGATGGACACCTAGGTTAGTTTCATAACTTAGCTATTGTGAGTTGTGCTGCAATAAATACTGATGTGCAAGTGTCTCTGTGATATATTAAGTTGGGTAAATACCCATGAGTGATAGAACTGGATCATATGGTAATTCTGTTTTTAAAGTCTTCTGAGGAATCTCTATACTGATTTCCATAGTGACTGGACTAATGTACATACCCACCAACAATGTCTGAGGACTTCCTGGGGGCAGGGCATTCTCACTAGTATCTGTTGTTTCTTTTCTTACTTATAACTCTGAGTATTCAGCCCAGGACTGGAGAGATTTCTAATCTCTACTGTCTCTAGGAACAATGAATGGAACAGCTGAGGAATATTAGCAGTCAAGACTTGACACAGCTGTGGGATGGATGCACTAGCTAGTCTGCTAAAGATGATCTAAAGGCATGGGGCACCATCAGTATCCCTTGCATGGTGTCAAAAGGTCTCAGGTCCAAAGTCCAAAAGAGAAGAACCCTGAATAATTGAACTGTAATGTGACCCTCATACATCACCATGGGAGCCAATAGGAAGATGCCTGTGCTGCATAGGGAAGACATGGGTCACCTGAGTTCAGTGGCTATGCACCATCAAAACTTTCTCCAAAGAGTTGGGAAGGATACCCAGATTAAAACATATGTCTGGGATAATGTAGCGCAGCCTTATTTCAAGGTGAAGGTGGCTTCCACTTCATGGCTCGCCTTTGAAAATCTGAAATATAGTAAATGACCAACTAATATGAGAAACCACCTTTCTTTATTGCACAGTGAACAGCAGAGTTCTATGGGCTGTTCTTGAGACTTTTGTTTATATGTGTACGTACATTCCTTGCCACTCCTTGGATTGCTGCATTGGTTTTGTCATCATTCTCCGTCTTCCATCAAGCCTTAATGCAGCTCCCAGATGGGTCACGAATTATTAGTATCACCACATCATTCCTAAGATTCTTCAACTGAACTCTACATTCCCTACCTGACATTTGACACTATCTATGGCTTGACCCAACACTGCCCTTGGGTCCTATTTCTTACCACTTTCCAGATGCTTCCTGCTCTTCTCTTCCTGATCATGTCTGTGCTCTCTCAGCTCAGGGCTTTGGAATGTGGGGCACACACAGCTCTTCTAACCAGATTTCACTTCAGTAAACCAGGAAGCATCACCTAGCCCATGGGCAGGGTGTCTAAAGGAAAAGCTGTAAAGAACACATGCCTAACAGGTGGCCTTTCCCAGCAGGTGCTCAGCTTCTTCAAATGCTTCACATTCCATTTCTTCTCCATTCCCTGTCATTTGAGGGTGATCTTCAAGGGTCTGTACTAGCTTTGCTTTAGCAGGTGTTCCTGGGCTGCCCCAGCACTTAGGATATTTTTGAAACACTCACCCAACATATAAGGTCCCTAAGAAAAAAATCATGAGCAATTCTGCTTTAAAATCCCCTGCCTAACCATCGTTCTGTGTGTGCCTTCTATCCAACCAGCAGCATCACACCAGCCATGGGCAGCGCAGGCTCCCTCTGTGTTAAGTTTTTATTGCCTCTTCCTGGACTGAGGCTAGCCCACTTATCTCGATGTTTTGAGCTGGTGCAGTGGTTAACGACACCCCCTATTATTCTCTCCATGAACAGCATTTGTACTTTTCTCTAAATTTGTGCCAATATGGAATTTAAGACTAAGCAGGAACAATGCAGATTTCAAAATCATTTTTATTCACCTAAAACCAAGCCCTGAAAGTCTACCTGGAAAGTCTGGCTAACGTGGTTTGCTTTTCAGGAGGAAAAGATGTCTTTGGAGAGAGTTGTGTGCTGGGAAGAGAAGATCCAGAAAGTCCAAGGATCCAGCTCTGCTGGTGTGACCACAGCGCCTCCATCCCTGTACTGTGTAATCTTCCTCTGCCCTTGATACGATCAGGTGGGGAGAGAGGAAGCGAATCCAGTCACCTTTTAAAGTGAGCCTGCTTTGGCTGTGAGAACGGAAGGCTATGAAGATCAGAGCTAGTCCATATTCTAAGTCTTCAGTGGACCATGTCCTTTGAACATGAAAGCCCTAACTTAGGCTCCCCAAGGCATGAGATCACTTAAGTGATGGTCACCCTGGGCTAAGGTCCAGCTGAGAAGAAAGACAAAGATTTCAAGGCTCAAATCTTTATAAGAATGGGACATTTAACTACACCATTTATATCCAAAAATATGCTGAAGCCCGGAAGTGGGAGGAGAACCCAGTGGCTTTGGGTTTTCCTTCCTGATGCCATCTCGGCTATCAGAGAGTTCTTCCTCCCTCCTTGCTGTTTCCACTCCAGGGCCATCTTGCAGGAGGCGCCAACCCTTAGATCTTTTCAGCCGTTATTTCTCAGTTTCAAAAAGAGTGTGTTTTAGAAGCATATTGCTCATGCGTCAACTCAGCTGCCTGTGTCTCCTTTCTCTTCTCTCTGGATGAAATGGGTTCTGGGTACAAAGCACAGGGAAAGGGAACCATATGCCTTCTCGGCTCCTGCAGGGAGATGCTACTGATGGTACCTTCAGCCCTGTCCAGATCTGAAACCAATCTCTCAGAGTCTTAAGGTAATTAGTGGGGTTCTAGGACAGGAATTTTTCTCCACCCACATAAAACTGGCTTTATACTTTCCGTCTGGGTACCTGTTTCTCTTTATTAGAAGCAAGCTTCTGTTTTACAGCCTTTTTCTAATAAAGGTTGACTTTATATTCTTTCTCCACGTACCTTACTTCCTTACAGGACCCTTCTTACTGTTTCTCACCATGTGTCACCTTCCTGACACTCCCTGTCTTCTCATATCTTTCCCATCAGCAGCAACTTATCATTACTTCCCGACCTTCTTCCTGGATACTCGGTCCTTCTAGGTTCTATAAAGACCGTGTCAAGCAACTCCCTGTCTTCTCATATCTTTCCCATCAGCAGCAACTTATCATTACTTCCTGACCTACTTCCTGGATACTCGGTCCTTCTAGGCTGGAGAGATGGCTCAGCACTTAAGAGCACCTGCTGTTCTTGTAGAGGACCAGAGTTGGGGGTCCCAGCACACATGGGTGGCTCACGACTGCCTATAACTGCAGCTCCAGGGGATCCGACACCCACTTCTCTCCTCAGATACTCACCCAGAGACAAATATACACACATAAATTTTAAAATGTTTATTCTTTTAAAGACTATGTGCTGCATCTTTGGGGCCTTCCTGGGTCAGCACCAGTCCTGTGATATACTTCTAGTGCCCGAGATGCCTCAAACAGTCTGTCCTGCCAAACCCTGTATCTAATTGGATGATTGGTTGTGAGTCTGCCTCAAGGAATTAGCAATAGCTTGAGGCATAGCTCAGAGATCTGGATGGAAAACTAAAACTGTGGATCTGGGACTTTGACCACTGTGATAGTTAATCTTGATTGTGAACTTGACAGGATTTAGAATCACCATGGAAACAAATCTCTGGGCATATCTGTGAGGGAGTTTCTAGACTGGGTTAATTGAGGTGGGAAGATCCATCCTAACTGGGGTGAAGCCATCACATGGCATGGTCAGTGGTCCAAGATTAAAGAAAAAGGGGAAAGTGAGCTGAACACCAGAATGCATCTCTCTCTGATTCCTGGCTGTAGATGCAATGTGACTAGCTGCCTTGCACTCCTGCCACCATGCCTTCCCCTCCATGATGGACTGTGCCCTCAAGTCATGAGCCAGGGTAAAACTTCCCTTCCTTAAGCTGCATTTATCAGATATCTTGTCACAGTAAGAAGAAATTAATATAATCACTTTTCACTGAAGATATTGCTACCTTCACTCTACCTTGACTGCCATGTTCTGGGTGGACCTGGCCCAGTCCTTTCGTTTTGTGGAACTTACTTATCTGTGAAGTAATAAGATTGGCAGAAAAGAATTCCTACAGCCCCTTCAAGTCTGAAGTGTTATGCCTCCTGAACACTTTTGTCTGAGGAAATTCTACTTCCAAAGATACATGTGCTCCCTGTGAAATGTATCATGTCTGGTGGACAGAGAAGATCACCCTGCACTTCATCTTTGGCTAGAACCATCCTTACAAGCATCCTTGAACTTCCATTATCCTTTCCCAATGGCATTTTACTGTGTGTTGCTTTGATTGGTCTCATCAGATGAATTCAACAGACATCAATTATATATTGGCATAAAGACAGAATGCCTTTGAGAATGAAAAGGAATATTCCTCACCAAAACACACACACACATACACACACACACACACACACGCACGCACGCTCGCTCACTCACTCACTCACACACTCATACACACACACACCTAAACCTTAGGGAAAGTGCCTGCATTTTACTCACTGAGCATCAGTATTTCCCAGCCCATCAAGGGAATCTTCAAGACAAACACAAAGGAGAAATTGCCTTGATCTGATAGACTCAGTTGCTCTGTCAAGGACCCTGAGTTTTAGAATTTTCTCTAAGGTCTAGCTTAATTTTGTCCTCTTTGTGTGTAAGGAAAGGAAATATATACTTGGAAAAGCTTGAAAAATTCCCAGTCCTTAGTCCACAAAAAGCAAAGCTGCAGAGGGGCACCTGGAAGTTCTAGTCACTTTGGGGTGGTGCTCAGGTGGAGCTCAGTGAAAGACCCTGTCTAGAAAAGCAAAGGGCCTGGCTTCAGTCTCTGACCTCCATACATGCTGACACAGGTAAGCACACCCTCTTCACACACAGGCACACCACACACACACACACACACACACACACACACACACACACTACACACACACACGCACACATGCACGCACACATACTCATATACACAAAATAATTTCCTTAAATCATGATTGAGCCAAATAACTGCCTCTCAAACTTCCATAGCAATTCAAAGCCCACATTGCTTCTGCACACCTCCAGCCCACTGCCCCTGATCCATTTTTGGATGAGAAACTGGAAGCTTGGGAAGATAACATGGCTCACTGAAGTAATCCCTGACCCCCAATCCCAATCCCAGCCCGTATCCACTCTTTGCCATACTTTACTGTTTTTATCCAGAGTGCATTCGGAGTGCACGCCCACCTGATCAGCTGTAAGGACAAGGGGTGACCAGAGATGCTCTCAGACACATTCAGTGATCTTAGGCTTGCTTTTGTGTGGTATATGTGTTTGTGTGTGCATGGTGTACATGAGAATGGTGTGTGTGTATGAGTGTGTGTATGTGTTTGTATGTATGTGTATATATTTAAATGTATAACTATGTATATGAGTATGTATATGCATGCATGTGTATGTAGGTGTGTATGACTATATATATGAGTGTGTGCATTTGATAGCGTGTGGTGTGTGTTCATGTGTGGTGTGTGTATGTATGTGTGTATGTGTGAATGTGCGAATGAGTATGTGTGTATGAGTGTGTGTATGTGTTTGTTAGTGGAGTATATGTATGTATGAGTGTGTATATGTGTGTGGTATATGCACATATGTATGCAAAAGCTTGTATATGGAGGCCAGAGGAGGACTTGAGGTGTCCTGCTCTGTCACTGTCTGCTTTATTCCCTGAGACAGGGTTTCTCATCGAACTTGGAGCCAGGCTGGAGGCCAGCAAGCCCCAGGATCTCCACCACTTACCCCCTGTATCACAGCATGTACTGAGGCTACAGGTACATGTGTCATCGTGCCTGCCCTTTTTACATGGGTGCTCAGATCTGAACTCAGGCCCCCACACTTGAGCAGAAAACACCATTACCCACAGAGGAGCCATCTTGCCTGCCCTCATGGACCATTTTTCTGTAGCAATACAGAGGCCAGTAAAGGTGGCCTTACAGCTCAGTGCTGAGCTGAACTGCAGGTTTATATATGGCCGCAGAATTGGGAGTCCTAGCTCCAGTTCTCTGCGTGATATGACAGATGCCTTCAGAGCTCCAAAAATACTGTCAGTTTCTCATAAGCTCCGGTTGTCTAAAACTTCCAGAAACATGTATGGGTAGGGAGAAGGGTTGCAGGCATGGTGCTCACTCATTGCTATTTTGCTTTAAGCAAAATTACAAAATGAGATTCTTAATTCGCCTACCTCTCTAGCAGCTCAACCAGCACATATGTGGGATCTGTAAAAAGGTGTTTCTTTCCTCTCCTGTACACTTTAATACGAAAGTCATTCTGCGGGTGAACCAGATGCTACATCTTCTTAGCCAAAAGGAAGGGAGCAGCCACGTGTCTGATGACTAAGCCAGTCCCATGTGTGTATCTGCTTTCCTAATATAGAAATAGCCAGAGTGTGCTGTGTGGAGGGCAGTCTACACATGTTCACAGACACATCCATGCATGGTTTGACCCAGGGCTACCCAGAAGGGAGAGCCCTTTCAAGAGCAGAAGAAGAGATGGTCTTTTCTGACATGACAGTCTGTTGCCTAGGCTTAGGATGCCAGAGGTGTAAGAGCCTCTCACAAACTCCACTGCAGTCCCATAGAGGAAACAGAGGCAGGAAGTGGGAAGTAGCAGGAGAGAGTCAGGGCAAACACAGCCCTTGGGTTGTTAGTCCTCCCCTTCTAAGACAAATCCACCAAGGAAGCACTAGCTACAGACCACCTGAGCACCTGTGCCTGCTGCGGCCTCAGTTAGAGGGAGGAGCATTCTCAGGATGCCAGTATCCTCATGTGCCAGGGATGCAGGTAGGAAGATAGAAGATGCAGCTGGTAAACCACCTGTGTCTTCTAGGGTGTCCCATAGGGAACACAGAAGATGCTCAGCTGGTCCCAAAGCCTCCATTCTAAGTGTGAGAATGGGTGAGAGGGCCATGGAGGGAGCTCCCTAAGCACTGTCTGACTTGATGACAGAGGCGGAAGGGTATGAGGCTTGTCAAGTGCACCCATGTGTGTGCTTGTGAGTGGATAGGTATGCATGTGCAAACCTTTGCAATGAGAGACAGACTTTCCAGGGCTCAGGCTGCCAAGACAAACTTCCTGTGAGTGGACAGAATGCTACGTGACTCCACAGAGCCATAGTTTAAGTGAAGCCTGACATCTTTGTTAATGCATCTTAGAAGAGATATAACACACGCAAAGCAATTTTTTAGAAGTTGTTTTGGATTCTTTTTAAAAAATTTTATGTGTGTGCATTGCATACATGTATGCAAGTGCACCTGTGTCATGCAGTGCCCACGGAGGACAGAAGAGGGTGTCAGATCCCCTGGAACTGGAGTTACTGATGATTGTTAACCGCCATGTGGTTGCTGGGATTTGAACCTGGATTTTCTGCAAGAACAGCCACTGCTCTTAACCGCTGAGTCACCTCTCCAGCCCTCATTATTTTGAATTCTTAAAGCACTTGAAAAGTTCTTGGAAACTCACTATAGGAAGTAGAGGCATCTGCTCCAGGTCTTTGGTTTTGAGTGTGAGCTTGGTGTTAGGATCCCCTTTCACAATGGACCTGCCAGCCCTTGTTTGCAGCAAGCAGGAGCCTGCACCCAGCTTTACCTGTTGAGTTTTAGTCCACACATAGGTTTGTAGTCAGGATCTATTGATTTTTTTTTATTTGTGCTACTTTTCCTGTTTCAAGTCCCATGTTTGCTTCTAATACATTGAGAACTAAAACTTAAAAACTAGAAACCCCTTTCCCTTACACATCAAAAAATCTCAAGTTGTATCCTTGGTCTCTTAGCCCAGGTTTTCAGTTTTAATCAGATCAGAAAGAAAGCTGGCTTGGGGCTGGGGATGGCTAGGTTGGCAGAGTACTTACCTAGCATGGATGAAGTCCTGGGTTCCATACCCAGTGCTGCATAAACTGGGTGTGGTGGTGTACACCTGTCATCCAAGCACTCTGGAGGTGGAGGCAGGAGAAAAATAAGTTCAAGGCCATCCTTGTCTACACAATGAGTTTAAGGCCAACCTGGGCTACATGTGACTCTATGATGAAAGAGAGAGGGGGGAAGGAAATAAAAAGGAAGGAAAGAAGTAAAGAAAGAAGGGAAGGACAGAGGGAGGAAGGGAGGGAAGGAGCAAGGGAGGGAGCAAGGAAGGGAAGAAGGAAGGAAGAGAGAGCAGATGCTTTCAGGCCCTCCAATGGCTGATCTAGATCTGGACCAGGGTTGTTTCCAACTGCCTATATGGATGGAATAGCTCAAAACACCTACCCAGATTCAGGACAAAAGGAAACAATGTCTACGTCTTCAAGTGCACACACACCCAGGAAGGGAGCATTGAGAGTGGCTGGTATGGAGATCAGTTACCAGCAACACTTAGTCTGGGGCACAACACAGTAGGAGCTTGGCTGAGATCAGCTTGTGGTCTCTAGACAGGCTAGAGGATGAAGCATAAGAGGGAGAGGTGGCTCAGTTTGTAGATTGCCTGTGTGCTGCCATGAGGTCCTGAGTTAGATCTCTAGAACCCACGTAAAAAAGGACGCATGGTAGTGCATACCTGTACTTCCAGTGCTAGGGAGGCCTAGGCAGAAGAATCACCGGGGATCACCAGCCAGCATAATTTGCAAGCTCCAGGCCAGCCAAGGATAGATCCCTGTACTTCCAGTGCTAGGGAGGCCTAGGCAGAAGAATCACCGGGGATCACTAGCCAGCCAGCCAGCATAATTTGCAAGCTCCAGGCCAGCCAAGGATAGATTTTGTCTCAAAAAAATAAGGTGGAGGAGGGTGGGCTCCAAACTCCATCAGTGTAGTGGCTGTGATCTCAGCAGACTGCCAGAGAGTGCCAGGTTCTGGCCTCCCACTGGCACAGGGGCTGAGAACACGGTATTACCTGAGAGCTCCTGGATCCTGCTTCCACATGGTGGGGTCCAAACCTCGGAAGGAAGCCTGAGTGTAAGTGACTTGGGCTTCTGTGGATGCTCTTGAGTAACTAATCTGAAGCCATCAGTTCCCTCCAAAATAAAATCTGAGAGAACCTGAAACCTGTACCAACCAGCTTTACATAACCAATAAGGAAAGGACCCAGGCACCCCAATAATACCCCAGGACACAGAATTTAAAAGAACAATCATAAACATGATCAAGGAATTCAATGAATTTAAAGAACACACAAACAAATCAAAGAACTAAAAGAAGATAGGGATAACCTTCTGAATGAATTCACAAAAGAGATTGAAACATTGAAGAAAACTCAGGCAGAAATGAAGAAGGAAGTACAAAACTCAATAAGCCAACTGGAAACAGGGGAAAGCCTCACCTAATGGGAGAAAATCTTCACCAGCCATACATCTGATAGAGGTTTAATTACCAGAATATACGAATGCAGCTGGGCGTGGTGGCGCACACCTTTAATCCCAGCACTCGGGAGGCAGAGGCAGGCAGATCCTTGTGAGTTCAAGGCCTGTTCTACATAGTGGGTTCAGGTCAGCTGGGACTACAGGGAGACCCTGTCTCAAAAAGAAAAAAACAAAAAACAAAAAACACAGGAATGGAATATACAAGAGATGTGGGACACCATGAAAAGACCAAATCTAAAGATCATAGGAATAGAGGAAGGAGAAGAATTTCAGGTTAATGGTATTGACCAGCTCTTAAACAGGATTGTAGAAGAGAATTTCCTGAAATTAAGGAAAGACATTCCTATATACATGCGGGAAGCACATAGAACACCAAATAGACAGGATCAGGAAAGAAACTCCCCACAACATATCATAGTAAAAAACACTAAATGCACAGAACAAAGAGAGAATACTGAAAGCAGCAAAAGAAAAACAAGTCACAAAGGAAAGCCCATCAGAATTACAGCTGGCTTATCAATGCAAACTAGAAAGCCGGAAGAGCCTGGACCAAGGTATTTCCAGTTCTACATGACAATAGATGCCAGCCCAGAATACTTTACCCAGCAAAAATGTCTATTATAGTTGAGGGGGAAGGAAAAATCTTCTATGACATGAATAGACTGAAAGAATACATGTCCACAAACCAGCCTTAAGAATACTTGTAGCAATGCAGAGAGAAGAGAGAGAAACAACTATACCCCAGGGGCAACAAAAGAAAATAAATAAAGGTCTAATCAAGGAAACACAAAATTAGAGAACAAAAACAGCAATCAAAATGAGGGCAATCAATACACATCTTTCAATAATAACCTTAAATATCAACGGACTGAACTCCCCAGTCAAAAGACACAGGTTAAGTGAATGGATTAAGAAAAAAAAAATCTATCCCTTTTCTGTCTGCAAGAAACCCATCTCACCTTCAAGGACAGACACTACCTTAAGGCAAAAGTATGGAAAAGACTATTCTAAGCAAATAGCATTAAGAAACAAGCAGGGGTTGCAATTCTAATATCTGACAAAATAGACTTCAAAATAAAACTAATCAGAAGAGATAAGGAGGGTCACTTCATTCTGATCAAAAGAACAATTAATCAAGAAGATATTACAATCCTTAACATATATGCACCAAATTCTGGTGCACCCAAATTCATAAAAACAACACTAAAGGACTTTAAGATACAGACTAACCTCAACTCACCATTTGTTGACTTTAGCTGCATGTGGAGAGAGGGTCAGAGGATATATAATTTGAGTACCCCGAGAGGTACCTTTCTCACGATTTTGTGCTGCTGTCACAGGATCTGTATTTGAGTGTGGACTTTATGGCACAGCCATAAATGTGGGGCACCCATTCTCATGTAAATAAACCCCTACCTTATGCTCTGTTAAAAAATAATTTAAAAAATGCCCTAGTAACTACATGAACTCATGGAGATTAAACAATTCACTCTTAATTGATGAATGTGTTAAAGAAGGAACCAAGAAAGAAATAAAGGCATATACAACACAACACAACTTCTGAGACACATTAAAAGCAGTCCTAAGAGGGATGTTTAAGTGTCTACATTAAAAAATTAGAAAGAGCCCAAATAAATGACCTAACAGTACAACTCAAGGCACTGGAAAGACAAAGAACAACTGAAACCCAAACCCAGCAGAAGAGAAGAAATAACAAAAATCAGAGCAGAAATTAATGAAATAGAAACAATACAATACAAAGAATCAATGAATCTAAGAGCTGGTTCTTTATAAAGCTAAACAATATAGACAGACCCTTAGCCTAGTTAACCAAAATTAAGAAAGAACAAATCCAAATCAACAAAATCAGAGATGAAAGGGGAAACCACACAACAGACACCAGAAAGATTCAGAACATTATAAGGGAATATTTTTAAACACCCAAAAGATCCAAACCATTATAAGGGAATATTTTAAAAACCTATACATGACTAAATCTGAAAGTCTAAAACAAATGGATGGATATCTGAAATCACGGGAACCTTAAAATCATGGGAACCACCAAAGTTAAACCAAGAAGGGATCAACAGTTTAAAGAGACCCACAACATATAAGGAAATCGCAAAAGTAATACAAAGCCTCCCAACTAAAATACAAATGCCTAGAAGATAACACAGTAGGTATACTATATTCATTAAACAGTATACTTATAATGGCTTCCTTGCTAAGGCCTCGCTAGTAGCCTTTCTCAACACAGGGGATTGGCCTGCTCTACAGCACCAGATATTTGTTCCACCCCTAGGACTGGGCCTTATCCAATTAGAAATTTGTCAGTTGTACGTATGTTAGTTGAGCCATTATTTCACTTGCAGGCAAACATCATACAGATGTACATCAAAAGATCATTCAGTATGATCAAGTAGGCTTTATTCCAGAGATGCAGGAATGGTTCAATATATGCAAGTCACTAAACATCATTAATCATATACATGGACTCAAAGAAAAAAAACACATAGTCATCTCAATAGATTCAAAAAAGGCTTTTGACAAAATTCAGCATGCATTTATGTTTAAAGTCCTCTGCTGACCTTAATGCCTGAGCAGCTGATGTCTGATTTAGAAAGTACTTTCCTACACCTACTCATGGTCAACATCATTCTAAATGGAGAAAAACTGGAAGCATTCCCATTGAAATCAGAAACCAGACAAGGATGTCCATTATCTCCACTCCTTTTCAACATAGTGCTTTAAACTCTTGCTAAAGCAATAAGACAGAAGGAAATTAAAGGAGTACTAATTGGAAAAGAAGAGGTCAAACTGTCACTTTTTACAGATGATATGGTACTATACCTAAGAGATCCCAAAAGTTCCACCACAGATCTCCTAGAACTGATCAACACTTTCAGTATAGTGGCAGGTTATAAAATCAATCTACAAAAATCAGTAGCCTTTCTATATACCAATAACAAGCAATTGGAGAAAGAATACTGGGAAATGCTCCCATTTACAATTGCTGCAAAAAAAAAATATCTTGGAATAAATCTGACCAAAGACACCAAAGATCTCTACAATGAAAAATTCAAATTGTTAAAGAAAGGGATTGAGGAAGACACCAGGAGATGGAAGGCCATCCCATACTCATGGATTGGAAGAATTAATATTGAGAAAATGACCATCTTACCAAAAGCAATATATAGATTCAATGCAATCCCAATCAAAAGCCCCATGACATACTTCACAGAATTAGAAAAAAAAAATCCTTAAATTCATATGGAAGCACAAAAGACCCCAGATAGCCATAGCAACCCTGAGCACATAGAGCAATGCTGGGGGGATTACTATACCAGATCTTAAAGAATACTACAGAGCTATAGTCATGAAAACAGCATGGTACTGGCACAAATATAGATACATAGATCAATGGAACATCATTGAAGATCCAAACCCGAGTACACACAATTTCAGCCACCTGATATTTGACAAAGGTGCCAAGAACACATAATGGAGTAAAGACAGCATCTTCAACAAATGGTGCTGGCAAAACTGGATCTCCACATGTAGAAGAATGAAACTAGATCCCTATCTTTCACCTTCCACAAAAGTCAACTGCAAATGGATCAAAGACCTCAATGTGAAACTGGAAACCCTAAGCCATTAGAAGCAAATATTGGCAGTAACTTACAGGACATAGGTGTAGGAAAGGATTTCTGTCTAAATCGGACAGAAGTTGCTCAGAAATTAAGGTTAGCAATCAACAAGAGGGACCTCATTAAAGTAAAAAACTTCTGTACAGCAAAAGAAACAATCAAAAAAGAGAAGAAACCCACAGAATGGGAAAAAAATCTTTACCAGTGGCACTCCTGACAGGCATGTAACATCCAGAATATATAAAGAACTCAAAAAACAAAGAATCGAGAAACCAAATGACCCAATGAAAAGATGGGCTAAAGAT
>NW_008352479.1:1280703-1321314 GCF_000622305.1 Nannospalax galili | reverse complement strand
TGATCTGGTTATACCACTCCTTGGCATATACCCAAAGAACTCATTCTATTGTAGAGACACTTGTACAACCATGTTTTTTGCTGCTTTCTTCACAATAGTGAAGAGATGGAAGCAACCTAAGTGCCCCTCAACTGACAAGTGGTTAACAAAAATGTGGAATATTTACACAATGGAGTTCTATTCAGCCATAAAGAAAGAGGAAATAATGAAAATTTCAGGTAAATGGATGGATCTAAAAACTGTTATACTAAGTGAAGTAACACAGACTCAGAAAAACAAACGAGGTATGTTCTCCCTCATATGTGGATCCTAGCACCAAATCCTTTTAAATTCCATGTCCTTTTAATAAGATGATCTGTACAGCAGCCTCTACTGCATGAAATAACTACCATCATCACGACTTCAGCTGTGCCTGATGGCTAAACATCGTCACAACTGGGCTTGTTGATGGTTGTGCTCATTCATTAAAGGAGGGCCAAGCAGGGTCATTGGACCCTCACTGAAGTTTCCAGTCACTCTTCCCAGCCAACTGTATGTAATTTGGCCCTAATGGTCTCCTGGATTTGGGGAGGACTAAATTATATAATCTTGGGAAGGCAGGAAGAGAAGCCTTGACCCATGCTGGATAAAGGCTTTCCAGTGTGCATACTCCAAGGTCACTTATACACCTCAGCAACTTCTCAGTCCTTTTTGTAAGTAAGCTCAGTAAATTCATTGGTTCCCCAGGAAAACATTAATCAAACATTGGCTTGACACTAGAACCTTGAAAGGGAATAAGTGCTGCTTAGCATCCCCAGGAAAAGAATTCTCACAACAGATGGAAAATTTATTTGTTAATGCTATTATGTCTCATAATTATTTTTTAAAAAAAGAAAATGAGAATGTAAAAGATGTTAAAAGGATATGGGAATGGAGATATTTTCCAAAATAGATAGAAAAAATGAGAAAGCCTAAGAAAGTTATGATGGTCTGTGTAGGTTTGTTATGATATATAAAGGATGAGACAAAAATAATATACACATAATCTTAAATTTTCCAAGGTCATAGTTTAGTCAACTACTTTAAGGAACAAAATATATATCTAGTTAAGGTTTATTTGAGAACATTTGGTTTTTTACCCAAGCCCTATCTATATACCACATGGCAACCAAAAGTACCCAACTGGTGGTGGAACTAACCTTATTGGATGTTTAACAGCCATTACTTTGAGGTCTATACTAATCTGGTCAGAGGGACTTAAAGGACAGTTTTTGCCCCTTGTCTTCCAAGGTTGACTAACTTCCAGAGGACTATAGAACATTTCTCAAAATGTCCTGTAACTGTGGTGAGACACCTGTCCTCTTGTTCAGGGAGGCCATGGAGACCCCACGAGATGGACTTGAACCAGTGTCCAATCTACAAAGAAGAGGGTCAACTCAGGGGAAGAATTTAATTCATACTTCCAAGTGAAGCCAGCCACGGTCGAGCAGGACCTTTGACTTATCTTCACATAGATGGAACTGGTAAAAGAAAGGAGCCAGGGGCTCCCCCCAAGCCCATGTGATCCCTGAGGAACAGATCCTCAAATGACCTTATGTGTAAAAATAAATTGATTTATTTGGGCCAACTGTAGTGTCTTAAACACCCAAAAGGAAAGTATAACCAAAAAGTAAAGTGATCAGTATATTTCTTTAAGAGTTCAAGGGATTATACTTCTCAGACATTAGACTAAAGTCCATATAAAAAGTTATTCAGACAATTATTTCGCATTGACTATTTTGTTCGTAATCAGAAAGTGCTGCTCAGACGTAAGACTTCAAATCTTGGTCTCCAGTACTGTAGTGCCCACCTGCAGCTGAGGGAGACAACCTGCTCTTTTTCTAAAATGATGGCCAAATTTGTTTTCTCCCCCTATCTAGAAGCCTTTGTGAGGGAACCAACACTGATTCTAACCTCTCCAATAGCTATCAAAATACCTGAAAGCAAATCCTGAACCCATCACTCTTGAGTCCAGCCTTGGCAGACAAAATAAAAATGAGGAGAAACCCAATAGAGGGATGCTTTTGGAAGTCCTTGTCAAGAAATTCCAATGTACTCTTATATGAACATTTGAAATTTGTCCTGTTCTGATTTTTTTCTAGTTCTGCTAATTACTCTTGCCTTTACTTCTCCTTCACAAAAAATAAAAATTTAAAAAAGATTTATGCAATTTGGGAGTGTTTTAGACAGACCCATTGAAGGGATACCCCAATTGCCTCACCCTGCATCCCTGTTCAGCATGGAAGAAGCCAGAGTAGTCTGTGTCCCAATTGATAGACCTACTGAAGGGGTACCCCAATTGCCTCACCCTGCATCCCTGTTTAGCATGGAATAAGACAGAGCAGTCTGCATCCCAATTCTCTATGAGCAATTTGGGTAACCTCTTCAGACGGTGGTGTGGTAAGAATGGGAAGTAGGATCTGCCTAGGCAGTTAGGGTGAAAAAGACCCCAAGGAAAAGTAGCCAGTTTCTTGCCTAACAGTCAAAATGTCCTTGGGCCTCTTAGCAACATGGTATGCTCCAAAGAATGAAAATATCAAAAGTATTTGGAAGCTCTGATCTAATCCCTGAAAGATTTTCGGGTTACCTTTTCAGAGGGGGGAATGTTAGAGTAGCAAAAAGCCCCATAAAAAAAATAGAAGAAGAAGAAGAAAGAGTACATAAAGTTATCAGAAAAAAGTAATGGGAAGATATGGGAGGACTTGGAGGGGAGGGAGTGGGCATGGATTTGATCAAAACACCTTATATGCATGTATGAAATTCTCAATAAATTATTTTAAAAAATAAGGTGGACAATGTCTAACAAATGTTAGCTGAAATTGACCCACACTGTGGGAAGCGGGCGTGGTCGAGCCGGCCAAGATGGCGCCCTGGCTGGCTGCCAAGCCTCGTGACCCTCACTTGTTTGCTCCAACTCGCAAAAGCGCTGTAAGGTTGATCACGCGCAGCCTGCCTGACATGATACGTCACCGAGCATGATTCTATTGTGTGGCCCAATGATTTGCTGTTCTGCCTGCATGTTAGCCCCGTGCTCATGTCCTGATTGGCTCCGTGTGACGGTCTGATTGTGGGATGGATCTGATGAGGGTATATATTGTGGGATGACGAAGAATAAAAGAGAGAGAGTTGCTTGAACCTCACCTTGGCATCCGTGTTGTCCTTTCCTCGAGGCTCGGGTTCTAATCCCAGCACCCACATGGCAGCTAACAACTGTCTGTAACTCCAGTCCCAAGGGATCCAACAGCCTCTTCTAATGTCTGTGGGCATTGCACGACATGGGTACACTTACCTACATGCAGGCAATACACACATATACATATAAATAAATAAATAATAAAAATAAAAAATAAGGTGGACAATGTCTAACAAATGTTAGCTGAAATTGACCCATGGCCTCTACACACACACATGCACATGCATGCATGAAATGTCTAACAAATGTTAGCTGAAATTGACCCATGGCCTCTACACACACACACATGCACATGCATGCATGATCTCTCTCTCTCTCTGTCTCTCTCTGTCTCTCTGTCTCTGTCTCTCTGTCTCTCTCTCTCTCTCTCTCTCACACACACACACACACACACACACAGGAAAATGAAACGTAAAACTCCACTCAAATCTCAGAAATCTTGGATCTTTTGCACCAACGAACCAGAAACAATTCCAACTAGGTATTCCCAACAGGAGCCACAAGAATGTTGAGGTCATGACACACACATGTGCCCTGGATTGTGTGTGTAGATAGTCTCAGAGTGCTGAGAGTGGTGCAGAGGCCCTGCTTGCTGAAGTGGGGAGGGTGTAGATGTGCATGCAAAGGAGCACAGATGACAAGTGATTCTTGTGATGCATCACGGAACATGGCCAGACCAGTGAGATGGTTCCGCATGTGAACACACTTACTGCTAAATCTGATGACCTGAGTTTGATGCCCTGGACCCACATACTGGATGGAGATAACTGACTCCCAAAATTTGTCCTCTGACCACCACATGTGCACCTACTTCTATCCACACCCTACATTAAATAAATACTTTCAAAACATGAAACCCATTTAAAGGAGACTTAGGACTACAGATTTGTCATGTGATGTTTGGGTGAGTGATTTCTCTTACAGTAAAGAATGACTCTGTGTGTGTATTTTGATTGAGTCAGGCATCAGGCAGTGATGGACCTGTAAGAGGACCCCACTGCATCGGCTGGAGGTGGAGAGTATGTGGGTGATTTATTAGTCAGGCTGTAGCGCACATGGTACAGGCAGAGCCTCCTAAATGCCAGGTCAGGGCTGCTCTCGAAAAGAATCCATTCCATTTCCCCAGCTCCCATTCATGCTTGGCAAAGTTGCATAATTTTCTCCCTCATAATAGTAGGATAAAGGCAGAAGACACATGATTGGTCTGTGTTCTCAAAGGTCAAGAAGAAGATCAAGAAAATGTCATTAATTTCTATCAAATTGAGAAAACAGACGGAATTACTGGATCAAATTCCCATGTTTCCTTCCCCCAGCTCTCTACTTAACTGCAGAAGGAAGTTGATCGTCAAAATAATGCAAAATCCCACCTCTTGAGGTCCAGCAATGTTAAAGCTTGTGTCACATGCTCTATGTTTGGACCCAGGACAGATGTAACTGCATTCAGGGACATAACTTGTGGTCACAGTAAAGTTGTGAAGCAGTTCATCTTTTCTTCTCCTTTATCATTGATCGTGCCTTGAGTTGGTCTTCCTCTATCTGTTCCTGAGGGCAGGTGCTGACAGCCTTCTCATCTACACCACAGCAGTATATATTAGAAGAAGAGGGGACATCTTTCTTTTACTGCACAAAGGAATTTTGTTTGGGAAGGAGATCATCTCTGCTTAGGGAAATAACTTGGTAAGTTATTGGGAGGGCAGAAGAGAACACCCTGAGGGGGCAGTCCGGAAAAAGAGGCAGGGTAGTAAGCCGTCACTGGGAGCTCTGCACTGGAGACAAATGGGGACTGGGAAAAGTGACAGAGCAGAGAAGAAAATAGCAAAAGCCTAGGAGGTCTTTGTCGGGGAGCTCGAGCCTAGGATGGCAGAAACGACCAAGCGACGTTACCAGCAGTGGCTCCCAGAACTTTTTCATGACCACAAAGAAATGCCTGACGGTTCTAATATGCAGTAAGCCCAAATGCAGTGTGTCCTAACGACTTAGTAGGAGCTTGATTAATGTAAGTGTAAAAACAATTTTATTTCGCTGTTCAATAAGTACAACGATTCAGCCATCAGAAGTGTTCACACTGGGTGTCCCTCAAACCTGGATAGAACCGATGCCCCCACCCTCCTTGGTGGTTTGCTCCGGTGCCTGTTTTTCATCTCATCAACCTTGAGCATACAGTTCCCAAAGATAAGGCACCACTCAAAGGATGCAGCACAATCTGCTGCTGAAACTGAATTACCTTAACCCAATAACTTGGGCAATGTCTAGTGAGCATCCCACATAACTCTGTTTCCTTGAAACAGAAAATGCCCCCACCCAGTCCTGTGTGTTGGCTGCGGGACCTTGGGGGGGGGGTGTCCCATGCTCTTGTCTGGGAGCCCTGGCACTATGCATTCCCTCTCAAGTTGCAGGGGTTGGGTGTCATGCAGAGTCCTGTTTTTCCTAACTTTCAGCAAAGTGATGAAAGTGCCTGTGTGAGGATTTCAACATGTATCACTGTCAAAGATGCTGGGGACAGTAGCACCACAGGTAGGAAGAGTTCAGCAGAGGTGAGAACTCAGGGTGCGAGGCAGACCTGTGCACAGGGCATCTGTAGTCAGCAGAACTCCCAGGTGGCCTCTCTCTTCCCACAGGGTCTGAAATAAAATTAGAGCTGATCTTCCCACATTTGGACTCCAGTTGCTTTTTTTTTTTTTTGGTCTTTTTGAGAGTCTCCCTGTAGCTCCAGCTGTCCTGGAACTTACTATGTAGACCAGGCTGGCCCTGAACTCACAGAGATCCTCCTGTCTCTGCCTCCCGAGTGCTGGGATTAAAGGTGTATGCCACCACGCCTGCTTCCAGTTGCATTTTTTAAAGCATTGAGCATCTACTACGTTAGTAGTTGACCAAATTGTAAAGTATTTAATGGAAATGACCGTGGTTGCTTAGTTTGAAATTAGAGTCGCGTATCATAAGGAATTAAAAAACAAATCTTTCTGGGGCTGGGGATGTAGTTCAGCTGGTAGAGTGCTAGCCTAGCAAGCATGAAGCCCTGGGTTCCATCCCCAGTACTACATAAACTGGGTGTGGAGGGGCCTGGAAAGATGGCTCCACAGTTATGCACACCAGCTGCTCCAGCACAGGACTCCAGCATAGGGTTCTGTTCTCAGCATCCTTGTGGCAGCTAACAACCTTCAATAACTCCAATTCCAGGTCCAGGAGCTCTGATGCCCAAACCTGGTCTCTGAGAACATTGCATGCATGGGTGCACTTATATACATGCAGGCAAAACATTCATGCACATAAAATAAATTAAAAAAAAAAACAATTGCTGTGGTGGTATATGCCTATCATCCCAACACACAGGAGGCAGGGGCATGAAGATCAGAGGATGAGGGTCATCTTCAGGAACACAGCAAGTTTGAGGCCAGCTTGGGCTGCAATGAGACCCTATCTTTAAAAAAATCTTTCTGTTGAGTACATTTTTGGTGGCAAAGTGGCCAAGATACAGGCCAGAGACCAGCTTTTAAGGTGGTCGTTTTACAGTAACTTCTACTAGCCACTAACTGGAAATTTGCCTTTCCTGGGGCTGGAGAGATGGCTCAGTAGATAAAGTGCTTATCATGAAGCTGAGTTTGATCGCCATAACCCTTATTGAAAAACTGGGCAGGCGGTATGCATTTGTAATCCCAGTGCCAGGGAAGCAGAGACAGATGGATCCTTGGGGCTCTCTGGCCAGCTGTCTAGACTAATTTATGAGCTCCAGGCCAGGAGAGACCCAGTCTCTAAAAACAAGGTGGATGGCACCTAAGGAAAGACACCCAAGGTTGCCCTCTAGCCACCACACAGATGTACATATGTGTGCAGGTACCTTCACACACACACACACACACACACACACACACACACACACACACACACGCATGCACACATCATTAAAAATAAGTAAAATCTTTTTTAAAAAGAGCCCCTTCTTTCTTATCTGAACTGCAGAAAAGATCTTTTTAAACTGGAGAAAAGGGGAACCCCTTTCTCTTTTTCTGTCCTCTGCTGCAGCCTCGGGCAATCCTGCAACAGCATAACCACAACAGTTATGGAGGTGGTGGCTGTGCAAGTGCCAACGAGTCTGAGGAAAGGGAGCTTGCCTCTCTAACTAGAGGGTCTGTGGTTCCAAGGGCTTGGGAAGAATCCCTACTGTTTTTTCCCCTCTGTCAGAGGAACAACAACAATACAGAACAACAACAACAACAAAAGAATAATAATAAAATGAATAAAATGGCAGGCCTCCAGAGACAATAATAATCACATCAAATGTAAATGGTCTAAACGTACCAAGTAGAGGTTGACAGAATGGAAAGGGCTTGCGGTTGTTTTTAGTTTGTTTTGAGATAGGATCTCACTGTGTAGCTCCAGCTGGCCCCAAACTAATTATGTAAATCAGTCTCTGAGCTAGAGGCCAGCCTGGTCTACATAGTGAGCGCAAGGCTAGCTGTGGTTACAGGTTTTAAAAAAGACCAAATAAATAAATAAAATAGGTGAAGGATAAGAATCAGGTGGACATTTCCCTAAAGAATATATACATGCGTACAAAAGGATGTTTGATCCCACTAATTATTTGGGAAATGCAAATCAGAATAGCTATCACCTTGCCACCATTTAGGATGGCTACTGCCAAAGACCACAATTCAACATAAAATTCATAAAAAATGAGAAGATTGAGCTGTGCATGGTGGCGCATGCCTTTGATCCCAGCACTGTGGGGGGTGGAGACAGGAGATTTGCTGGGACTTGGTGGCCACCAGACTAGCTCCAAGTTCAATGAGAGACCCTGTTTTAAGAGAGGAAGGGAGCGAGTAATAGATCAGGACACCCGACACCTTCCTCTGGCCTCCACATGCACATATATAGGCATTTGTATCTGCACACACATGTGCATATATACCATACACTAACATATCTCTCTCTCACACAAACACACACACAAACACACACACACACTTATATACTTGCCAAAAAAATTACGTTTTTTTTGTTGTTGTTGCAAAAGGATGCAAATCAGTGGCATCTCAGAGGGTCTCAGGCACACACTGTCATCTTTTCCTGTGGAGTCCTCGATGGTGCTGCCTTCTCCTGGCAATAATTTGTGATAATATTTGAGAAGATTGATAACCAGGGAGGCTCACAGGAGCCCTACTGTCTGGGATTTGTTCACTCGCTGCCCACATGAGCTGACTTTTAGTCTACAGCTCCTCTTGGAGATTGGGGTTAAAATCTTTAATTTCTACTTTCTAAACTGGAACTGGCAAGCAATTATAACTGATAGAGGATGTTCCAAAGTTCCCAGTATAAGTCACATTATTATGGTGTCCAGTGGCCCAAATCCCCAGACAAACAAAGACAGTCCTATCAGACAAACATTCTCAGGATCCGGAGAGCTCCCAGCCACGAGGACAAAGGTCAGACCTTGTATTGGGTAAATTCTTCACTGTAAGTCAAAGCAACTTAAGAAATCAAATCTGATGGCTCATTTTCAAAGATGCCTGGAGCCAGCTTAGGTCCAGCTAGAAAAAGAACAGGAAACACTGAACCCCACTAATGCCTGTTAAATTTAGCTATTACCACCCCTTACCCAGACTCTGCTAAGCTATCTCCCTCACTCTCCTACAAACTAGAAGTTTAGAGTTGAAAATCACTAACAGCTGAGTTTGCCTACAAGGTCATGCATCCAATAGAGGCTAACCCATACATGGTTTTCCTTGAGAAATGGCAAACATAAGCAACAGAGGGAAAGATAAGACCCTGTGATGTGTGAGATTGATCCTCCTGATTACTCAGTTAATGAGGAAAGCGAGGCAGGCTCATATGTTAGGGTTTAAAAACTGCTCAGTCAGAGCACCTGCCACTCTGGGATGATGCCTGACTTTGCAAGTTCATGAAATTAACTGCCTCTCTTTCACTAATATAAGTCTCCAGCGCTCTTATTATGAAGTAAGGATCTTTGTTTCTCACAAAGCATTATGCTGGTTCATGGGAAAGGCATGGTGGAGTTCCTGGTGGCAGGAACATGTGGCTGGAGTCCTCACATCTTGATGAACCAGGAAGTAGAGAGGCTGGGTGGAAAGAGAGCAGGTCTGGGTTATAATATCAAGCCCAGTCTCTCCCCAGTGACCCACATTCTCCAGGAAGGCTCTGCTTCCTAAAGGTTCCACAGCACCCCCAAACAGAGACACCAGCTGGGGATCAAGTGTTCAAACACATGAGCTTGTGGGAACATTTCACATTCAAACCATAACAGATGTCTTGTTTCACTTTATCACTGTTTTCTCATTCACTTCTTTTTTAGTATATATATGTAATTTCCATTGTATATGGGACTGTTATATAAGGACTTTTTATTTTCTATTTGTGCATGTTTATACATAAAAATTTTAAAGTCTTCCCTTTGTATGTTTTTAACCTGATATCATTAAAGTTTTTTTTTAAATGTATATGAGCGTGTATACAAGTGCACCTGTGTCATCCATTGCCCATGGAGACTGGAAGAGGGCATTGGATCACCCTGGAATTTAAGTTACAGATAATTGTTAGCTGCCCTGTGGATGCTGGGAATGGAATCAGGGCTTCTGTGAGGGAAACCAATGCTCGTAACGGCTAAGCCATCTCTCCAACCCCTTTTCTTTTATTTCTAATTACATGTATATATGTGAGGCAGGGTGTGTGTACATGAGTGCAGGTGCCCACAGAGACCAGAAGAGGGTGCCAGATTCCCTGAAGCTAGAGTTACAGACAGTTGTGAGCAGCCCTGTGTGGATGCTGGGAACCCAACCAGCATCCTCTGCAAGAGCACTAAGTACTCTTCACCACTGAGCCATCTCTCCAGCCCCACAAGGACATTTTATCCATTTGTATATGTTGATCATGTTCTGCCCTTCCCTTTCTTCCTGTCTTTTCTCCTCCCCACTCCCTTCACTCAGTTATTTATTAAAGCCACATTTTTGTGCCTATTTGTTGTCTCCTATGTGGTCTGAGCACTTCCAACCTCTCCCACCATGGAGAGATCTCCTCTGATCCTATGTCAGATCATGTCACTGATGAGGGCTCCTGCTCAGATGAACTGCGTATCCTTATGGTGCTATACACCAGGCCCTCAATGACCTGGCTCCCTTCTCCTCTCCAATTTTCCCTCCACCCTTGTATTAGTTACTTTTCTGTTGCCATGATAAAACACCATGAACAAAGGCTTCCAGTTCCAAAAGGATAAGAGTCATCATAGCAGAAGACACCCAGAGCAGAAAGCTGAGTGCTCACATCTACAAGCGCACGCAGGAAGCAGAGAGAGCAAAACTTGAAGTGGGGCAAGGCTATGAACTCTCAAAGCCCTCCCCCAGTGATGTGCTTCCTCCAGCAAGGCCATACCTACTAAAGGTTCCTTGACCCTCCAAGCATTCAAATACAAGAGCCTATAGAGGACACTTATCAGTCAAAACACCACACCCACTCCATTCACACCAGCCTCCCTGTGTCTTCCACAAACCAACCAATAGCTTTCCACAGCCTGTTCTCTCTGCTCAGAATGCAGTATCCTTGAGATATATACAGAGCCTCCTGTCCCTCCTTCAAATCCCTACTGAACTGTTACTTTCCCTATGAGGCCTATTGTAATCATATCATTAAAATGGGCTGCCTCCTCGTAACAGTACTGATTCTCTTTACTCTCAATTATCTTTTGTTGTGGTAAAAAATGTTTCACCCGAAGTATGTCATCTTAAACCATTTCAAAAGGTGTCATTTGACAGTATTAAATATATTCAAGTTGTACAACTAATTTCCAGAAGTTTTTCATCTTGTGAAACTAAAGCTCATGATGGACTCTCATCCCTCTGGAACTGTAAACCCTAATAAACTCTTCCTTCTATAAGTTGCCTTGGTCATGGTGTTTTATCACAGCAACAGAAAACTAGCTAATACAGTGGTGACAGCTCAGGAAAGCAAGAAACCTGGAGCGTACTGTACAATCAGTAGGCAGCTCAGCAGGTTGGAGTGCCCTTTTCAGGTAGTTCGGCTGGTCTAAGCCTCTTCTAGGCACCTCAGCTTGCCTGAGGGTGTCTCTGAGCAGTACTTAGGGTTTATATACCCTTGTGGGGGGAGGGGGCCCAGTGAACAGGGTCAGTTTCAAGAACTTCCTGAAACTTTTCAATACTTCCTGGATTTAGTGAACTTTCCTGCAGGATGGAACTTTCACCTCCTCTTAAAATATCCTATATTGTATATTGACCAAGATAGTTTTATCACAGAGAAAACTGCTACACAACATGCAATCTGGTGTGTTTTATCGAAGCAGCAGGAACATACTGATACACTTGGTGTGTTCATCTGTGTGCATATCAGTGCTTTCTCTTGACTCCTGGGAACAATAGCACTGTGAACATGGAAACACACATCACTCTGGTTTTCAATTACATTGACCACTTTTTAACAGATGGTGAGGCTGGAGTGTTGTTCATTTTTCTGTGTGCTTCCTTTTACTAGAATAGAAGTTCTACCAAGGCAGGGATTTTTGTCTTGTTTATTCTCCAATGTATCAGCAGAACAGAGTCTGGCACGTAGCACTCACTAAGTATTTCGGTATCAATATATATTTTTTAAACCATGGCACAAGTCCTTTGCTGAGCCTTGTGGAGTCACAGCAGAAAAGGCTCAGAAGTTGACAGATGGGTTCCTCAGTGTACCTGCTTCCCATCACATGACTGCCTTCGATGGACTGGCTCTTCCTGTGCTGCATGCATGCCCTGAACACTGGCTTATCCTCTCCTGTCCCCTCATTTAAGATCTACTTTATGTGAGGCGACTTGAATAAATTGTGATTGATGATTCTGTTTTCATGTATCTCTTCAGGAATACTTCTACCCACCATCTAGCTTCACCTGCAGGTGACTCAGGGTCTCCAACTCATCATTTAAGATGAGCATGCACACGGAGAAAAACTGTAAATGTCTTTTCCATCACTTTCAGTTCAATTACTTAGAATATTTTTTTAAGATTTCTTTTTATTTTTATTCATATCTATATTTAAATGATTGTGTGTGTGTGTGTGTGTGTGTGTGTGTGTGTGTGTGTGTGTGCAGGTACCCACCAAGGCCAGAAGAGGGCATTGGAGCCCCTGGAGATGGAGTTACGGGTGGTTGTGAGCTGACTGCTACAGGTGCTAGGAGCCAAACATTGGTCCTCTGCAAAAGCAGTGTGCACTCCCAACCTCTGAGCCATCGCTCCCGCCTACTTTCACTCTTTTTACAAGAAGAGTATTTGATTCCTAAAGCCTAGGTGAAACTGTTTCCCTAAATCAGTATTCTTACTTGAATAAAATTCAATCGTTTTCACTAAAATAAATTCTCCCCCACTCCCAGCCCTCTGTCTCTCATTGTGGCTCACTGGGACATTGCCGGGCAGAGCTCAGGGATTTTGTTCCTTTCTTAGAAGCAGGTGATCAGCAGCAAGAGACAATGGGAGAAGGGGGCACATGGGAAAGGTGGGAGATGGGGATAAATAAAAACAAAATATAATGACATCTATGCTGAAAAATGCCACAATGAAGCTCACTATGTTGCATTCTCACTTTTAAAAATTCTGGTCTACATAGTAAGTTCCAGGACAGCTGGGGCTATAGGGAGACCCTGTCTCAAAAAGACAAAAAAATAAAAATAAAAATAAAAAAATAAAAAATTCGTTTGGAAAATTGAAAAGTAAAAAATAACTAAAATCATAAGAGTTGCTGATCTAAAATATCGAGATTTTATTGAAAGACTCATTCATAAAACATATAGGGCCAGAGAGATGGCTCAGCAGATGAGGGCATTTGCAGCCAGTTCTGATGACCTGAGTTTAATTCCTGGGATCGACATGATAGAAGGAGAGAACTGACTCCCACAAGTTGTCCTCTGACCTCCACATGCGTGTTTTGGTGTACATGTGCATGCAACACACAAAATTAATAACTAAATGCAAAAAATTCTTTGAAAAACATATAGGAATGTTTGAAGGTTTTTTTTCTTTTCTTCTTTTCATCTAAATCACCCCCTTATCCTACCTCATAGTAGTTTCTATCAATAAGGCCAATATTGTACCTACCTACAATCAGCAGGCAGTCACCAGCCGGGGGTCATGACCAGTCACTGAAAATGTGGCTAGTCCAAGCTGAGGATCTATGATGGGAAACACACATCAGAGTAAACACATTCTAGATACGGTCTGTCTTTGAAAGTACGTCCATCATATTTCTTCTGGGCAGTGCTGCTCAAATCATCATTTTCTGTCCATCCATGTACCTAAATACATGTTATAAAAAGCAAGATCATCAAGCTGGGCATGGTGGCACATGCCTGTAACCTCAAAATTTGAGACGCTAAGGCAGTATTGAGAGCTCAAGGGTAGGCTGAGCTACACAGGAGGGTCCTGTCTCAAAAAAGTGGTGTCCAGGAACTTCTTTTGTGTCCCACATTCTTCATTTAATAACATGTGATTGGCACACTTCTGGGTCTAGAGGCATACTTCTTCAAAACTACTTGTAACAGCCACAGTACTTTATCATAAAAATGGGCCATGTTTTCAACCCACGTTCGATTATTTAGAGGAGTATTTCCATTTTCCTTACACAAAGAGCGTTGTAATCGAAGTCCTGAACCCACATCTTATCTACACGAATCACTGTTTTATTAAACTTCTAAAAGTAGAATTTCTAAATTAAAAGGTGCATATTTTTAGATTCTTTTGTTACCTGATATTTTAACAATGAGGTCATGCTAACAGTGTGGTGTTGACTCCAACTCTGCCAGAAGGGGGTCCTGGCTCACATTCTTATGGCTCCTCTGCTGACTGCTGAGCATCTTATGTCTCACTGTTTTCATTTTATTTACTTTTGTCATAAGTAAAAAGAAAGTTTTTTACATTCTTGGATGTGTCTGTGTGCTCTGTATGTGTTGTGGTATGTATGTGTGTGTATGGTGTATGTGTGGTATATGGTGTGTGTTATCTGTAGTGTGTATGTGGGGGCGTGTATGTTTGTGTGTGGTGTGTGTGGTGTATGTGCATGTGGTGTGTGTGGTGTGTGTGTGTCTCTGTGTGGGGTGTGTATGTGTGTGGTGTATGTGGTGTGTGTGTGTTTGTGTGTGGGGTGTGTGGCGTGTGTATGTGTCTGTGTGTGTGGCATATGTGTGTGTTGTATGTGCATGTGGTATGTGTGTGTATATGTCTGTGTATGTGGTGTGTGTGGTGTACACAGGTGCAGTCATCCATGCAGGCTCTTGTACATTCAGAGGTCTGGGTGTCTCCTCAATCACTCTTCACGTTACTGTATCTGAATCAAGGTCTCTCATTGATCCTGAAACTTGCCGATTTGGCTAGGCTGTCTGGACAGTGAGACCCTGGATCCATCTGTCTCCACTGCCTAACGTGGCTTTTATGTAGGTGCTGGGAATCCAAACTCAGGTTTTTGGACAAGCCCATCTCCCCAGCCTGTCTTCCTGTGTTGTTATTAGTGCTTTACATTTCATTTCTCTTTTGTAAACTAACTCCTCTCTGTAGCCCATTCCTCGTTTGGAGAATTCATCTTTTGTTGTTGATTCATAAGGATTTTGCAGATTAGTTCTATTCATCTTTGACCACATTTGCTTCATATTTCATTTGGTAGCTTATTTGCCTTTTAATCTTTTATGCTATTTTTTGATATTCAGCAGTTTTTAAATCCAAACACAATTTTCTTTTTGATAATTGCCCTTGAGCTTCTCTTAAGAAATTCTTTTCATACCAGGTGTGGTTGGCGCACACCTTTGATCTGAGCACTCAGGAGGCAGAGGTGGTCAGATCTCCGTGAGATCGAGTCTAGCCTGGTCTGCATATCGAGTTCCAGGCCTGCTGGGGCTACAGGGAGACCCAGTCTCAAAAAAAGAAAAAAAGATATTTCTTTCACATCTTAAAATCAAATTATTCAAGCATAATGTTTTTCAGTATATGTTTGCCAAAATTGTGCTCATGTATTTGCTTATACTAAATGAAGCTTATTTATTTATCATGTGTATGTGTGAGTTTATATCACAGGACACATGTGGAAGTCAGAGGACAAATGCAGGAGTCAGCAGGAGTCAGTTCTCTCTCCCACCGTGTGGGTCCTAGGGCTCAAACTTAGGTCCTTGGGCTTGGCAGCAGGTACTTTTACCCACTGCAACTTGCCAGCCCAATTTTTATGTGGGAATTATAAGCCTTATCTTTTCTAACTAAACATCCAACTTCTGCTTATTACAATATGTCATTTCTGAAATAGTTTAAAATCTAATGTGGGAAAATTAAGCATAACTTAGATAAGTTCATAGAAGTGGGAATTTTCTGTGGCAATGGATAGTGCCCTTGCCTGCCCAGCACCTGATCCCCATCTTGAGCTTCCTGTCCATGCCCAAAGCTTTATTTAGTTTCCATCTTCGCAGTCCAAGAAGCAGAATCTATAGACTTATGTCTCAGACCAACCAGAAAGAGCCAGTTTCTGGGTTTGTGGGTAAATAGAGTGGGAGGCTCAAAGGACACAAACTGAGGTGACCTAATCCCAGTTCCTGGCATATGCGGGGTCAGGGGAATAAACAAAAACAGTGAACATATACTGGGGTGATGCAACCCTGCAAGTCTATAATAGAGCCCTTTGATCTGAACATGATGTGTGGCAAATGATCCCCTTAAAGTGAACGTCTCCTGGTGGCCCAGCTAGACCATCTGTAGGCATAAAGGAAATGGGCTTTAAAAGAGGCAGAGACATCCCCAGCCCCTTGTCTATATTTTTTCCTTGTTTGTCTTGAGATGGGGTCTCTCTGTAGCCCCAGGTGGCCTGGTACTTGCTATGCCTCCACCTCACAGAGATCCACCTGCCTCCGCCTTCCATGTGCTGGGATTAAAGGCACGCCACCACTCCCAGCCCTCCCTTGCCCATATTAATTGACAGATCTACTGTTTGATAAATATGACAGGAACAAACAAAATTCACTAGCTGTTAAAACTGACAAACAAGGCAAAGGAGACCATCAGGGTGGTAGACCAGTAAACCCCAAAAGAGCAGAAATTATTTTCATGGAAGAAAGCTTTAAAGAATCTAGTATGTCCCTAGGGAGAACTGAATGCCTGTTGAGTCCATTCAATAAACTGCACGAAGGAACAGCAAGAGAGTGGGAAGGGTTCAGGAAAGTCAATTAACAGAACAACAGAAATTAAAACTAGGATTACCTCACAGAGGCTGTAACTTGAAATGTCAAAATGTGAAGGGAGAGAGAGGGAAAGAGAAAGGGGAAGAGAGAGAGAGAGAGCAGTGGATAAGAAAGGATCAGTCAGTTGCAGTGTTGCAAAACCAGAGGGGATCACTTCAGGGATTAGACAGGCTGGCAAGTGAGGTGCCCAGCATCCTGCATGGACTTTCTTCCCCTTTCTCCACTGTGAGCGCCGAGGGCTGCACAGAACACTGCTGAGAGCAGAACTCTGCAAGCTGCTGGGTGGTATGGCTGTGGGGCTGGGTTCTTGTTGCTCTTTCCATTTTAGATGGAAGGGGGAGAGAAGAGGGGGGAGGGAGGGAAGGGGGGCAACCCGCAGAAAGCTTTTATTTCCCTCATTTTTCAGAAAGACTTTAATAAAAATGTTACAGCATGAAATGAGAAACTCCCGGGGAAGGATGAAACAGGCCATGGGGGGAAATAATGCTGATAATAGACTCATGATTTTGAACAAATGATTTGGAAAACTTCGGATTCAGAACCAGGAGTTCCCGAAGAAGGGGCAAGAAATCTTAGAGGAAAGACAGCATGCCAACACCCTCAGAATATAAAATCACCTCAGTCCATGTTGGAGAGAGTAAGGACAAACAGAGCCAGCCCTATGGCTTCAGGGAAGTCATGTGACCTCTCTGGGCACCAGTTCACCTGACTGTAAGCAATGGTTTCTTCCTTGCCAGCATTCAGGTACTTTAACCAGGACATTTTCCCCTCTTTGTCTAACCTTAGCACACTTCCCACATCTTCATTCTGAAAGGAATCTGGACAAACATTGGAATACGAATAGCATCTCTTCGTGTTGACCTGACATTTGATTTTCATTTGTTTTCACTGGGGAAAGATAAATGTATTTGTGGCCTGTCATCTGTGGTTCAGTTTCTTGTACCTTAATTTCCCACTTTGCAATACCACACCATTCAAAGAAGAGCCATAGGACTTGCCTCAGTTTCCCCCCAGTGATCAATGTCTGTGAAGACAAAAATAAAATGGTTTGGTGACATTTTATAAAAAGAAAAAAGTAGTGGCCAGGGAGATCAGCCAGTGAAGTGCTTACCTTGCTCATAAGCATGGGAAATTGAGCTCCATCTCCAGCACCCAAGTCAAAAAAGAAAAGAAAAGAAGAGAAGAAAAGCCCAGCACAGTGGTGTACACTTGTAATCTGAGGATTGGGGAGATAGAGACAAGCAGATCTCTAGGGCTCACTAATCAGCTAGCCTAGCTGAATGGATAAGCTCCAGGCCATTGAAAGACTCTGTCTCAAAAAACAAGGTGAATGGTGCCTGAGGAACAACACCTAAGGTTGGCCTTGGGCCTACACACACACACACACACACACACACACACACACACACATACACACACACACACACATATACACACCAGCACACACATACATCAGCACACATGTGCACACTGAAATACAAATGAAAGAAAATAATATAGTTATTATTTTATTGATTTATTTTTATTTTTTGTGAGTGTTTTGCCTGCGTGTATGTAAGTGCACCCTGAAGAAGACAGAAAAGATTGCCAGATTCCTTGGAACTGGAGTTATGGATGGCTGCTAACCACCATGTGGTATTGGGAACCAAACCCAGGTCCTCTGTAAGAACAGCAAGTGCTTTTAACCACTGAGCCATTTCTCCAGCCCCAATAATAGAATTATTGATCACTCTTGTTTATTAAATGCTCCCACATCAGCCAGGAAACAGACACAAATGTAGAACTTCCATTTTTACTGTTCTATAGATTGCATCATCATTTCATGTCAAAAAGAATCATCTCTGAGTTGCTCCTGGCCAGATTCCCAGATTTTAATCCAGGTTTCTGTTACCCTCACCCCTGTTGAAGATGCAGGCATGCCTGGCTCTTGATGGGAGAGGCATTAGGATGTGACAGAATCACAGTGGAATCCCATCAGACTGGCTTCACCTATCCTTGACTAACAAAACTATCCATCTGGCCTAAGCAATCTGTATTGACTATAGTCAAAATATGGAGCTATATAAAGTATGTCTAAAACCCCATCAGATTGCTGGTAATTTAAAAAGTGAAAACAAACATTTTCACACTAAATTTGATGATCCTTTCCATTCTAGTAAGAGTGTCCAGGACTTTCAGCTGATATGTAATCTGGGCCACGAGAGTTTTCAATCACAGTAGACCTGGGATGCAGTCTCTCCGAACTGAGTCTACTGGCTGGTGGCTCTCGACCCTTGGAAGGACACATATATACTATCAACCAGCTCAGCAATAGCCCAGTTTGCTGGGAGAAAGGGAGTGGACCCAGTTCCATATCTCTTGGGAGCTGGATAGAAACACAGACCTCCAAGCCTCACACCAGAGGAGCTGAATCAGAACATGCTGCAGCAATTCTGGGGATTTACATACATACTCAAGTTTGAAGACAGACACTGTGGTGCACTGCCTCAAAGGTCTAGAGAGGCTGCAGAAATGGCCACAGATTTCTCCCATTTCTGTTTTCATGTTCCTCTCTTCCTTACATCAAGCAGTACAGTCTGGGTGCTTTGTGTTTTGCTTTGAGTTCATTGCAGGAGTGATGGTGTTGGGGCTCCAAGTCTCAGCCTCACATAGTCATGTGAAGAAGCTCAGGCCAGCTGGCCAGAAGACTAAACAGCTCCTAGAGAATGCAGCTTGGAAGGGAGCCATAACCAACAGCCAGACATATGAATCCAATTGGCTCACCCTGACCTAGTTGAGCTTCCAGAAGACAGCAGTCACATGAGTGTCCTTGGGAAGACCCCCAGAAGAACTGCCCAGCTGAGTCCAGCCTAAATCACTGGACTACAGAATTAGAAGGGAAGAAATGTTTACTGTATTAAAGCATCAATATGGAGGATTAGAGCATCAGTGGATAATTGATATACCCCAAAACCCTTCAAATGGGGACAACAGTACTTTTGAGAATAGCCAATGCCACCTTGGTGAAAGAAACCATCTTTACTAACATAAAAATGAAGGCCAGACAAGTTTATTACTGAAGCCCTTTGCTGATAGGCCTACATGAGATGATGGAGATAGTGTTCATGCTGAAGGATCACTCAGGCCCCATGGCCAGTGAGTCCTCTTAGAGTTCTGTGCATGGATACTGGGGAGAAGTAAAGGTTGTGATCAAACTTTTCCAATGTCTAGCTTCCAGGTTTGGTCAGAGACTCTGGTCTGACTCTGCTATTCCATTCCCCATCCCTTAACCCAGGCGCCTCATGAATTTTGCACAGATCTAAGTAATACCCATGGCAGTAACCCACATGTCTGATGAACTGGGATAAACTATATGGAAGGCAAGCATTGCTGGTCATTAGGCAAATTATCTCACTTCTCTGAGACTTGGTATTTTAGTTACTTTTCTTGTAGCTGTGACAAAATACTAGATAAAAGCCATGTAAGGAATGAAGGGCTTATTTTGGCTCATGGTTTGAGGCTGCATTCAATCATGGCAGGGAAGGCATGGCAGCAGGAGTGTGAGGTGGCTGGTCACATGGCATCCACAGTCAAGAAGGAGAGAGACGAATGCTGGTGCTCAGCTCGCTTTATCCTTTTTATGCGGTCCAGGAGGCCAGCCCATGGGATAGTGCCACCCATGTTCAGAGTAGGTTTCCCTCCTCAGTTAAACCTCTCTGGAGACACCTTCACAGACACACCCAGAGGTGAGTCTCCTGGGTGATGCTAAATCCAGTCCGTTGACAGTGAAGATCACTATTACACTCAGCTTTCCGAACAGCCAATTGAGATTAAGAATCTTTTCTTCTGAGATTGTAGAGATTAGGTGTAGGTAAAGCAGTGGTATTTAACAAATAAAATATTCTGCATAAATGAGGCTGGAAAGCATAAAATCTATAAAGGTCCCCACAACTGTAATTTTCATAAAACAGACAAACAGTTCCCTCACTGTCCTCCACTCACCCTTGGGGAGCACCGGCCTTCCAAATGGCAAGACTCTGATACGGTCTGGCTGTTGGCCTGCTGCAGGATCTACAGCTCTCTGCAGATCACCACTTACGAGGAAGCAGGTGGGGGCTGAGCAACCTCTCCAGGTCACCAGGTCGAGTGAGTACTAATCAGGAAAAATGTTTGGATATTAAATGCTCCATTGAGTCCTTTAAATATCATCTGATGTGCCATAAATTTGGATTAGCTGTAGAGAATCCATCTTTACCATATGCAAATTAAAGATGGAATGAGAGTCTCCTTGTGAGACCCTGCGTCCCTCGGCACACCAGTCACTTCGGCCTCATTTAACTGCCTGAATCATTTCCACCTTGCTTCACGTCGTAGCTTGGAACTCATGAGACCTCAGAGAGTTTGCACTCAAAGAACTGTAGTCCTGACTCAGCTGGTGCTGTACTGGCTTGGTTTCCTCATCTCCCCTGTGTAGATTCTGGCTCCCACTGGCAGAGAACCTGGTTGTGCTGGGCTGTGTTTAAGGCCATGTCACTAAAATAGGATGTTGATCTACCTATGTGTGCATATTTACAAATACAAATATGTATTCTGGGAGTATACTGAGGATATTAACTTCTCCATTAAAAAGTACAGCCCTGTATTTCTAAGTCCCTGTCTCTGACTCTTTGGTGCCGTGAAACTTTAGCATCTCACTTCCTGGTGCTGGGTTACATCTTTGAGTGTGGGATGTCTGAAAGCAGGCAAGGTTTTCACTGTTTCCCAAACCACTTTATTTCAGTCCATTCAAATCATGATAGCACATAACAGGCACGGAATTGAGCAGAAGTGCTGTTGACTTCTCAAGAGAGTACATTAGCGAGTCACAGCAGTCTCTGGCTACCTGGGAACTTATTAGCACTCTGCCTTTCTGTTGTGCAGGTTGACAGTAGGACCAGCTGATGAGTCTGCCTGTGAACCCCATGGCATGGGTTAGAAAGGAATAGAATGGAAGAACTAACAACAAGAAACTGTACATTACTTAGTAATTTGCTAAAACCTTACCATAAGTGATACTACCAGATCCCCTCAACAGTCGTAGGAGGTGGTTATTATCATTGACCCTCCTTTACAACGGAAACTGAGATGCAGAGAGGTTACATCACTAACCTGGAAAGACCTTACAAGTGGCTGGACATGTCGGTGCATACCTATCATCCCCGTACTCAGGAGGCCGAGACAGGAGGATCAGGAGTTCAAAACCAGCCTGAGCTAGGTACTAAGACCTTGTCTCCCAAAAACAAACAACTTTAAAATTGTTCGTGTCAGGAGCTGGGGAGATGGCTTAGTAGTAGGTAAAGTACTTGCCATGTAAGCACAAGGGCCTGAGTTCTGATCCCCAGCTCCCACATAAGAAATTAGGTGTAGTGGAGAAGGTCTGCAGTCTGGTGATGGGAGGCAGAGACAGGAGGATCTGGGAGCTCACTGGCCAGCCAGTGTAGCCAATCTGTGAGTTCCAAGTTCTATAATAGTCTCAAAAAAGGTAAAGAGAGATTAAGCCACTGACCACGGGCTTCCGCGAGTGCGCATGTGCACACGTGCACACACAGACACACATACACAATATTCATTATCTTTGGACTAATAATTCTACTGCAAGGAATTTATATTGAGAAAATAGGAAATCAAAAAAATACGCTTATAGACAGATATGCATAAAGATGTTATATGTGATACTGAAAATTTTTAAATAACCTATATGTTCCCAAACAAGGAATCTTTTGAGTAAATCACAGTAACTTCACAGAAATATACTTAATAATCACTAAAAATCAGGCCCCTGGCTATCATTTCAGGAAGATATGGAAATCTACTTACTATATAGTTTAAAATTTTAAAACAGATCTCAGCTTCACTGTATCCGTGTATCTATGTAGAACATAAGGGGGAAAATATGTTCAAATGTTGGCAATGCCATAGCTATTCCATTCCACTCACACTGAATCCTCTTTTTATTTATCTCTATAATATATAAATCCCATTATTACAAAGTAATAAGGGCAAATGAGATGACTCAGCAGGTAAAGGGGCTTACTGCTAAGCCTCACACCCTGAGTGCGAGGCCCTGGGGTCCACAAGGTAGAAGGAAAGAACTGACTCCCACAAATTGTCCTCTAATCTCCACATCCTTTGGCACGTGCACACACACACACACACACACACACACATACACACACACATGAATAAATAAATAAATGAGTCAATAAATAAATAATATGCACTTAAGAAATGACAAACAGCTGGGGCTGGAGAGATGGCTCAGCAGTTAAGAGCACTGGCTGCTCTTGTAGAGGACCCAGGTTTGGTTCCCAGCACGTATATGACAGCTAACAACCATCCACAACTCCAGTTCTACGGGATTTAATGCCCTCTTCTGACCTCTGTGGGCACTGCAGAACACAGGTACATACACTTATATACATGCAGGCAATATACTCATACACATAAAATTATATTTTTTAAAAAGGAAATGATATAGGCTGACTAGTGAAATAGTAATATACAACACTATTTCAATGTCACTTGCTCAAAGCACTACTGACAAAACAGAATATTAAAACTATGTTGGTAGCATGGTGGAGCTCACCAGCGCTCAAAAGGCAGAGGCAGGCAAGTCTCTGTAAGATCAAGGCCAACCCAGTCTACATAGCAAGTTCCAGGCTACCTGGGGCTACAGGGAGACCCTGTCTCAAAATTAATAATAATAATAATAATAATAATAATAATAAATGAAAAACCCAAAAGAACCAAAAACAAAATATGAACACGTCATAGTTACAGGGTTTTTGGTCAGAGTAAAAATGCCAAATACAGTTATTTTATCAAAATTATTTTGCCCATTTCTAACTGATTTATCTTTAACAAGATGGACAAAATTTCACAAAGACCCGGTAGCAATCCATCTGTGAAGTCACCAGATGCCTGGTTTATCAGGCAGTTTTCTATACTTCTCTTCTTCACAAAGCTGTCAGTGTTTGGGGAAATGATTCTGCAAAATTTGGTAAACTGCTCAATGAAAATATTAGATATTGGTGAGTCTGACACTTTAAACATCTGAAAACTCCCGAAGTGCTTAGATCCCAGGTGGAGGCCGTAGGAGGCCTGGAGATGGCTGTTGCTTGCTGGGTTTGGGGTGGTGTAAAAGCCGAGGCAGGGGCGGGGAGAAAAGCAGGCTGCAGCTGTAGAATTCTGACATGCAGAAGGGATTTCCAAACAGGCAGCCTTACTGCTCTGCTCAGAATGGAGGCAGACAAATTGATTCTGTGAGGGAAACGTCCAGGCAGCATGAGGGGAATGTAATGAGGCTCAAATTCCGTATCTCAAAGAGAAAAAAAAAAAAAAAAAATTCCTTTTTTGGCTTAAATAGTATTTAAAGTTATAATTTTAGCATTTTGGTTTGGGCACATTTAAATGTTAATGTGTGTTTTTAGTCACTAAACTCATTTGGAACATAGTTGTAGGGTGTTTTGCATATGATTTAAAATTTTTTTCTAGAATGAACTTCCTCTTTTTATGTAAACTTTTAAAATTCATCTAGAGAAAATATTAATGATTTTATTAATAATTGTCCCCACCATTCTTAATCAGTATATAAGGATTGTGCTGAGTCATTTGCATACATTAGCATACATCACTAGCTTGAACTTCACAGCACCCTGGAGATCTGCGAACAGTCTCAGAGAGACTCAACAGAGAACAGCCAGCAGCACAGGTAATTCATCCCTCCAGTCTTCTGTGGGAGGCCGCTGCATCATAGGCCATGTTGTTACACAGGACACCACTTCTGTGCGTGCTTGTGTGAGTGTGTGTACACGTTGTGTGCCACTGATTCATAGACCATGTTGTTATACTAGACACCACTTGTGTGTGTATGTATGTGTATGTGAGTGCGCCACTACAACATATATTACATTCTTATTCTAGATCCCACTTCTGTGTGTATATGTATGTGTGTATGTGTATGCATGTGTGTATTTGTGTGTGTGTATGTTTGTGTGTGTATGACACAAGCACATTTACTGTTCTGCATAGACCATGCAGCATTTATTGCAGTCTGCTGCAGTTGTTCAATAAATGTGTTAAGTACACAAGTTAACTAATATTTTCGATCCATTGACTGTTCCGTCTTCAAGAAAACCAGTGATTGCTCTATTCATCACTGTGCGTTGATACATTTTCCCTCACTTTGGTATCATTTTGAGCCTGCTTCTCTGCGCTCTGGCAGTCTCTGTTTTCCCTCCATACTCCTCACAGGGCCTGGGCATGTCAGCAAGTGTGACAGGGCCTCTGATTCTGGTGGAGACAGTTTCCTTCTGGAGCTTGTCTTTCCAGCAATATTTCCTTTCCATCCATTTCCCTTTTGTTTCATTCTTTTTCTCCTCTTCCTGAGCCTTATGCCTTACGTTACCCCACTCATTTTTATGGTTCTATGCTGCCAATCCTGGAGACTCCATACTTAATGCCAAATGGCTTTGCTTTTCCTTCTGGGTCCTGTAACAGATTATTTTCAGAGGGGTGTGCTTCCTTGGGCTGTCTAGATGCAATTCCATTTTCCCAGTCATTTTGGGTTTTCCAAAGCTCATGTGTCTGTATTTTTCTATCTCTGAGCAGGGCAAATATGTCCAGATAGGGGTAAAATGGATTCTATAGGTTTCTCTAAAATGTTTTTGTTATCTGAAATCTTTCCCTGAAGGATAAATGATGGTCCTATCCCACAGTCAGGCATTCTTCCACCCAGGATTCTATCTGTTGGCCTGTCTATGTCCCCAACACAGGAACACTAGAGAAACAGTCATTGTCCAACATGGACTTCAGCTAGGTTTTTTTTTTTTTCAGTTCTCTGTAGAGAGTGGTATTTCTCTGGTGAGTCTTACATCTCAGAACTGGCTACTTCACTTGAATTATGAAGCCAGTCAGTACAGTATCAACTCAGTCAACACTCCAAGAGCAGTTAGTGTCTGGAATTTGTGGTCTCCATCTGGATGTGGAAAGACGGGGTTACAGAAGCAAGCTGGAGGCTGAGTTGGGATTGGAAAACAAACATTTGAAAAGTAGAGAATTCTTGCCTGTGGACAAGCCCTGGAGGAGGCCAGGAGCAATGGCCCTAGAACTCTGATATATTCATATCAAGGGTAGGAGGGTAGGTAACTCCCCTTTCCCAGGTTAACTGTTTTATAAGAATAGTAAGAATGCTACCTTGATGGCACCAAAGTCACAGAAGATTTCTTGAATACCCTCCCAAAAAGCACCAACTTGAAAAAACATGATAAATTTTAGTTACACACAGAGGACAAGGCTTCGGTGTTGTTATAGTTACCAAAGTCGAAAGAAAAGGGTGTATCACAGAGTGAGAAAAGTACCTTCGATACACGTGCCTGACACAAAAAGAACGTCTGTGTGTCACTGAGAAGAAGGCCATCAATCAATTGCAAAAATAAGCATGTATGCACATGTACACAATGCATACATATGCATGCAATTCACAGAAGAAGAAACTAAAGGGTCAAAAACCAGGATGCATGTAGTGCTTGACTTTATTAGTTTATAGAAATACAGGCAAAAACAATAAAATACCATTTCGTACCTATTATTTTGCCCACTGAATATTTTTAAATTGTGTGTATATTGGGGTGAGGGTTGTACACGTGAGCTCAGTGCCTGCAGAGTATAGAAGAAGGTGTCAGATCCCCTGGAAAAGATGGTTATGAGTCACCTGACATGGGTACTGGGAACGAAACTCGGGTCTTCTGCAAGGAGCAGTGTGCACTCTTAACCACTGAGCCATCTCTCTAGCCTTGTTTTGCCATTTTAAGTCTTAAAATATCAAGTGTTTACAAGACCACAAATGACCAAAAATCCCCTGCCTTGCTGATGAAAGCACAAATCATTTAGGGACACAGACCGCCAAAACCTCTAAAGTCACACTTGACCCTGGACTTCAACCACCCCATTTCACCCCACTTCTCAGTCTACACTCACAAGCAATGCTTTGCTGACTAGGGAAGGTCTGAGTTGCCCAGAGGGCTTGTTACAGCTGTGATGACACCCAACCACAGGGTTTCTGATTCTGCAGGTCTGAGTGGAACCTGAGAATGTGCATTGAGCCACCAGTTCCCAGGTGGGACGGATGCTACCATTCTGGAGACCACATGACCTTTGCAAAATCTTGTATGTAGCACAAAGTTAATGCATGACGGCATTCACTGAAATGTTATTTAATGTGGAAAAAAAAGAGAGAACATCTCGATATCCATCAGTAGAACACAGGGGAAATACTGTGATATATCTTGTGGCAGACACGATTCTTGAAAATTATTTATTTCTATTATTTGAAATTATGTATGCCCGTGTGTGCCCATGAGTGCAGGAACCCTCAGAAGAAGGCACTGGATCCCCCAGAGCTGGAGTTACAGGTGTTATGAGCTACCAGACATGGGTGTTGGGAACTGAATTTGGGTCCTCTGCAAGAGCTGCAAGTGCTCTTAACCATGGAGCCATCTGTCCAGCCCAACCAAATGAGAATTCTGCAGTTTAAAGGAATGAACTAGATCACCACACAGACTGAAAGTCTCCAAGTTTCTGAAGAGCTTAGACTCCTTTTGTCAAACACCATTTGGGCTGCATCAATTGCTCACGAATAACTTCACAGATTAGTGTTTTCTCTTTCATGTCCTGTTATACTGGCTAGAATATAGTCTATGCTATTGTTTCTCTTCTTTTCAGAGGGCCAGCTTTTAAAGGCCCTTATCAGTTCTACTGCGTCTCTGCTGTCCAATTAATTAATTTCTGCACTTTATCATCATTAGCTTCTTCTCCCCATTTGGTGTTCTTTATTGAATTTATTGAATGGCATCAGGAGTGCATTCATTTTCATTCTGTTTATTAATGACATAATTTAGGGCTACTGATTTCCCATTTGGCTTAAAAATAGAAGCTTTGGGGCCCATTCTGCAAATATTATGTTATATAATTATTTCAATGTTCTAAGTGAAATTTGGATTTTCTCTTTGACCCAAGATAGCATTTTAAAAGTCCTATGTGTTTAGGGAGCTTTGTCATTAATTTCACATTGTGTAGCATTGTAAACAGCACAGAATAATATGTGTGTACCCTGTATGCAATAGAAGAGAATATACGTTTTCTGTTTAAAAAAATACCAAGGTCCTGGGATACTAATTTCAAATTTTCTTTATTTTATTATTTATTTGTGCGTGTGTGTGTGTGTGTGTGTGTGTGTGTGTGTGTGTGTACACGGGTGCCTGCAGAGACCAGAAGAGGCCATTGGATCTCCTGAAGCTGGAGTCATAGGTGGTTGTGAGCTGCCTGGTGTAGATGTTGGAAATTGAAATTGAGTCCTCTGAAAGCAGTAAGTGCTCTTAACCAATGAGCCATCTCTCCAGCCCTAGGATACTGATTTTAAACATACTGATTTTATTTTTAAGAGCCTTCTATCATAACTAATGACTTGTCTAATCTTTCAAAAATGGGGAGACATATTAAAATGTTCTACTGTGGCTACATATATCGTATTAAGTTCTCTTTTTGCTTTTCTTTCCAAACTGGTTAACACGTATAATTGCATTTTTTTAGGACAGTGTTGTGAGCTCTGATCTTTTTTTCTCCTGTCTGCTCTTGGGTGACATACAGTGCTCCTGTTCTTATAAGTGCAAACTCTTTTTTTATATTTGTGTTCCATGTTTACTTCTTGTTGACAGCATACTTGTGGGTTTTGTTTTGGAACCCACCTGCCAGTTTGTATATTTGAGAACCAAGTGAGAGCACACCATCCTTTCCCTTTCAATCCTATTTCTGTTTCTGCTCTGTGGCTCTGCCTACTTGTAGTTTCAGTGAGAGTCCTTGATCTGGATTGAACTGTCTTCCCCAGGGCTCGTATGTTGAAGCCCTCAGCTTCAGTGTGGCTGTGTTTAAACAGAGGGCCTCTAAGGAGGCAGTTTAGAAAGTGTGGCTTTAATCCAGTAAGATCATGTCCTGATAGGGAGAGAGCAAGCAGAGCTCTTTGCACATGCACAGAGAAAAGGACACGTGACGTCTCAGTGAGAAGGCAACCATCAAGAGAGAAGTGTGTGGAGAAACCAGCCCTGTTAGCACCCTGGTCTTTAACTTGCAGCCTCTAGAACCGTGAGAAAATAAATATCTCCTGTGTAAGCGACAGTCTGTGGGATTTTGTTATGACAGCTTGAGCTTCCTATAGGTCACCCTGAGATTCATAACCCTCATCCATAAGTGTTGACCAAGCAGACTCATGGTAAGACCTTACTTTCCAAAGACCTGCTACTCACCTGATAGTTCTGGCAGTTTCTGGGGTTTCCTATAGAAACTACACAGTCTGCAACCTCGGCTGGGCACAAGAGTTTCCCACATGCTTTGCTGCTGTCCCAGTCCTTGAATATTACTGCCAACTCTCGGCAGAAACGGGAAGGGGACCACCTCTTTTCACCATTGTCCCCAGGGCATAGTCCCTAAAACTGTGATTTTGCAGTTTGTGGTTCTTATCTGTGTCTTGGAGAACCAACTCAGAACATAGCCATTATGAAATAAAATAATATTAATGTACATAAAATAAGAACATTTGATGTTTTATTGAAAGTGCATATTATCCCATATTATTTATTTTTCTACAACCTGACATTACTCTTCAAACAAAATAATAGAACTAGTTCATAGTAGCAACTAGAAAATAATCATAGGACTAATAACTATGTAAGAAAATGTAATATTTTCATGATTCTCTCTGATAGAAATATTTACTTGAACTCCTTTTTTAAAAAAAATTTATTATTTTTATTTTATGTGTATGCATGTATTGCCTGCATGTAGGTAAGTGCACCCGTGTTGTACAGTGCCCATGGAGGACGGAAGAGGATGTTAGATACCCTGAAACTGTAGTTAGGACCATTGTTAGCTGCCATGTGGGTGCTGGGATTCGAACCTGGGTCTTCTGCAAGAACAACCAGTGTTCTTGACCATTGAGCCATCTCTCCAGCCCTCGAACTCATTTAAACTAAGTCTTTTAAATTTATATTTACATGTTATAGATTATATATAAGTTATATATTCTGAAGAACCAAAAATGTAAGACTTTCGAAGAAGGGAATGTAATACAATAATTCTGAAGCAGCATTGTTTATATTTAATAACAATAAAAAGTTTCTTTCTGTTCCCTAATGCAGTAGGATATCTAACTTTAGTTTTCTTTTCCCAATAATGTCTCTCTGAGCTCTGCAGCCTCTGGGATATCTTTCTTTGCTCTAAGGTAGTGGTGAAACTGAACACAGTCAAATGTAAAAGGTCCTTGACTTAACAGTCTTTCTCTCAAACACAAACACATGGCATATTAGTTTCTGGTATCAGTCCAACACAGTATCACCAAATTTGGCTCACCCTTATCTAATACTTTCACTTTCCTAAACCAGTGTAATCTCTTACTATACTCTAAATACTTATCTTTATATTCACGGATAAGTGGAGCTCTCACCACTTATCAAAGAAGCTTTTTTCCCCCCAACAGATGGAGACTATTACAAAGTTCGACAACTGGTCAAAATGCAGGTAATAAGTGACTGTGAGGTGCCCAACCCCAACTCACACATCTACAATGCAACTCCTACATCTAAGGCTCAGGGAACATCATGAGGTGGGGGTGGGGGTTGTAAGAGCCAGAGGACCAGGACATCTGCTGCCAGATAGAGTCTTCCAGATAGGAGAGGGAAGTTGTACCCATGAAATCACCCACAATGTGGTTGCCTAAACAAGACCTGCATGATGACACCACCAATTCACATACCAATGTGGACAGAGGAAATTTCACAGCGCCCTGCCTCTACATGAAGTACTACAGGCAATCAATGGATGTTGAGGGAAGGAGAATTATTTTTCTTCAGGGACGAGCTCCTTAATAGGATATCCAATCTCAAGTGGTCACCCCTAAACACCTGTACACATGAGCACCATTAAGTGGACTCAGTACATTATATATCTAATAATATATATTATATATAACAATAATAATCAAATAAGAGGGCAATAAATTAAGAGGGAGTGGGGAAGACATGGTGGAGTTGGAGGGGGAAAGGGAGGGGGAAATGGTGTAAGTATTGTATTCACATATGAAATGCTTCAAAAAAACTTCAGCAAAATTGTTTAACACAGAAAACAGGGTTTTTATTAGTAAAAAGATCAGGTTTTAGAGTTTTTAGAAAATACTTTCTAGTTAAGCACAAGCCTGGAGTTACTAAGTGAGTGGGTGGTTGTGGAGAGCTGGGGGATGAATTCCTGTGAGTTGCTGCTACTGTTTTCACAGTAAGAGGTGTCATCTGACCCACAGTAGGAAGTATGGTTATTCATAAGACCCAGCAACATCCACACCGCTCTGTAATGAGTCACCACATTTGTTAATAAACTTCCCCTTTGATTTGCCCAAAAGACATTTTAATTGCATTTAATGGAAATTTTAAGACATAAAATGTTAATTCATATAGTAATCAAGGGAATAAAATAATAAAACATGGGGTTTTGCCAAGTTAATTCAGCTTTGTGTGTGTGTGTGTGTGTGTGTGTCTGTGTCTGTGTCTGTGTCTGTGTCTGTGTGTTCTATGCAAGCATATGTGTTCATGTGTACGTACATATGGAGGCCAGAGGTTGACATCATGTATCTTCCTTGATCACTCTTCTGTCTCTCCTGTGTGGGAATGCCTTCTGGGAATGCTTTCTGTTAAAAATAGAATTTTACCTAATCTCATAACCGGTTAATCTTATGTTTGAGACCCTCTAACAATATCTCAGTTTCTTTATAACATAAACGAGCTTGCTAGGCCTTGGGCTCCCCTTGGAACCGAAATAAATAGCTTTAATCCCTCACGATCCATCCTTTCCCAGACACAGAATGAAGTGTGTGTGTGTGTGTGTGTGTGTGTGTGTGTTAGAAAAATATCAAGTGCTGAAAGCAGCAAATATTACTCAAAGCAGTGAATTATCCCATTAGTGTTGATAACTTCTGTCTCTAGTTGTGTGTGCTCCACAGGGGTCAGAAGGGCCAAATCGTCTGATAAGCCAAGTTCCTCTTTCCTGATGCCACACTGGATGTACTTTTTCAGTAAAGGGAGAGCAACTCCTTTGTTCAAAGGACAGTTCTGAGAGAAATCGGATAGAACAAGTTCTCAGAGCAGATCAGGCCCACTCTTGGGTTTAATGGATGCTAAGAGTCAGGCTCTCTTTGTTCAGGCACCACTGTAATGTGGCCTCACCCCACTGCACCCCTGAACCTGGAGTTCACTGATCCAGGTAAACTAGCTGCCAGCCAGTTCTAGGGATCCTCCTGTTGTCACCATCCCATTGTTGGCAACACAGACATGTATTGCCATGCCCAGTCTTTTCTTAATCGAATTTTTGTGAATTTCATATATTTTGACCATATTTAGCCCCCCTCCCCTGTATCTGCAGCCCTCTTACAGCCTCCCTCCTACCAGATTTCATGTACTCTCTTATATATACTTATGCCTATCGAGTCATATTAGTGCCCCCAAATGTCTTTTGGTGTGGGTCTATCCACTGGAGCCTGGTTACCTTATCTAGTGTCATACCCTTAAAGAAAACTGACTCTCCCTCTCCCAGCAGTGGTCAGTTGCCAATAGTTCCGCAGCTAAGGTTGGGGCTTCTTCCCTACTTCCCCACTTCTATGCTGGGATTTGGTCTGGCTTGAACTTGCATGGGTTGTGTGCATGCTCTAAGTTCATATGAATAACTTCCAGCTGTCTGGAAAACTCTATTTGTGGTCATCCACCTCTGGCTTTTAGTATCTTTCTACCCCCTCTTTGGAAATGGTCCTTGATATAGGACCTGTGTCCTACCATGCCTATTTTTTTTACAATGGTTCTGAGGATCCAAACTCGAGTCTTCATGCTTGCACAGCAAGCATTTTCCCAACTGAACCGTCTCTCCGGCCTGCCTACCCTTCTACCCCCTTTGTTCCTGCTATTTTGACACAGGTCTTGCTATGCAGCCCAGGCTGGCCTGGTACTTGCTTCATAGCCCAGGCTAGCATTGAACCTTGACAATCATTCTGCTTCAGCCTCCTGAGTGATGGAACCACAGATATGCACCATTGAGAACGTCATCTATTTTCAACGAGGTTTCATTGCATTACTTAGAGATGCATAAGCCACTTGATTGATTTGTTTGCACTGATGAGCTGCATCATCCTGGACTTGGGAATCCAGCCATACCCCCTGTGCTTTCATCGCCTTTACATCATGCCCAAGCCCAAATTCCTTCTGCATATCACCCCCTTCACTGGTGGCTGCTGCCCCTGCCTGTTCTTGTTGTTGTTTAATACTTCTTTGAGGAGGAGACAAGACCGCACAAAGCCAAGGCTTTGTGAACGCACTATGTAGCTGAGGGTGACCTTAAACTTCTGAACATCTATCACTGCCTCCATGTCTTCAGTAGGAAGAAGAAAAGTGAAGAACTCGAATTCTGATGCCAAATCACGCTGCCAATCCACAGTAATCAAGGCGGACCAGTACTGGTGTGAGGGCAGACACAGGGAGCAATGGGTAGAAAGGCGAATCTGAAAACAAGCTCTTAAACAGTTTTAGGTATGTCCTAGTTTGTTCTCCCTTGCTGTGACAAAATACTCTGACCAGTACCAACTTGGGGAGGAAAGGGTTTATTCAGCTTACATCTCCCAGGTCACAGTTCATCAGGGAGCCCAAGGTAGGAACTCAGGGCAGGAACCTGGAGGCAGGAGCTGGAGCACAGGCCATGGAGGAACGCTGCTTACTGGCTTTCTCCCCCGGCCCCTGCTCAGCCTGCTTTCTTATGCAACACAGACCCACCTGCCCAGGGGGGGGAACGCCCACAGACGGGCTGGGCCCTCCCATATCACTCATCATGAAGATACCCCTCAGACATGGCCACGGGCCAGTCCAATAGAGGCAATTCCCCAGTTGAGGCTCCCTCAACCCAGGTGTGTCAAGTTGGCACTAAAGCTATCCAGCACAAGGTAAGATTGCAATCTTAGTTTGCTTTTCTATTGCTGTGATAAAATATGTTGACCAAAATCAACTTGGGGAGGAAAGGCTTTATTTAGTTTACACATCCCAATTGTAGTTCATCATTGAGGGAAGCCAGGCAGAAACTCAGAGCAGAAACTCGGGGCAGGAATCTGGAGGCAGGAGCTAAAGCACAGGCCATGGAGGAATGCTGCTTACTGGCTTGCTCCCCTAGACAATGCCCAACCTGCTTTCTTACATAATGCAGGATAACCTGCCCAGGGGTGCTACCACCCACAGTGGGCTGGGCCCTCCCATATTACTCAACCATCAAGAAAATGCAAGGCCACAGGTCAATCTGATAGAGAAAATTCCCCAGCTGGGGTTTTCCCCCTTCCTGGGAGGGTCAAGTTGACAACTGGAGCTATTCAGCACAGCTGGTAAAGAGAATGGAACCTGGGCCCTCTAGCTCACTAGGCAAGTGCTGTCCCACTGAGCTACACTACCAGCCCCAAACAGGGATTTATGTAAACAAACCTTCAGAAACAAGCAAAATATTTGCCTGCACATCCTGTAAACAATGTCCATTCTACCTCTGCCCCAGAGAATGAGGTATTCTGTTATGACAAATCCTTGTCTTATTTCTGCCTAATAGAAGAATTTTAGAAAATACCACAGAGATTTTGTATTTTGATTCCAACCTTTATTCCCATCATCAGAATCAAGATTCTTTCCTCCCTTGGGAGGAGGGAGACCCTGCTGAACCTGGCAGGGAAATGGGGGTGGCTGATCACTGTATCTGTGGGCGGCCTGGGGCGAGGTCACACTCTGTATGAGGGTATCAGGCTGACACCTGGACCCTGGGGCCTACAGCATCCCACCTTCTTTGTTAAGCTCATGACAAGTCTTTCCTTCTACACTGTCTGCTCATCCTGATTGTCTGTTTTCGTCTACTTTGCACATCAACGTTCCTAAATTTGCTCATCTTCCTACGCTCTGGTTTAAACAGCGTGATTGGTGTCTTCTGCATCCCAGGGAAACTCCTCTATCTCACGGTGCTGTAAGACATTAGTGTTGAAGTCCTTTGCTCTTTGAATGTCTGAGATAATTCATTTACCTGAGAAACCATTTGAATTTACCTCCTCTACCTCCTCCTCTTTTTTGACTTGGTTTTTAGACTTTTCTTTTGGGGGGGTTGGTTCTCACTGTACAGCCCTGGCTGACTGGAAACTCAATATACTGACCAAGCTGACCTTGAACTTGCATCAATCTTCCTGCCTCTGCCCCCTAAGTATTCAGATTACAGACACACAGCACCACACCCAGCTTTTTTTTTTTTTTTTAAAGAAATGTAAGTGGTGTTTGTCAATTTTAAAAATCATTTCATCTTGAGGCTGGAGCAATGGTTCCGCAGTTAAGAGCACTGACTGCTCTTGAAGAGGACCCAGGTTCAATTCCCAGCACCCACATGGCAGCTATCAACCATCCTTAACTCCAGTTCCAGGGGAATCCGAAACCCTCTTCTGACCTCTGTGGCATTGCACAACACGGGTGCACTCACATGCATGCAGGCAATACACTCAGACACAGATAAAAAAAAAATTTTTTTAAATCATTTCATCTTTTCTGTCCTATAATTCATTAATTTCTACTTTTATCTTTATTGATTTAATGCTTTCCATTTATGACTCTTGATGTTTTCTTTTTATTTGGTCTTTTTGAGACAGGGTCTCCCTGTGGCCCCTACTGTCCTGGAATTCACTATGTAGACCAGGCTGGCCTTGAACTCACAGAGATCCGCCTGCCTCTGCCTCCCGAGTGCCAGGATTAAAGGCCTGCACCACCACGCCGGCCGGTGTTTTCTTTTAACTTAACAATATACTTGAAATTATTTTCATGTTAAATTCTAACATACACATTTTTTGTTTTCTTGTGAACCCAGCTCTATCTTCCATTAGTTTTCAAATGTCACATTTTGCTTTGTTTATTTCTAGAATCTGTAATTTCAGCTTCAGTTTTTCCGATGACCCAAAATTGTCTAAGAGAAAAATTTAGAGGTCTTCTCCCCATTATTATATTATGAGATAATTTAATTATTCTAAGAAACAGGATATTGTTTACTGGTTTATAATAAATATTATTCATCGTATTAAAAAGAAGTAGTCATGGGGCTGGAGAGATAGCTCATCAGTTAAGAGCACTGGCTGCTCTTGAAGAGGACCTGGGCTTTACTCCCAATACCCACATGGTGACTAACAACTGTCTGTAATTCCAGTTCTAGGGGATCCGACAGCTTCTTCCGACCTCCAAGGGCATTGCACAACATGGTGCACTTATACACATGCAAGCAATACACTCATACACATAAAATAAAAATAATAAAATATAAAGAATTAATCATGGGGCTAGAGAGATACTCAGTGGTTAAGAGCACTGACTGCTCTTGCAGAGGACTCAGATTTAATTCCTGGCACCAACGTGGCAGCTAACAACCATCTGTAACTCCAGTTCCAGGGGATCTGACACACTCTTCTCACCTCTGTGGGCATTTCATGATATGGGTGCACTTACATACATGCAGATAATACACTCCTACACATAAAATAATAATAATAATAAATAAAATATTTAGACTATTTTTAAAAAATTAAATAAAAAGGCTGGGCATGATGGTATATACCTTTAATCCCAGCACTTGGGAGGCAGAGGCAGGCGGATCTCTGTGACTTTAAGGTGAGCCTGGTCTATACAGCGAATTCCAGGCCAGCTGGGGCTACAGGGATACCGTCTTAAAAAGACCAAATAAATAAATAAATAAAATAAAAAGAATTAGTTATGATCCAGGCAGGAAGAGAGTACATTGGAAAAGATGTAATGAAATAAAACTGATCAAGGAAACTCACTATAGAGGTGAAGACTGGGCTAAGGAGCTGTGAGAAGATGGGAAGACATTCAAGAAGGAGTAGGGCCTGCAGGGACCTGGGAAGGACAAAGATCACTGGGGCATGAGAGTCAGCCATGCTGGGAACCGCCTGGAGAAGCTGAGCCTGGAGGGACACAGCCTCAGATGGAGCTGCAGGATCTGGAGAAGGAAGGAAGGGAGGAGGCAGGAAGAGGAGGAAGGGAAAAGGAGTGGTGAGGAGAAGGGGAATAATCACTCCAATCCCTTTCCAAAGTCAGGCATGGCTGTGTATACCTGTAATCCCAGCACTGGGAGGGGAGACAGCAAATTCCCAGGAGCTTCATGGTCAGCTGGCCTGGCCCAAATGGCAAGCTCCAAGCTCAGCAAGGGTTCGTGTCTCAAGGGAATATGGTGGAGAAGCAATAGGGAAAGACACCCTGTTGTCCTTCTTCAGCCTCCACACACACACCACACACATCCCAAGAAACAAGGGTCCAGCCAAACCCTTTCCACCTCCCTGTCTTCTGCCCACAGTCGATGGCTGAACACAGCCGGAAGACAGAACTTAGGAACCTAGCAGAGGCCATGCTACAGAGTTCAGCCACCTAAGGACACAAAAGGAGGTTGAAAAGTGAGGAGAAAAAAAATCTGGGAGCCAAACGAGAATAACCGCAAATAAATACCATCTTCTATTGAAACACCAGAATGGATGAGGAGTCTTCACACTCTGTGATATGCTCATGGTGGGAATTCAGGGCATCTCTGCATTCTGGAACCCTTGATTCTTTGGTATTATGTACACTTATGTTATAGTCTTGGTGTCATGCACACTTCACTTGTGTTATAATTTTGGTATCATGCACACTTGTGCTATAATCTTTCTATTTAGAACTTTTGCATCTAAACTCATGAGATTGACTTATTTTTTATTTTTAAAAACTTATGTTTATGCCAGGCATGGTGGCACATGCCTATAGTCCCAGCACTTGGGAGGCAGAGGCAGGTGGATCTCTGTGAGTTCAAGGCCAGCCTTGTCTACAAAGTAAGTTCCAGGCCAGCGGGGGCTACAGAGAGACCCTGTCTCCAAAAGACAAAAAAAATTATGTTTATCAGTGTGTGCATATGTGTGTGTATGTGTGCGTGTGTGTGTGTATTGTGCTTGTATAGTGGGGTGTGGTATATGTGTGGTGTGGTATGTGTGGAAAATATGGTGTGGTGTATGTACTGTGTTGTGTATGTATGACATGGTTTATGGTATGGTGGGTATGGTGTGAGCTGTGTTGTGTGTGGTATGGTGTATATAGTGTATGGTATATGGTGTGGTGTGTGTGTGTGTGTGTGTGTGTGTGTGTGTGATGACACACATGTGGAGTCAGAGGGCAACTTGCTGCAGATGGTTCTCTCCTTCCACCAAGTGGGCTTCCGGAACTGAACTCAAGTGGTCAGGCAAGGAGGCAAGCAACTTTATCTGCTGAGCCTTCTCGCCGGCCTGAGATTGACTTATTTTATTACTATTATCTCAGAATGGTACTTGTCATAGTATAGTGTTAGGATTAAATTTGTTTTGTTAAACTGATCAGAAATGTTCACATTTTTTAATGCTCTAAATCATTGATATGTAGAGAATATTCATTCCTTTAAATTTTTTTTTTTTTAAAAAAACCTACTTCATCATGTGCTTACCAGGTATTGGTGATTTTTCTTTCAGGTAACACTTGGACAACTTTCCAAAGTCTTCCATAATTATTGGTTTGGACAGATTTTTTTTTTCTACATTTTGAGCCAATTTGGGCCATTTGTAATTTCCTTGGAAATGGCAGGTTTCCTGGAGATTCATTTTCTCCTGGCAAATCTATGTTTAATTCCCTCAAGCTTGGGGAGTTGGATTCTCTTGGCACAGGGTTGTCATGGCTGCATCGCAGGCAGAGACTGGAAGTCTTGACTAAAATAATAATAGAAGTCTGCAAGAGGCGTTGTCTAGCAGGTCCAAGTGTTCAGCCTTCCCTGGACAGCCGCTGCACCCCGTGGAGCTGACCACAGGCTGAAGCATTAGGGCTGACCTTCCAGGGTGATTCACTGTGTGGTTGCTTAACCTCAGCACCTGCCTCCCCTGGACACTGACCTCTGTGAACTGAGATTGTGATTCAGCCCCACTGGGCAGCAGAAGCTGTCCAGAAGTGTATGAGATAGAAGGGCAAGGAGGAAGGAGGGGCTGCAAGTAGGAAAAAGCCTCCTGCTTGTGTGATGCCTTCCTAGGAGATGCTTCCCTTCCAGCCCTGGCTCTACCACTTTGCATGTGACCTTGTGAGTGACCCTCTGGGCTACAGTTACTACCTGTGCACAACACAGGAGGCTCTGAGGCTGTCCTGGATTTATGTCGCTGACACATTCCCTAAGAAGTAAACTCAATCCAACCATCGATATCACCTTGGGCACTCTGCCTCTTCCTCTCTGTTGCTCTATCTAATAAGCAACTGTGTGAGTAACCACATCTGAGATCTGATTCAAGAGGGATGAAAAGGCCCTTCTGTTCCTCATATATCTGCCCAGCAAACCACTATGCAGTCTGAGTTCTCGGTTGCTATGTGTAAGGCTCAGACAACCCCTGTCAGACTTTTGCTCTGAAGAAACAAGAGCATGTCTCTTCTTGGTAAGGTTCTGAGGTGACTGGGTGCTCTGATAGGGACACAGAGGTCTAGCACATGGGTAGAACCCTAAGAAGGCAACCGCAGTTGCAGAGGGTGGGTGGGAAGGGTGGCAGCAGGCAAACAGGTGGTTCTGGGTGTCAGGCCAAACGGAGTTAAGAACAACACTGTCTCACTCAGCATGGATGGTAGACTATGTATGTGGCTTAAACAATTCTGGAGCCTGGAAAGACAGAGAATGGATCCAGTGGATTCAGTTCCTGGCGGGGGTTATCTTCCTGCTTATAAATAACTGCCTCTTTCCTCATTGTGTTCACAAGTGATCTTACTTCATATAAGATTATAGAAAGAGAGTAAGCTCTCTTTCTCTTCTTGCAAGGGCACCAACTCCACTGAAAACACTGCACTTTCATGGTGGAATCTAAACCTGACTACCTCCTTAAAGCCCCAGCTCTAGATAACTATCACATAAAGAATTGGAACGTCGGCCTATGAACCTGGCTTGGGACAGTCAGCTGTAAATGAAGTATTCGACCCACAACAAGCACCAGTTAGGCCACGGGTGCTTGAGCATCCAAGACGCTAGCAATGAACCAAGCAGAGTGGTGTGTAGAAGCTATCAAAGTCAGATTCTAGCCCAGTTCTGCCACTGGCTGTTAAGTTACTAAACCTCTGTGAGCCTCTCCTTAGTTTGTAAAACAGCAACAGTGATGCCTAGCCTCAGGGCAGATGGGAGAGTTAAGTGAGAAAAAGTTTAAAATGTACCTAAGGTAGGGCTAGAGAGATGGCTCAATGGTTAAGAGCATTGACTGCTCTGGAAGAAGACCTGAGTTCAGTTCCTAGCACCCACATGGCCGCTAACAACTGTCTGTAACCCCAGTTTCAGGGGATGCGAGGCCCTCTTCTGTCCTTCTCCAGCATTGCATGACAGGGGTGCACTTACATGCATGTAGACAATATACTCATGTACATAAAATAAAAATAATAAAAGTAAATATTTGAAATTTACCTAAGTGCAGTGAGTGGTACCATGAGAATTTGATCAACGTTTCTGTCATTTTAATAAACCCCATTTTGTCAGCACTCCTCTATAGAAACCATTTTAAATTACTTATTTGTGTGTGTGTATGTGTGTGGGCATGTGTACATGTGTACACCACAGTTGCTTGCAGAGGTCAGAGAACACCTTTTTGAGAATTCGTTCTCTCTTTCCACCATAGGTTCTGCAGGTTCAACTCAGATCATCTGGCCTCCATAACAATCACTGTTACCTGCTGAGTCATCTTTTGACCTGAGAGACCATTTTTAAGTAATTTATAGCTAATCACAGAACTTTTGTGCTCCTGAGCTGGTTGGTCACTCTGGGGTTACAGGGAACCTTGTTCTAGTTTGCTTTCTGCTGCAGTGATAAAACACTGACCAAAAACAATTTGGGGAGAAATGGGTTTATTTGGCTTACAGGTTACAGTCCATCATCAACCGAAGCCATGGCAGGAGCTCAAGGTAAGTAAGAACCTGGAGTCAGGAGCTGAAGCACAGATCAAGGGTGTGGAGAGCCACAGCCTCCGCCGCCATTACAAGATGGCGCCAGTATCCGGACCTTCTTAAAAGTAAACATCCTGCC
>NW_008352479.1:1211504-1278692 GCF_000622305.1 Nannospalax galili | reverse complement strand
TGATCTCCAGCAACCAATCCGCTTCTTATACGTCATAAATGGGACCTTTGGGGCATATATAAGCAACAGCTCTCCCACTTCTCGGCGTCTTTGGTCTTCAGTCTTCAAATAAACTGCTGCAGAAGGATCCTGACTTGTCCTCCCGCGTCGTTCTTGCTGGCGAGACGGAAAGCAGTCGGGGACACAAGGGGGATGCTACTTACTGGCTTACTTGTCGTGGCTTGTTTACTACCATTCTTATACAGCCCAGGCCTGTGGTATGGCCCACAGTGGCCTGGGCCCTCCTACATCAATTAGTGATTAAGAAAATGCCCCACAGACATGGCCACAGGCCAATCTGATGGCAGCAACTCCTCAATTTCGCTTCCCTCTTCCCCGCGTGAAGCAGACAACTGCATCTAGTCGGGGACACAAGGGGGATGCTACTTACTGGCTTACTTGTCGTGGCTTGTTTACTACCATTCTTATACAGCCCAGGCCTGTGGTATGGCCCACAGTGGCCTGGGCCCTCCTACATCAATTAGTGATTAAGAAAATGCCCCACAGACATGGCCACAGGCCAATCTGATGGCAGCAACTCCTCAATTTGGCTTCCCTCTTCCCAGCGTGAAGCAGACAACTGCATCTAATTGTGCAGTCCTCAGACTGCTTCCAATCCAGACAGACAAACATAACACAAAAACAGAAACAGCATGAGAGCCAAGCAGAAATATCCCAGCATGCTTTGAGAATGCCTAGAAGGAACTGTGGGCTCTCTGGTGAGAGTAGGGAAGGGGATGGTCAGGGAAGGGTCCTTTCAGAGGGGCAGCCTTGAGGACAGTGAGATGACTCTGTGTGTAAGAGTGCTTGCCGTGCCAGCCCGATGACAAGAGTTTGATCCCAGGAACCCACACAAAGTTGAATGCAGTGGTTCGAGTCTGTACCCCAGCATTCTTATGGGGAGATGAGAGGCAGAGACAGGAGAATTGCCTGGAAGCTCATGGGCCAGCTAGACAGGGTATCATGTATTCCATGCTGGCCTCTAACTTGATATGTAACTGAAGATGATCTTCAACTTCTGGGCCTCCTGTCTCTACTTCCCAAGTGCTGGAATTACAGACATGCACCACCCTGTGCCGTTTATGCAGTGCTGGGGCTCAAACCCAGGATCAAGCATGCTAGGTAAGCACTGTACCAACTGAGCTACAGCCCCAGACCAAGATCAACTTTTTAACTCACAATAACCCTGTTAGATGGGCATTCTTGCCACTCCCATTTTCTACATGAAGTAATTGAGGTGCAAAGGGGTGAAGCGACCTCTTGAGGTCACTTTTCTTTTGGGTGCTAAAACTGTTAGATAAGAGCCGGGCAGGGAATAGCCACAGGAAACATAGGAGAACTCCAGTAAAGCAAAGTTTATTTCTTAGGATTGCTGGTGGCTGGCAGCTCAGCTGGGGAGAGAAAGGCAACCAGCAGCCTTCTGAGTGCTGAGGAAGTTCTTGTAAGGGGGTTGGGGAATGTGGAAGACGGCAAAAATAATCTTCAGTTTCAGGGGAAGTAGCTTGAACTGAGACAGTTCTTACATCAGTGGGTCTGGGTGTAGGGCCCTGTTTATCTTCCAAAATTATCTGGGGAACAGCTTTGTCCTGAGACAGCTCTAAATGTAGCTGTCTGGACAGTTCCTGTGTTGCAAGGGGGCCCTCATGGCCTGTCTTGTGAGGCTTTTTTATATTGGGAGAGGGTCATCTAAAGACCTGGACTCTAACAAGAACAAGAAATTCAACTCCATATCGCCTTCCAAAATTGCCATCTCTCTGAATAGCAGAGCTACAGTCTGCATATCCAGCTGGAGACTTGAAGCCTGGCCTCACATGGGCACAGTCTGACATAAGAGAAATCTTGCAGAAGGTGCAGGTTTCAGGCTGAGGATGGAGCAAGCACACAGAAGCATGTGTCAGCTTGTGTCTGGAAAGAATACATGAGTTCCAGCCATTGAAAGGTAGTGATCACGTCATCAAGAGTAGTGACTGGACTCTTGTACCATTAAAGTGAAGATTACAGTAGGATGAATCCAGGAGAAATGATGTTTTCATACCTTTTAGAAGTAAGAACAGGCAAAGAGTGGTCTCATAGACATCAGAGCCTTCCTTGTCATCAAGGAGATGTAAAGAAATCTCAACTCCAGGGCCTGGGAGACAACTTTGTTTGGTACAGTGCTTGCTATGCAAGCATGAGGATCTGAGTTTGAGCCTTAGAACTCATGTTTTTTTTAAAAAAAAAAAAGAAAGAAAGAAAGAAAGAAAGAAAGAAAGAAAGAAAAAGCTGAGCATGATGGTACATGCTTGTAATGTAATACCAAGCAAGATCCACAGAGGAATGCCATGTAGTGATGGTCAAATTAGAAGTCCTTTATTAATAGCCGGCAGTCAGAGAGGAAGCTAATGCCCAAAGGAACTCTCAAGCCCAAGGAGAAGCAGAGTAGAGTTTATAAAGCTTAAAACCACAATAACATCATGCCAGGGGCAAAGCCAATAATCATAGTTACAACAGATCACCATAGTTACACCAGACCAGGGCAGGTCAGTTAACAAAGAGGTTTTCAGTTAACAAAAAGGTTCAATTAGGAAAAAACAAGCTTCTCAGAATTGTAGAAACAATGGGCTCCATGGAGATGCAGGTATAACTAGGAGGAAGGATGTGCTATCTGGACATTCTACCTGGCTACTTGTAAATTTCCCAGTACTCTACAAAAAATATACTCCATGAAACTACTTGCATGAGATGTTCTGCCTGGCTGGCTGCAGTGGGAATGGCTGGGCAAAACACAGGGTAAAGCAAAAGTCAGCTAGAGGAAAATGGAGTTAGTTTGCCATTTCAGTAATCCCATCACTGGGGGGGGGCAAAGATAGGTGGAATCTCTGGGGCTCACTGGCCACCACCCTAGCCAAACTGGATTTCCAGGCCAGTAGAGACCCTGTCTCAAAAACTAAGGTGAAAAGCACCCAAGGAAAGACACCTGAGGTTGACCTGCACACATCCACACCACCTGCACACTCAGTGTGTGCACGTGTATGCACACACAAAGAATTCTCAACTCTACACCTGTTCTTCATGTGGAACCCCCCAGCTCAACTGAGTTCTCCCCTTCACCCCTGCCCTTATTTCAATCAGAGACCCACACTCCTTTGTCAAGTCTACCTTCAGAATATTTTTTAAATTGACCTCTGTTATAGTTCAAGTTGGGGGGGGGGGCTATTTTTGTTTTGTTTTGTTTTGGTTTGGTTTGGTTTTTAGAGTAGATACAAGGTATGATTAGACATGCACAAATTTCTAGTATAGGAAATGCCTGTGACAAGGATGCTAGAAGTCAGGGAAGGTGGGAAGGACTGTGGGACCACAGTGCAATGTGACCCCTAGTGAAGGGAAGAGGGAGAGAGGAGGCCTGTACTGCTGTGGCCTGTGAGGAAGGGTCCACAGGGCCACTTTGAAACTCCTGAGACTAAAATACCAGTGCCCTTGGTTGGTATGTCTCCTGTAATTGGAAACCTGTGAGTTTAGACCCATGCCCAAGTCAAATACTCACAGACCTGGATTACAGGAGGCTTCAATTCTCCAAACCCTGGCCCAGGTCAGACACTCCTGGCCCCTGGTTGCAGCAGACTTCCAGCCAGTCTTTCTGCTGTTCATCCCTCCATACCATAGTCAGAGAGAGAGCTTTCTACACACAAGTCTCACATGTCAGTCCTCTCTTTAAAATCCTCAGTACTGATTTCACCAATTCTCTTGAAAGCTATAAATGGAGCTGTTGCTTTGAATAAGAGCTCCATTGAACATTTAATCAAGGAAGATGTCATTGAACTAGCAATGTGTATGCTGTTCCAGCACTGGGTTTGGGAAAGGTAAGGTTCTATAGACACCAAACATACAAATAAATCAGGACATTTCAGCATTACTTTTGCTGTGGGTCATTCAATTTCTTGCTGATTTTGTTGAGTAGTTATAATCGGGGTAAAAATGGGACTTAGCTGAACACAATTATTAATGGTATGACAGGAGAAATATGATCGAACTCGGCTTACTACGTTCTGAGTTCTTTATTTGGAATTTTGTTGGCATTGAGACTAACTCATGTGGGGTGTGTGTGTGTGTGTGTGTGTGTGTGTGTGTGTGTTTATGTGGATATGCATGCGGAGGTCAAAGGACAACCTTGAGTGTCGTTCCTCAGGTGCCCACCTTGTGTTTTTGAGACAGGTTCTATTATTGGCCTGTAGCTCACAAGTAGGCAAGGGTGCTGACAACAAGCTCCAAGGAGCCACCTGTCTCCACCTCCCCAGATCTGGGATTACAAGCATGCACCATCACACCCATCTTATTTTACATGGGTTCTGGGGATTGAACTCGGGTCCTTACACTTGCAAGGCAAGCACTTTACCGACTGTGTTATCTCCTAGCCCAAGAACTCTGAACTTCATCTTAGGAAAAAGAACTTCTGATTATGGTAGACTGTAATTCAGAATTCCTCCAATCTATTTAAATTGGAAGCAGGAAGAACTGAGCATCACAGTCCCTCAAGCTTTAATCACTTGTCTGTACATACTGGGAGTTCCTAGTGGAGCAACAAAGAACACAGGGTTGGGGAAATGCAGGCTTTCTCTTGCTTTGGTGACAAAGTCTCATGAGAAAAGTCCAGCCTTGGAGCTGAGCTGGACCACAGGAGGATGACAAGAACAACCTTTGTGTCTTTGGCTGAGGCCTACACTAAAATCAGATGTCACATTTTAATGTGGTAACCTGCTGGGACACAGTTCCCAAATATTTGGTCAGACAAGATTCTAGATGCTTCTGTGAAGGTGATTTTTGGATGAGATCAGTGGGCTTCATGTAAAGACAACCACCCTCCGTGGTGCAGTGCTCATCCGATCCATTTAGGGCCTAAATAGGATAGCAAGAGAGAAGGCGTCCTCAAGCAGACAGGCTTCAGATCTGAGCCACAGCATCAGCTCTGTGTGGGTCTCAGCCTTCCAGCCCACTCTGTATATTTTGGTCTTGTCAGCTTTGAAAGACATGCATGCTGTTGGATCTGTTTCTCTGGAGAACCCTCATTAACCCAGTCAAGAGACTTCCTTAAAATGGGGGGCTAGAGAGACGGCTCAGTGACCATTGCATGCACATGGTGCAGTTATATACATGCAGGCAAAATACTCATACACATAAAAATAAAAATAAATTTAAATAAAGAAATTTTAAGAGAGTATTTGGGGCTGGATAGATGGCTCAGTGGTTAACAGCACTGGCTGCTTTTGCAGAAGACCTGGGGTTCAGTTCCCAGCATCCACAGGACAGCTTACCCTGTGGTCTGTAGCTACAGTTTCAGGGGTCTGATGCCCTCTTCTGGCCTTTCTGGGTATTGCATATACATGGTGCACTTACATACACATATTCAGGCAAACACACACATAAAATAAATATATTTTTTAAAAATATAAATCTGTAGGGGGGCATGTGCACAATCCCTCCCAGCACTGGGGAGGAAGAGACAGACAGGTCCCTGGGGCTCACAGGCCAGATTCTAGCCTACTCAGCAAGCTCCAAGCCAGTGGGAGACCCTGCCTCAAAATTAATTAATTAGTTAAAAGTTGGAGAATGACATCATTGCCTATCTGAAATTCAAATTGAACAGCGTATCTATGTTTTATCTGGCGATCCTGCCCTCACTGTTAACTATACCTGGTAAATCTAGGTGAACTTCAATTAACAAAGGGCCCATGGGCATGGTGGTGACACACACCTCGCCTTTCCTTTTGTTAGCACTCAGGAGGCTGAAGCAGGGAGACCATGAGTTTGAGGGCAGCATGGGCTACATAAGAAAGACCTTGTCTCAAAATAACAACAAGACTGTTGATGATGATGATGACGATGATAATAATAATAATATAATGACAACAATAATAAATATGATGATGATGGTGTTAATGACAGCTGTAGAATATTAATATCTATGACACGATTTTAGTTTTAATTTGTAGAACTATTCTCAGAACTGTAAGCCTGTATGTGTGCATGAACATATGTAAAGAGAAAGACAGTATTGGAGGAAAAGAGAGAGTAAGAGTGAGTGGGAAAGAAGACTGGGAAAGAAGGTTGATTCACCAGGAATCCTAAATCAGCCTGGGGATGCAGCTCTGCAGGAGAGCACTTGCCTAGCACAGTGGAGACCCCAGGTTCCATCCCCCCATCATTACCACAAATAAGTCTACTTAAATCCACAGAGGTCACCCAAGGGTCTTATATACATGCAAAGTTCTTACCTTCTTTAGTTTATCCAGAATTTCTTATGTATCATTCATAGATGATTCTGATGAGTTCGGCTGTTACAAGGTTGTCTGTCTTTTTTAAAAACTCTCCAAAGGACAGAACTGTACTCTGGGAATCCTGGTGGTTCACCTAACTGTGAACCACAGTTGGATGCTCTTCCATATCTGGTTTTTAAGAGTTTATTCTCAATAACAAGATGATATTTTTTAAGGGCTCATAGAGGCTGGAGAAATGGCTCAGTGGCTAAGGGCACTGGCTGTTCTCATAGAGGACCCAGGTTAGGTTCCCAATATCCGCATGGCAGGTAACTCCTGTTCCAGGGGAACCTGACATTCTCTTCTGGTCCACAGGCATTGCACACACATGGTGCACTTACTTACATGCAGGCAAAACACTTGTACACATGAAAAATAAAATAAATCAATGAAAAAAATAAGACTCATCTTAAATTATCATTACTCATTATTTTAAAAGTTTAGTTCTTTTCTTATATTTCTTGCAAAGAAAGAGAACAAGAGCAAGGAAGGAGTAAAAGAAGGAAGGAAGGAGGGAGGGAGGGAGGGACGGAGGGAGGGAGGGACTGGCGGAGGGAGGGAGGGATGGAGGGAGGGATGGACAGAGGGACGGAGGGACAGAGGGAGGGATGGAGGGACGGAGGGACGGAGGGAAGGCTGGAGGGAAACTTCTACCAGCAGCATGGAGGTGAAGAGGAGAGGGAACCTCCTTCTTAAGAGCAGGAACTATGTCCAAGATCATCATTTGAAGGCTACTTGTTGGCAAGGATGTTAGCCAGGAAGGGCACTGCCTTTGGAGGGTGGTGCAAGGATGGAGACTGACCCCTTGCACCTCAAAAGAAGCTGTGTTATTGAGAGAGGCCAGTGGAGGTCATATGGGGTTTCAGCGATTGGGATGATTAACCCTCATTTCAGCTTGACTGGCTTTGCAATCACATAGGTGACACAACTCTTGGTGTGTCTGTCAGAGTGTTTCCAGAGAGGCTTAACTAAGAAGGGAAGACCCACTATATTAGTTACTTCTCCATGACTGTGATAAAACACCATGACCAAGGCAACTAATAGAAGGAAGAGTTTATTTGGCTTTCAGTTCCAGAGGGATAAGAGTCCATCAAGGCAGGAGGTGGCTAGAGCAGAAAACTGAGTGCTCACATCTTCAAGCAGGCACAGGAAGCAGAGTGAAACTGGAAATAGGGCCAGATGATGAGCTCTCAAAGCCCGACAGCAGTGACATGCTTCCTCCAGCAAGGCCACACCTCCTAAAACTATAAACAATGTCACCAAGTAGGGCAAAGTGTTCAAATAGTTGGAGCCTCTGAGGGACATTTCTCTTTCAAACCACCACACCCACCCTGAATGTGGGAGGCTCTAGTCCCAAACTAAATAAGAAGGAGAAAGTGAGTTGAACACCAGCCTTCATCTCTCTCTGCTTCTTAACAGCAGGGGAAATATGAGCAGCTGCCTCAGGCTCCTGCCACCAGGCCTTCCCCGCTGTCACAGGCTGTAGCCTTGAGCCAAAATAAACCCTTCCTTCCTTAAGTTGCTTTTGTCTGGTCCCAGAAAAGAAGAGCAACTAATTTAGTAATGTTTACAAATTGGGTATATCTATTACTTACGGAGTATTCATTTATACATGGATAGTTGTAATTACAAAGACAATCATGAAAAGTTTATGCAAGTTTCTGTTTCATTTTATTTACCTGAGCAGCCGAAAAACAAGTTTCTGGGCTCCCAGACAGGCACTTTGAGAAGATGTTTGAAATGACCTACAAATGACAATTTACTACGTTTTCAATTTCAAACAATATAGCCTGTGTGTGAATTGAGTGAGGGATGGTGGAATCTGTCTAAGGAATTCAATGGTTTAATGCATTAGGCCATGGAGATTATAGCTGCTGCAGTATGGGGACAAGGACTGGTTGGAAAAAAAGACAAGTCCTCATTGGGCATTCTGCTCAGGCACCTGCCCATTATCCAGGGGGTGGATGATCCAGTTTGGGGATTTTTCATGCCTCTGGCTTCTCCTCCCTTCTACTTTCTGCCCTTTGGCCACATTACAGATTAAATTAGAATGTCTTTGAGAGGATAGACAGGAGGGACAGGTAGAATTCAAATTGGTCAATTTTGTAGCTTGTTCATGGCTCTAATACTGAGATTAGGACCAAAGGCTAACGGGGGGTTTTGGATTATCAGTGGATTATATTTAATCTATAGCAGACCTCCCCTCCACAGCTGGAGGAACTGGAGTCTGAGGGGGAACACACTGTATTTCACATGGCTATCAGGGCTTGGCCAGAATCTCAACCACACACATTAGAAGTTTAGGGCTAGAAGGGGCTGTGCAGAAGATGATGTAGCCTTGGAAAAACTGAGGCTCAGAGACCTGAAGAACAAGTCCAAGTTCACACCACGAGACGGGAGCCAATGGCTAATGAATGACTTGAGAGAGAACCTGAGACTGTTAACTGTGTCCTTTGTGAAGGTAGTATGTGAAATGTGGTTAAACGTGCTCCTTCTTCATAACCCATGGCACTCCACCAACTAGTTGGAAACTATAACCAAGGTATAACTATTGCTGTGGAGATGCCCAAAGGACAGAGAAAGCATTTCTGACCCTAAATGTACTCAAGAACTGGAGCTGGAGAGATGGTTCTGTGGTTAAGAGCACATACTCCTCTTGTAGACAACCCAAGTTTGGTTCCCAGTGCCCACGTTGGTCAGCTTACACTGTCTTGTACCTCCAGCTCCAGGGGATGTGATGCCGTCTTATGACCTCTATTGGGTATCTGCACACACATGGCAAACACACACACACACACACACACACACACAGAAATAAAAAACCTTTAACAACTAAAACAACACAGCTCTGAGACTAGAACTAGACAGACTGGAAAACAGGCATTGGGAAAACGGCTTGAGAGATAACACCAGGGTTTCCCTCTGCAGTGACAGGGAGAGCAAAGCTTAAAGATCAAGAGCAAGAAGCCATGCATTCTGATGTGTACACACGACCTGCCATTGCCCTCCTTATCATCAAGAGGATGAACAAGGGCTAGGACAGGGTTTCTTGTGAGTTTGGGGGACAGCTGAGAGACAAGAAAATCCTTTTGCTCCTGGAGGGTTCTGATGGCAGCCTCTCACCCACATGCCTGGCTGGGTCCAGCAGGGTATGTGGAAGCCAATGCAGAAGTAGGAAGAGGTAAATAGCAGCCTTTCCCCAGCAATGGAGTGGTGTGAAGGAGATGCTGCAGGTGGAGAGGGCTGGCACCCTGCCTCCACAGATGCCAGGTGAGTGAAGGAACTTGAGGAGACAGGCATAGTAAGGGTGAGTTCACATGGAGGAGAGACCCAAGGGGTGCATGGCTGATTTGATTCTCCAGGAGCTTTCTGAAAACTAGACAACCCAGGTCACACCCAGAACAACTTCCCTTTATCCTGATTACATGGAAAGAGGGGAGCCTCCACTGACGGCACAGATCCCCAAGGCAGAGACTCAGCAGCAAACCTCTGCAGACCACACTCATTGCCTGCTGCTAAGAACCTAGCACTGATAATTCTGACCAAACTGCAAGATCCTAACTTAACTGTAGAAATGACTGTGGTCCTCATGTGAGCTGGTCTGTTACCTGCTGTGTGGAGGAACTGGAGCTTATTCTATGGTGTTTTGGAAAGTAAAAAGTTGTTTTGCCATACTTGGTGGCTGAAGGGCTGCTTTTACTGTGAAATTCCATGGCCTGAACATTCTGGGTGTCGCGGCAGCAGTCCTCTGACTCCTGAGAACTGTGGGAGAGAATTGGGTTTCCAGTTGTTGCTGAAGAGGCCGAATCCTTCCCCACAACTAGGCCTCCAAGGACAAGCTGATGGAAGCCATAGGCAGTGAGCATACGTCATGTCTCTCTCCTGTGGAACGTACCTTCACTGCCTTTAGCCCCTCTCTTTCCTTATTGGTCTCTGTAAAAGGAAGCTCTGGGTCTGTTTGAGGAAAACACCTGAGGTTTACATCTGATCTCAAACACTGGGGATTTACTCCCAGGTCTCTTAACACTGGCTGAGGTGAAATGGGATAGTGGGGCAGGGTGGGGGGAGTGATACATTTGAGTTTAGGGTACTGGGGATTTACACTTGAGTCTCAAACACTAGGGATTTATATCTGGGTTTCAACATGGGGAGGTGCTACATACAGGTCTCTTAACCCTGGAGTGGAGGTGTTTACATTCAGATCTCTTTAACACTGAAGGTTTACATCCGGTCTCAATGTTGGCGTTCTATCTGGGTCTCAATACTGGGAAGTTTACATCCAGGTTTCTTTTAACACTCAGGGGCTTACATCGGGGTCTTGAACACTGGGGATTGGCATACATGTCTCTAAACATGAGGTCAGGGAGATTCACATCTGAGTCTCAAACACTGGGGGGGGGGGTAGGTGTTACAGTCACATCTGGATCCCTTAACCCTGGGGCTTTACATCTAGATCTTCAATACTGGGGATTGACATCCGGGTTTCAAACACCAGGGATTTACGTGTGGGTCTCAAATGCTGGGGGATTTAGGTTGGTGTCTCTTAAACTTTGGGTTTACATCTAGGACTCTTAACACCAGGCATTTACATCTGGGTCTTGAACACTGAATTGACATGGGGTCTCAAGTGGTGAGGGATGTCATATCCATGTCTCAAACACTACGTATTTACATCTGGGGCTCATAACATTGCCGGGGGGGCAGGGGGATAATACAGGGTCTCCTGACACTGAGGGCTGTACATCTGGGTCTCTTAACACTGGAGGAGTATGACAACTGGGGACTAACATCCAGTTCTCACCCAGTGAGTGTTCACTTCTGGATCTTTTACCATTGGGGCTTTACATCTGAATCTTGAACACCAGGAATTGACCTCCAGGGTCACTGAAGCTGATTCCCCTCTGCCAAACTGCCTCTGGGCAGAGTCCAACAGGAACCTCCTCCATCCCAGCATCGTACATCCTCCCTCACACCCTCCCCAGGTCCTCCCTGCTGATTTAAGAGCAGCGCCTCAGCTGAACACACAGTAGTGCCCTGTCTGAGAACAAGGGTCCTGCCTGGAGGATGCACTGGTGGCCTTTGGAGGGGTCAGTGACAAATGTGTAATGGGGGAAGTGCCTTGTCCAACTGGAAGCCCACCCTCCCTTTGAACCACATGCAGGCCTCTGCCACGGAGTCTGGGAGGAGTTCCTTGGCAGATCCCTTCCTCTCTTCAAGGGTGGCTGGTTGAGCTCAGCAGTGTTGACACAGCGGTGCCTGGATGTGTGCCAGGAAAGCAGGTCAGAGCATGTGAGATGAATTTTCTCTGCACTGTGTGGTTTCCAATGTGTCAGAAAACAAAGTAGAAGTCTGTTTGGCTCTTCTGCATGTGTAAACCTACCCCCATCCCCACCCTGGCCCCTTCCACAGTGGAAAAAAAAATGAAAAAGGCTGTTTTCCAGTGTCTGGTTCCTGAAACCGGAGGCAGAGTGGACAGTGGGAGCACTTCCAAGTCCCACAGCCCATGAACCTGTGATGTGGAGGCTGGAGGAGGCAGCCTCTGGGGGGGGGGGCACTTGGGGAAAGCATCTCAGCATCCCAGAGCTGCTGCCTCTCTTTTGCCTGCCTGCCTGCAGGCCCTTGGCTGGCCCTTTTCCACCCAAACATCCGAGTTCCTGTTCCTAAAATAGCTGCCCACAGGAAACCGCCTTGAGGAGGGGGCCTCAGCAGTGGGTGAATTCCCAGCACCCTGCAGGGATGCTGGAGTCTGGCTGTCCCTGATGCAAGTCACAGGTTGTGGTGATGCAAGGGGGGCCATCGACACTCACTCCTCACTCCTCCCTCCCTGTCCCCTCTGTGTTTTCCATACATTCAGGAAGGCAGCAGGCCAGGACTCCCTCCTTCCGTGACTTTTCCATCCTCTTTTCCAGCCTTGAGAAGAGGTGCTCAGTTGCATTTGACCACCAGGTGCACTGACCAGGAAGGGCTCTGTTAATGGTTTGGATGGAAACTGTCCCCCTTGGACTCATGCATTGAAAAACTTGGTCCCCAGCTGGTGGTGCTATTTCAAGAAGTTGTAAACTCTTTAGGAGGCAGGTCTTGGCTGAAGGAAGTGGTTCACTAGAGGGTGGGCCCTGAGGTTTGGAGGCCATGGGTCTCCCTAGTCTCCCTTTGCTTTCTAATCCAGCCGTAAGAGCGCAAGAAGCCTTACCAGCACTACCATCACAGCCGGAACCACTCCTGCTCCATACTTCCCTCCATGACTGTACCTTCAAATCCTGAGTCAAAATACATCCTCCCTCCCTGCATTAGTTATTTTCCTTGTTGCTGTGACAAAATATCTGACAACCTAAGCAGCTTCAGGAAGGGCTTATTTTCACTTGCAGTTTGCGAGTACAGCCCATCCCAGTGGCGAAGACATGGCAGCAGGAGTTTGAGACACATTGTAGCCACAGGAAGTGTGTGGGGGGCGTGCTAATATTAGCTCAGCTCACTCTCTCCTTTTGATTTAGTCAGGGACCCCAGCAAGTGGAATGGTGCCACCCATATTTAAGGTGGGCCTTCCCACCACAACCTAATCTACAAATGCCCTCACAGACGTGCCCAAATATTTGTTTTAAGGTTATTCTAGACCCTGTCAAATTGACAATCACTGTAAACCATTACACTCCCTTAACTTGTTTCTTCTCAGATGTTTTGTCACAGCAATGAGGAAGGTCCAAACTAGAGACACCTGGGAAGAGGGAAACTCAACTGGGGAATTTCCTCCATTGGATTGGCCTGTGGCCATTTCTGTGAGGCATTTTCTTGATTGCTAATTGATATAAGGATCCCAGCTCACTGTGGGCAGTGCCATCCCTAGGCAGGTGGGCCTGCGCTGTGTAAGAAAGGTAGCTGAGCAAGCCAGGAGAAGAAAAGCCAGTAAGCAGCATTCCTCCATGGTCTCTGCCTCAGTTCCTGCCTTGCCTTCCCTCAACGATGAACTGTAAGCTGTAAGCCAAATAAACCCTTTTGTCCCCAAGTTGCTTTTGGTCATGGGGTTTATCACAGCAACAGAGAAGCAAACTAATACAATCTCTGTCCTAGCTACTTTCTATTGCTGTGATAAAAACACTGACCAAAGCCAGGGTAACAGTTCATCGCTGAGGGAAATTGGGGCAGGAACTCAGGACAAGGACCTGGGGGCAGGAGCTGAAGCAAAGAAAGAACACTGCTCACTGGCTTACTTTTCTGACCTGTGCTCAGTCTGCTTTCTCTTACAACTCAGGACCACCTGCCCAGCAGTGGCACCACCCACAGTGGGCTGGACCCTCCCACATCACTCAGCGATCAAGAAAATGCCTCACAGACCTGCCCACGGGCCAATCTGATAGAGGAAATACCCCAACTGAGGTTCCTTCTTCCCAGGTTGACAACTGAAGCTGCCTAGCACAGCCTCCTTTCTCAGAAGAGACTGAGGCTACCTGTCCACTGGTTGATGTAGTCTCCCAACTAGAAAGTTCTGCTCCCACTCTCCTGTCTGTGAGGAGATGCTAATGGAGCTCCCTTCACTGCAAAAGAGGGTGGTCCTGTGTCTCCAAGGATGAAAAAGGAAAGGTGGGGAGGCTCACCACAGGTGTACTCCAGGTGATGCCTCTCCCATCCCTGTCCCTGTGGACAGGGCCTGCCGGACAGCACATAGTGGAAGCTGGTGGAGGGTCTGACCGCTCAGACTTTGCCAATTGACGTCTGCTTCTGATTCTCATATCCATGTGTCTGGGCGTTCTTGTTCCTTACAAGACTGCTGGTGGCTGTGGCTGTGCCACGTGGAGACCCCTGGCATGTTTTAATAGAAGCCCTCCTGAAGCACTCTTGTGGGGTGTTTTGTGTTTGTTTTCACTGAGTGTGTCTGTTGTATGTCAGGTGTTCCATCTGATAGTTGTACTATCATTAGCTTAGTTTCTGTAATAGCCTGAAGTGTGTAGTCCTTCCTGTCTGACACAGTTCTTCATAGTGTTGCACATGTAAATACACAACTATGTTTGTGTGAATATATGTAGATGAGTGTGAATACGCATAGATAGATGAATAGTCCAACCCTACGTTGTACCACCTCTATATGCTCTACTGGCAGAAATTCTCTTGCATTTCCTTCCAGAGTACAACTTAATCCTTGCTGCCTTCATCTAGGGAAGGGTTAGATGGCAGAAGCTGGATTTGAAGCTGAGTCCTGTAATGGTAGGGTCTGCCCCACCCCACCAGACCTCATTTTGGCTCCAGGTGCTTAGAAGCTGCTTTTGCTAAAAGGCACTGACTCCTTGCTTGGACCCACAAGGTAGCTACAAGCAGGACGGGGGCCTGGCGTACTCTGCCTTTGTTTTGTGTCTGTCTCCTTCCCTTTGACTCAGAGTCATGCTTGACTGCACAGGCATGCTGACACTCAAGGAGTAGCCATGTAGCCTGGCTCAGCCCCCTTCAGGACTGAAGACACAGAGATAAGTCATTGTTCAAATCCACAGTCACCTTGGATTCCAGAACAGCAGAGCCTCACAGAACAGACAACTCCCAGACGAAGGCTGTCGTCCATGAGGTCAAGGACCTCGTGGAACAGAAGTGACCTGCTGAGAACCAGCTTGTCCCATAGCCACAGCTGAGGTAATGATCAACTGAACCATATCGTGACCGCAGCAGCAGAATATGCATACCCTTTGCCCCACTTCTATTTAAAGCTAACGCCCATGCCGGTACCCTGAAGATGGACTTGGGGGCCACTGGGCTCCTTTATCTGTTCCTCCCAATGTAATCACATTGATAAAATCCCCTCTATCTGCCAGTCCTGATGGTACATGCCTTTAATCCCAGCACTTGAAAAGCAGAGGCAGGAGGATCTCTGTGAGATCAAGGCCAGCCTCGTCTCCATAGCAAGTCTAGGTCAGCTGAGAGCTACAGGGAGACCCTGTCTCAAAAAGACCAAAAATAAATAAATAAATAAACAAACAAACAAACAAACAAATCCCCTCTTTCTGTGTTTGACATTACTGTTCCTAGCTTGTTGGGGCTGCAGGAGCCCAGACTTTTGCCTGGAAACTCCAGTTGCATTACTTCATTCATTCACCACCTGTGCAAACAGCCCCCAGCAGAGCTCTGAGAAACCATCTTTTACCTTCGCCACCCCCACCCAGTTCTCTCAGGCAGAGTGCTTTTCATGTGCTGAGGCTCCCTGGGAGGGCATCCTTTGTGGCCCTCAGGCTGCTGTTCCAAGGTCCCCAACTCACTGCCTCCCTTTGCTTCCTTGGCAGGTGTATCAAGCATTAATGAGGCACTTAGTCTCAATCAAAGAGGACTGTAAGACTACACATTTTCTTTTAATAGGCTATACAGTTAAAATAATAAGCTGTCCAGACTTCTCACGTGGGGTGAGATGATACATTAGGGCAGAGTGCAGTGTCCTCCCACCTTCTCTGCTTTTCCTGACAAACCTAGTGAGGCCACCACCAGCCAGCTGAGCCAAACCTGACCTTCCCGCCCTGACCCTTGTACTGGGAGGGGTAGTCTGGGAAACCAAAGATTCTGCAGCTCCATTCAGAGTCAAGTGACCAGCAGACAGTAAGCATTTGGGGGGCTTTCTTTCAAGCAATGGAATCCCTGCCTATCAGTTCCCCAGTTTTTCCTGGAAGGCCCACATTTTACCTTTTTTTTTTTTTTTACAGCCCCAGCTGGCCTTGAACTTGCTACACAGACCGGGCTGGCCTCATAGAGATCCTCACAGAGGCCTGCCTCTACCTCCTGAGTGCTGGGATTAAAGGTGTGCCCCACCTCATCCGGCTACTCCATTCTTGGCATCCACAGTTTGGGACAATCAGGTCTACTTGTTTCCAAGAGAACTGAATCAGCACATGTCTTTCTTCTGTCTTTTTTTCCTTAGTTTTTGATAACTTCATACTTGAGCATTGTACTTGCATTATTTCTACCCCCTCAATCCCCCTCCAACTCCTCCCATGCTCCCCCACTCCAATTTCTTACCCCCTTTCTTATTATTGTTACATACACACACATTTATAAATATACATTTGTATATAATGCACTGCATCCATTTAGTGGTGCTCCTGTGTACGTGTGTTTAGGGCTGCCCACTTTGGATTAGATAACCTCTCAGGGAACTAGTCCCTGAAGAAAACTGTGAATTAGCATGTTTCTGAAAGCTGGTACAGTGAGCGGCTGAGAGATGAGCACACGACATAAGTTATCCAATCAGGTTTCACCCTGGGATGTTCTCTGAATCAAACCCGTGTTATGGTGTGCGCGTGTTTCCAGAATTCCCCAAGCTCACGCTGCTGGTGTTTTCAGGTGTCTTTGGAAAGTAATTAGGATTAGCTGAGCTCATGACGGCTCATGATGCATCATGGCTATTATAAGAAAAGGAATAGCCCTAAGCTAGCTTGTGGGCTCCCACCACTGGCTCCCCTCTTTCCTGTTATACTGCAGCAAGAAGGCTCCTACTGCTACTGAAATTTTAGAGTCACTTTGTGGTAGCTAGAGGACACAGGAAACCAGGGTCCCCTTTTGGGGTTCTTAGTCTCAATAAAAAACTTTAAGGATGGATTCCAAAGGGAGCTCAAGGACAATTTTATTATAGCTTAAAAGAAACGCCCTGGGGAGGGCAGGCATGCCTCAAACCTCAGCAATTGCACAGAGGAGGAGAAAGAAGGAGAGAAAGAAAAAGCAGCCATGCCTTTAAAGTTAAGCTGACATGGTGGCCAGCTACATGGTGGCAGGCAGCCATATGGCAGGATGGGAAGGAAGCCCAAAGTACCAGAAAAAGCATTCTTAGGTTCTGGCCAACATTCAAAGAGACAGGAAAAATAAAAAGGAAAAGTTCCCCTAGCCCAGTCCCTACATATCTCAGGATGACTTGTAGGGACTGGGCTAGGGGAACCCTAGGAAGGAAAAGTATAGTATCTCATTAAAGACATAGTTACTCCACCTATCTGTTTAGCCTGGCTTAAGGTGGAGCCACCTTCTTCAAGGGTGGTCCCTTTAGGCTGCTGACCTGCCCAACTGGAATGTCAGGTTGAAATGGTGAAACTAACTCCATTTTCCTCTAGCTGACTTCTGCTTTACCCTGTGTTTTGCCCAGCCATTCCTACTGCAGCCAGCCAGGCAGAGCATCTCATGCAGGTAGTTTCAGGGAGTACATTCATTTCTACAATACTGAGAAACTTAAAAGTAGCCAGGTAGCATGTCCTCCCTCCCAGCTACACCTGCACCTCCACGGAGCCCATTGTTTCTACAATTCTGAGAAACTTGCTTTTTCTTAATTGAAACATTTTGTTAACTGAAGACCTCTTTGTTAACTGACCCACCCCTGGTCTGGTGTAACTGTGGTTATTGGCTTTACCCCTGGTGTGATGTACATGTGATTTTAAGTTTTATGAATGCTGCCTTGCTTCTCCTTGGGGTTGAGAGTTCTTTTGGGCATTAGCCCCCTCTCCAACCACCGACTATTAATAAAGGACTCCTAATTCAACCATCTTGCATCTTGCTTGGTATTACAAGGTCTCCACCCAGATCAAATAGTTATTACTGCTGCTCTGTCAGCACCAGACATTGGTGCCATGCCCTCCTCAGGTTCCCAGTCTTCTGACAGAACTCTGAGGACAAATAAAACTATTCTTTCTAAATTATCTGGCCTCTGGTATTTTGTAATAGCAACAGAAAATGAACTAAGACAATAAGAAAAGAAACTCCACTGAACTTGGGGCTTGAAGGTAAATATCTGAAGATTTCAGGGGCCATTGTGAGGGAGAGCCTGCCTGAGACAGACGTAGAGCCACACTGGAGAGAGACCCTTCTTAGGGATAGTACTCAAGTTCCTGTCTTGAATACAGGTGTGCCTTTGGGACTTTCAGAGACATAAGCCAACAAGCTCCCCTTTTCCTCAAAACATTTTGTTTTACTTCTGAAAGAAATGGGTCTAGGATTTCTGGGATCATATCATATCACACCCTATCCCTGCCATAGCTAGCAATGTATCTCTAGGTAAAATCCTGACACCCACCCCTCAACTGAGACCTTCATTCCTGCTCTACCTCTTTAGACTCCCTTTCTGTTATATGACTTTTTCTGGGGAGATGTCAATAAATGTACCCCAGATAGAGCACCAATGATAGACGAAAGAAACAATTCCAAACAAATCAAGCTTGCTGAGCCCAGTGAGTTTATTGGGGTGATGTGATGATTGGTCTTGGTTGTCAACCTGACCGGATTTGGAATTGAATAAGCGATAAATCACTGGAACACCTGTAAAATGTTCTTGATTGGATTATTTTAAGTGGGAAGAGTTACCCTAAATGTGGGCAGAACATCCTCATGGCAACCAAATCAAAGGCCTTTGTGTTGCCTTCCTGAGACACTGGTGGCTTCGCCTCCCCCGTTCCCATCTTGCTGTAAGTCCATCCACTGTCCAGCTGCTGCAGCCGCTGCTGCTGCCATCCTTTGATGACGTTAGAACCCAGCTTCTTTGGCCTTCCAGTGTGGACTGAGGACCAGCCGGTCTTCAGAAATCTTTCAGGCCTTCAGAGACAGATTGGGACTGCTGAGACATCCAGCCTCGTGGACTGAGCAGATGCCAGGTGTTCAGCCTCTCCACCATTCAATTGGCCATTGTTGGACTACCTGGACCGTATCATGTAAGCCAGTCTAATAAGACCCCTTTAATAAGTAGTCATTCTATGGGCCTTCCCTACTAGAGAAATCTGACTAATTCAGGTTACCTGTAGGAGCACGGGTGACTTGAGCATCTGTGTCACTGAAAGTCCCACCCCAGTATGGGTGATGTCTCACAAAAGCTGCCCTGGGGTTCCCTGCACAACTTGCAAGCAGCTCCACTGAAGAGCGTCCACTCAGTGCCCACAGTTTATAGAACTTCAGGAAGGGGCATCCTGAGTACTGTTTTCTTATGAGTTTGGTGATACTTCTGCCTTCCTCCAAGGAGGAAAGTATTTCAATCTAAAGGAATTAACCACATGACAATTTAAATTCCAGTCCTCTGTCATTCTGTAGGAAAAAAGGATGACAGAAAATCTCAGGGCAACGTTCTGGATCCATGGACTCACTTGGAATGACCCTTATCTCAGAGAGCTACACCATCACTATTCTTGGCTCATGGGAACGAAACAGTGCTTTGGAGGATTCTCACAGCAACTGCCACCATTGTCCAGGCTTGCCTTACATCTTGGGCCATCATCAATACCCAGTGATGCTTGACTGGTTTCCAAATCCTGATGTGGAGCACCACGGCAGTGGCAGGACCTCTACATGCATGAGCTTCCTCTTTCTAAGAAACCCAAACAAGGTATAGGAAGACCTCTCTAATAGGAGGTTAGGGGCAAGGTATAAATTGAAACTGTCTCATAAAAACGCCATCTGTGATTGGCTACCACTAGGGTGGGAAGTTAGTTGGCTCCTCTGAGCACATGGCTCAAAGTTCCTTCCCTGACATCTGACCTCTGCTATGTTTTAATGATTTTTATTTATGTGTATACTTGTGTGTATGTGTGTTTGTATATGTATGGGTCTGCGTGTTTGTGTGTCTGTCTGTGTGTATGTACATGAGTACAGTTGCCCACAGAAGAGGGTACTTTATTCTCTAGAGTTGGAGTTACAGATAGTTATGCCCAACGTGAGTGCTGGGAACGGAGCTCAGATTCTCCTCAAGCATAGGAAGTCCTCTTAACTGCTGAGCCATCTCTCCAGCCCCTGACATGCTTTCTTGAGCTCACAAGTCTTGCAATCATGGATCTCAGGAACAAGTAGCTCTTGTCTACCCCATGTCTTTGCAAACAGGAGTGGAAGAATGCACCCCAATCACACTCCTAAATCTGCATCAACCTAATCACATGGAGCACATGTGGACACCAGATTCGGGTTCTGCTTGGTTTCATACTCTAATGAAGGAGTCACTCGTGTGTGGAGAGTTGAGTGCCTTCAAAATCACTTTCCCCTTCATTTGTAACTGGAATTTCAGAATCTTCGAAATGTTTTTTTCTTCAAATCTTTGAGAAGATCTCACAAATTCATGTTAGCTTAACCTGTTTAGTAATTAAATGCCGTCGTGATGAGGAGGTTGGGTCAGGTTGCCCCACTTCCAGTTACTCTGTGTTGTGTGCAATATCAGCTTTCAGATTGTGCCTCATCTTAAACAACTGCATTTTACACAGCACAAACCTTGGCCTGAATTACTCCGTTTTGAGCACAAATGCCAAGAAAGGCTGAATCCACATCTTGTTTACATCAGTAAAAAACCCCCATGTGCCAGCACACCAGGAGGCATTATTTATCTATGCCAGTAAATAATGATACTTAAGAATATACCAAATCGTATCAGAAACACCAGATGCACAAGCTTATTGACCACACCAGATGGAACCCCTTGCTTGTTCCTGTAAAAGAAGGAGCACCCCAAGACTGAAATGTAGCAAACTTGTAGACTGGTCATCCAGACGCTCCTCACAAACCTCATCCAGTAAAATCGCCACAGGGAAAGACTGTAGCCTCTGTCTCTGGGTTCCATCTGAGCATGGTTTCTCTCTGCTGTGATACTAAGCCCACTTCAGAGTGACCCTCAAATAGCCTCTCACTTGGACCTACATCTATCTGACCACTCTGTGCCTCAGCAACTCTAAGCTCCTAACATAGATCTGGCGACTTACCTACTTCCTTGTGTCTGTCTCAGCTCTCTGCCTTGACTTCAGTGCAGCTTCTCTGAGCTCCACAGCCCACTTAACCCTTTGTCAGTTATATTGTTACCTGTGTGTGTGTGTACTATTATGTGAAGAATAATGTGTGGTCTGAAAGTCAGTATTAGTAATTAAGATTAGACCAAAAGACCCTGTGTTTGCCTGGGCCAGCTATCTAGGCAAATCAGGGCTACTTGGCAAATTATAGCCAATGAAACTGATAAGCTTGTGAATTTATTGGTTGCTTAATAAATTTCTGACACTGTGGAATGACACGAGGATGTCTATCTATGTTTCTGATGTCAAGGGCTTATAACAGAAGGTGGAGGGAGGCTTGCTGAATACCCCAACATCATCATTTCCTTGTGCTAGCATCTTCATTATGTGTGTGTATGTGTGTGTGTGTGTGTGTGCTCACAAACATAGCACTGTATGGAAATCAGAGGACAGCCTGCAGCAGTTAGTTCTCTCCTTTCACCATGAGGGTTCCAGGGATCAAACTCAAGCCATCAGGCTTGTTAGCAAGCTCCTTTACCTGCTGTGCCATATTGCTGGGCCTCCCAAGACAGAAATAATAACCTATGCAGGTAGGGCATGAGCCAATGGGCAAGTCTTGGTCACTCCTACCCTCCCTTTCCAGACTTTTAGTTGGAAGGAAGTTAATGACCCAGGGAAGCAAGAGACTGTTTCTTCTGGTGTTGATGGGGCTAATGTAGACAACAGCATTCTGAATTCAGGAGCCAGCTGACAGTATCAGGACTGTGTCCTCTAGGCGATGGCACAGGTTGGTTCTCAGTGTAGTCTCTATCTGTCCATTTCCAGCCCCCAGGCCTGACTCTCTATACCTCTCTGGATCCTGTGAACTCCCTATCATCCTTCCAGTGAACATTTTCTTGATTGTGTCATCCAGAGTCCATTTCTGTTACATGCAACAAAGATCTCCTACCCATTTTCTCAGTGAAAGCCCCTCTGTGCACTGTTGGCATAGCCCTTTATGGTGTGGGTCATCTCTCCTAAGGTAACTCATGTTCCCAGCATCTCCCCAGGTTCCTACCACACCCTGAGAAGTCTCACATCTGTGAGGTCTCTTGGGAAAGTGGTCTCCTCTGCGTCACATGTTGTGCTAGCGGCGGCTAAAGTTGGATCCTTGGAAGCCCTTGTCATAGCTAATGAAGCTTGGGTGCGACCTGCACCCCACCCATCTGCTCAAATCCTCCTCTTCTTCCTGTATTCTCTTTTCCTCCATGTAAGTAGATCTATCAAGTTCTCCTCTTTCCAGTAGCCTAATGATCTGTCCTCATAAAAGTTGCTAATTAAAAACTAAGCTTTGTCTGTCCCAGCACCCACATGCCAGCCAACAACTGTCTGTAACTCCAGTTCCAGGGGATCCAATGGCCTCTTCTGTCCTTCGCAGGCATTACACAGACAGGTGCACTTACCTACACGCAGTCAATACACTCATACACATAAAATAAAAATAATAAATTTTTAAAAAACGAAAAAAAACTAAGCTTCGTGTATAATTACTCGTGATTTCGTTCACCTTTGTCTACTCTTCCAGAACAAAAGCTTCAGCTTATCAAAAAGAAGAGCAAGAACAGTTTGCCAGCTCAGCGGCCCTGGGCCCAGGAAGAGCATCCACCAGCCAGTCAGTGAAGGAGGGCGGGTCCAATCAGAGGGGCAGGAGCTCCCGATGCAGAAGTAGAGCAGGGCTTATTTAAGCAGGTCGGAGCGATGCATAAGCAGATAATTCAAGCCAGGAACTCATAGAAATTATAAGAGGAACTTGGGGATAAAGGGGGAAAGGAAGAAAAGAAGGAAAAGAGGGAAAGAAGTAAGGAAAAAGAGAGGGGGCAAGGGGGAGAGACCAAGGGAGAAGGGGAGGGAAGGAAGAAGGAGGGGGGGAGGGAAGGGAAGGAGAAGAGAAGGGAAGGTGGAAGGGAGGGAGGGAAGGAAGGAGAAGAGAAGGGAAGGTGGAAAGGAGGAAGGGAAGGAAGGAGAGAGGGAAAAAAGAAAGAAGGAGGGAAGGAAGGGAAGGAGGGAAGGAGGGAGGGAGGAGAGAGGAGGGAGGAGGGAGGAGGCAGGGAGGGAGGAGGGAGGGAAGGAGGGAAAGAAGGAGGGAGGGAAAAAAGAAAGAAGGCGGGAAGGAAGGGAAGGAGGGAAGGACGGAGGGAGGGGGGGAGGGGGGAAGGAGGAGACACCACCTGTCTTGTTCTTTGGTATCTGGTTAGCACTTGACAATTGGTTTTCTACAAGGAAGAGTTGGGAGGCAGGTAATCATTGTAGATTAACAGGAGAAAGACTTCCAGATATTTCTAATGTACTGGCATCTCACCCTCCCCATGTGAGGAGGGGCAAAGCCTTCATTTCTTCCCGAGGGTCTTGTCGGGGAAGACCGGCTGGAGACCAGTTTGCTTCCTCTGATGGTTCCCATCCACCCCACTGTGGCTCCCGTCATCTACTGTGCCCTTGGTCTTTGCAATCGCTTTGGAGTTCTTCACAGAAAAACTGAATGCCCAAACTATGGATCAGTTTGCCATTACCCCAAAAGAACTGAGAGAAAAGCAAACATGGTGGTCTTGGGAGACTGCAGTAAGGATAGGAAAAGGAGTCTGAGCATCACTTGAGAGGAGAGGGCCATTGTCTCACCTTCTGAGGAAGAACGTTATTCCATCTGACTAGTGTTTGACTTTGAGCTTCCTGGTATTGGGAGTTAAAGGGAAACTTAGTGGGTTCTTGCCAGCCTCAGTGATGGAGATGCTTGCTTCATCTGGGGACATAGCTGCAGAGGTAAACAAGCACGCACACAGTCAATACTATTAAGGTAGCACAGCTTTTGAGACTTTATTTTTATTTGTGCGTATGTATGTGTGTCTGTGTGTGGATACATATCCACACATGTGCAGGTGCCCACAGAGGCCAGAAGAGAATGTCAGATCACCTGGGGCTAGAGTTACAGGCAGTTGTGAACCATCCAATATGGATGCTGGGAACTGAACTCTGGTCCTCTGCCAGAGCAGCATGCGCTCTTAACCACTCACTCATCACTCCAGCTCCAAGATAGCACAATTGGTAGTGAGGATGTCCCATAAAGAAAGCAGTGAGCTACCGACTGGTGGATTTTCCACTGTTTCAAGTTTTCACTCTTTTTTCTTTTTGGACAACTATGAGCAATTCAAATTCCCTGTATTGTCAAGGGCAGAACGCTGGGAGTAAAGATGTCTGTAAATTCCGGGTTTGACAATGGACATAAAAATATTCACACACATGTATATGTATCTGAACACATTTATATGACCTAAAAAGTATGTGGATGGAAACACTGAGACTGCCAGTATATATTATCAGGTAGAACTGAGTTTGGTTGTAAGGGAACAGAGACTAGAAAAAAGACAGCTTGAATCGCATAGAAATTAACGTCTACAGATATACAAGAAGCAGAGAGGCAGGGAGCCCAGGATGGCAACCTATAGCTAGAACTCCTTCTAGGAGGCACAAATGACCTTCGGCCCCCCTTCTCCCTTGGTTCCTACAACAAACCGCAATCTTGGAAACCAGTGGGTTTATTGTGCTTACCTACAGAGCAATGGGTGAAGGTTTACTTACAGTGGGTGCTAACTGCAAGCCCGCACTGGATAGTCTCCAGACACGGATTATGACTTTCCCACAACCATAAAATGGCGAGACCCTTCCCATGGCTTCCTCAGTTTATATACATATAGCCCCTCCCTCTCATGTAACTAGGGCCAACTGGTTGGTTGGGAGGTGTGGATGACTCTCCCAAAATGGCGAGACCCTTCCCATGGCTTCCTCAGTTTATATACATATAGCCCCAACTAGGGCCAACTGGTTGGTTGGGAGGTGTGGATGACTCTCCCTTGCCCCTCCTTTCTTGCTGAGAGTAACATTCAACAAGCTTAGCTCTGATGATCCTAGGCGAGCAGATGCAGTCTTGGGAAGATGGCATCTGTCCATGATCTGCTTGTCGGAGAACAGTCCTATGTAACACAACTCTACAAAGTCACCAGGGACAGAGGTTCCCTCTGGGTCACTATTCTACTGTTCTGTGATATACCCCCTCTCTTCAAGTTCTGGAACTTGTCCTCCTGATCCAAGATGATGGCTGGAGCTCCTGCCATCATATTGCTGTCCAAAGATCAAATGAATCAGGGAAGAAGGAAAAAAAAGGCTTGACATTAAAGAGACTTTCAACAAATCTCATGAGATAATTACATTTGCATTTCATTGACCAGAATTTAGAAACATCATCCCAAGTAGTTGCAAAATGTAGGCTTTCATTTGGGAAGCAATGCTCCACCTAAAACATGGGGTTTGTTGAAGATAAAGGTCTGTAGCGATTTCTATAATAGTTGTATTTGTTTATTCTCCCGTTGTTGTGATAAAATTCCTGACAAAAGCAACTTAAGGGACAAAGTGTCCATTCTGACTCTCAGTTCAGGGGGAAGTCCCTCATGGTGGAAAAATCATGGCAACAGAAGCTTGAGGCAGGAGGCAGTCTATCCCCAGAGAGGAAGTAAAGATGAATGCTCAGATCATTTTCAGTCCAGGACCCCAGTCCACGGAATGGAGCCGCCCACAGTTGCAGGTCTTCCCACCTCAACTGACCTAATCTGCATATTCCCTCACAGATATGCCCAGAGGTTTATCTGTCTGGTAATTCTAGAACCTATCAATTTGACAATTAACTATCACAAGGCCCTCCAAAGAATTGGAATTTCCCCAGGAATCCCATGCTGAGAGAAAGGAAAGTCTAAAGTACTAGTGTCAGCCAGAGAAGGGACTCATGTCCTGGACTACCTTGTAGGAGACACTGGAGCAGAGACCCTAAGCAGTCACACCTTGACCATGACTGCTTGGTCATGTGTGCCCCTTGCCCTCTATTTACACATAAGTCTCACATTAGACCTTATAAGATTGGCTCAGAGGGGTTAATGTACCTCTTTATTCTTCCCGATGTGGGGCATAAATCCTCCCAAGAACAGCTGGACCTCCCCACCCAAAGAAGCATTGACAACCCACCATGCCCATAAACAGCTACTTTCAGAAGAACTAAAGGAGAAGTCACTCGGGCCTGCACATGGCCGGATGGGGATGCCTGCAGAGATGTGGAGATGCAGTAGCCACAGAGGTACTATTAGCAGGCAAATCTGGCTGGCTGTCCAGGAGTTTCTGGCCAGGAAACCTGCTGTGCAGCCAACTGCAGCCTCCATATGTTCCAGTAAGTTCCACATGGCAGATGTGGAGGGAACATTTGCTGGGCACACAATCCTTTGCCTTCAAAGCCTCCTTATCACTTTTTAAGGCAAAGACTTGTTCCACTCTGCAGTCCCCACCTTCCCAAAGAGTCTAGGCATTCCCACATGGACAGCCCAGGCCCAGTGTCTTTCTTACTCCCAGAGGTGGGAGAGGGGGTGGTGTATGGTGGGGAGCGTAAGCCTCAGAAGCAGGGCCAAATCTGGGTCCTGCCAAAAAAGCTGAACCCAGAAATGAAGGAAGAGCCTCCACAGAGGGGAGACTCCAGCCCTGTGAAGCCAGAGAGAGTTCAAACAGGTTGATTGATGTTCCTTTTTCGAAGCTCAAAATTGCTCCTGTTTTTAGATTTTAAAGGAGGTACAGAAGGTGGCCTAAACCCAGAGGAACCTAAACCGGGGCTATACTAGCAAGAGCTGGGCAGAGGGGTTGGTGAATACTAATTGTCAACTTGCTGGGACCTAAAATCACCTTGGAGACTGTTGCTAAAATTCCTTCCCTGAGGAAGACTTAAATAATGCCTACTCCTTCCTCCTAAGATCTCAGAGACAAACTGAAGTATGATTCCACCAAAGTTCACCCCAGAGAGCCAATGAGTCTATTAGGCTTACTTACAGAGCATGTGTGAAGTGTTATGGTAGGGAGTGTGGGTGACCTTAAAGCAGCCGCACTGGAAGGTCTACATTCAGCATGGATGACTTCCGCAAGGCTGAGTAGCTGGAGTCCCTTCCCCTAGTCTTTCTCAGCCTATGTACACCAGCCCCTCCTCAAAGCCACATGCAATTAAGGGAGAATCGTACACGCAGGTTGGGAAGTATGATGGTTTGAATGAGAACTGTCCCCCATAGGCTCCTAATATTTGGATATCTGGCCCCAGTCGGTGGCACTGTTTGCAGAAGTTTAGGAGGTGTGGCCATGCTGGAGGAATCACATCACTGGAGCTGACTTTGAGAGTTCATAGCCTTGCCCCACTATGCTTGCCACTTCTCTGCTTCCTGTTTGCTACTGGAGATGTGAGCTTTCAGCCTCCTGCTCCAGCTGCCATGCCTGCGGCTTGCTGTCATGCCTCCCCCGCCATGATGGATTCCTATCCCTCTGGAATTGAAAGCTAAATAAACTCTTTCTTCTGTAAATTGTCTTGGTCATGGTGTTTTATCACAGCAACAGAAAAGTAACTGATACAGGAGGTGTGACTGGATACTCAGGAAAGGGTCTGTGACCCTCTTGCCCCTCCTATGTGGGAACATCACCAGCTATGATTATCCTTTGGCATCAGACACTGCTGAACTCCAGATGAAGATGGTATCTTCCTGACTTGGCAAATAGTCCAGTACTCCAGACGAACCTCTGGGCATGACTATGAGGAAGTTTCTAGATTGGTTAACTGAGGTGGGAAGACCCACCCTAACTGTGGACAGCACCATCCCATGGTCCGAGTTCTGGATGGAATAGAAAAGGAGAAAGCAAAGCCGGACATGGTAGTTCACGCCTTTAATCCCAGCACTCGGGAGGCGGAGGCAGGCGGATCTCTGTGAGTTCAAGGCTAGCCTGGTCTACATAGTGAGTTCCAGGCCAGCTGGGGCTACAGGGAGACCCTGTCTTAAAAAAGACAAGTAAAAAAAAAAAGAAAAGTGGAAAGCAGGCTAAACACCAGCATGCATCTTTCTGTTTCCTGATTCATCTTACCAGAGCCTCAAATATTTCATTAAGTCTGGGAAACCCTAGGCCATGATTTCTTCAAGTATTTCTCTTCTTTCCTTCCCTCCACTTGCTAGTTCTCTTTCTGGGAGACATGAGTAAAGGTGTTGACACCTGTAAGGGGCCTCTGTATGTTCTCTCTCATTCTTCCCATCTCTTTTGGATGCCTACTGTAAGACACGTGATCCCACAGCCCTCTCACTAGTTCATTCCAAGCAGAATCCCCAGTGTTTCCAATGCATCCACTGAGTGCTTTGTTTCAATAAATCCGTTCCCCATACCTATTATCTCTAATTACTTTTCTGTTATTCCTGCCTCTTGAAGATGTTTATTATGAGTACTTTACATTATTTTTCTCCTTGTTCCCTTGGCTCTGATCCAGATCCAGTTGCTTCTTTGATGGGCACGAATTGCTCAGATGTTAAAATTTTCGTCCTACTCCCCCAGAGCTTCTCCTTGATCCAGGGACTGTCAAGCTAGCTGAAGAGAGAGTGTGCTCATCTGTGCCCTTGGATGGATGGCCCTCGGGCCTGAGCTTAGGGACACAGGCCAAACTACCTGTTCATGGTACCATGCCCGTGCCAACCTGATGTCACTCTGGGACCTTACTCTGACAGTGCTCCCAGGCAGTAGCAGGCAACACAGGCCAGTGAAGGCACAAGTGCAAAGCCTCATGTGGTCCCAGCCCCACCACTGTTGACCCGCAAAGGGACACTGCCTCCTTCCATATCCCAGGTTCTCTCACAGTGTCTTTTGGTTCCTCAGACCCAGCCACCTCTCTTTTGCTCCAGTGTCATTTCTAGTTGGTATGTGAAGAAAGACATACCAGCCATGCCAACAGCCCCTTGTCTGGAACCTTCCTCCCATTTCCAAGTCTCACTGTTGTCCCTCAGGATGGAGGCCCCAGCCCTTCCCAAGAGACATAGCCTCTAATTCTGGTGGCTGCCAAGCTGCCAGTCAGAGCCTTCAAAAATTAAAGTCATTCATGGGAACAAGTAGGAAGATCTCCAGGGCTTCTGGAGCCTGAATGAAACCAGGCAACTGACAGGCTGCTTTTGTTCTCACCATTCCCCCAGCCTCCACTGAATCACCCAGTCACCCCTGCTGTGAATGGCTCCTGAGAATCATCCCTGAGAAATGTCTACTCCTGAGACAGGGGCATGTCATGTTCTCTAATCATTAGAAATATAAGACCAACTCCTCCTTGTTACTTTGGCTGGTGCAAGTTCAAGGCCAGCATAGAGACACTATTCTAGATGAACATGAGAAATGGGAACCTGGCTGTCTGCTCATTCACAGTTTTGTCACTCCTAGTGTGTGTGGGGGTGTGTGTGTGTTTGTTTGTTTTCTGTGTGTATGCACATGTGTGCAGGTGTATGGGCACCTATGTGCATGTGCAGGTGGAGGCCAGAAGTCAACACTGAGTATCTTCCTTAGTTGCTGGTCTTGAACTCACAGAGATCCCTGTGCCTCCCAAGTGCTGGGATTAAAGGCGTGAACCACCATGTCTGGCCTTGCTTTCTCCTTTTCTATTCCATCTAGAACTCCATGGGATGGTGCTGTCCACAGTTAGGGTGGGTCTTCTTCCTCATAGTCATGCCAAGAGGTTTGTCTGGAGTACTGGACTATTCTCCATACCAGACAGATACCATCTTCATCTGGAGTTCAGTAGTGTCTGATGGCAAAGAATAATCATAGCTGGTCATGTTGGCTGGTGATGTTCCCACATAGAAGGAAGGGCAGGAGGGTCATGGACCCTCTCCTGAGTATCCAGTCACTCCTCCTGTATCAGTTACTTTTCTGTCGCTGTGATAAAACACCATGACCAAGACAATTTACAGAAGAAAGAGTTTATTTAGCTTTCAATTCCAGAGGGATAGGAATCCATCATGGAGGGGGAGGCATGACAGCAAGCCTCAGGCATGGCAGCTGGAGCAGGAGGCTGAAAGCTCACATCTCCAGTAGCAAACAGGAAGCAGAGAAGTGGCAAGCATAGTGGGGCAAGGCTATGAACTCTCAAAGTCAGCTCCAGAGATGTGATTCCTCCAGCATGGCCACACCTCCTAAACTTCTGCAAACAGTGCCACCGACTGGGGCCAGATATCCAAATATTAGGAGCCTATGGGGGACAGTTCTCATTCAAACCACCATACTAGGAAGCTCAAAGCCAAACAACTAGTCAGATGGAATAACATTCTTCCTCAGAAGGTGAGACAATGGCCCTCTCTCTTCAAGTGATGCTCAGACTCCTTTTCCTATCCTTACTGCAGTCTCCCAAGACCACCATGTTTGCTTTTCTCTCAGTTCTTTTGGGGTAATGACAAACTGATCCGTAGTTTGGGCATTCAGTTTTTCTGTGAAGAACTCCAAAGCGATTGCAAAGACCAAGGGCACAGTAGAGTAGATGACGGGAGCCACAGTGGGGTGGATGGGAACCATTAGAGGAAGCATGCATATCCAGAGACACATACACATATACAAATACACGCAGACGCAGACAGACAGACAGACAGACAGACAGATACACACACACACACACACATACACACACACACATTCACACATATGCAGATGTGACTGAGGCCTGCAGACCTTCCCTCCCACACTCCACTTACAGCATCTTTTCTGAGTGCTGGTGTGGATGGAACACAGGCCCTCTGGAATGCTAGGCAAGCTCTGTGCTGTTTTTTGATTCATGGTTTTTACTTGCACACTATAAAATGCACCCACAGCACATGGACAGTTCAGTGATCTTTAATGAATTCAAAGAGTGACCAAGCTATCACTTCAATCTATTTTAGACCATGCCCATCACTCCTGTTGAGTTTTGAATATGAAATGTAACCCCTGGCTCATGAGTATGCATACTTGGTCTCCAGGTGGTAGGGGCTATGGGAGGTTGTGGAGCCTTTAAGGGGTGGAGCCTCACTGGAGGATATTGGTCAGTGGGGTAAGCCTTGATGTTTTATAGCCTGGTCCTGCTTCCTGTCCTGTCTTTGCTTCCTGGTCCACCCAGATGTGGACAGGCAGCCTCCCACTCCTGCTGACATGCTTGGACTATACCCCATGATGAACTGTATCCTCAAACCATGAACAACAAATAAACTCTTAGTCCTTCGAGCTGCTTTTTGTCAACAGCAAAGAGAAAAGTAACTAATACATCTGCCAACCACTTTTGCAAGTTATACTCACAAGCCAGTATCCAAGAGAGACCCTGAGAACCTATGTGTGTTGGTGAGATTTATGAGGAAATGGAGAAAGCCAGCCAGGTGCGAGCATGAGAGGAGGTCACTGGAGGGAGGACAGGGAGACAGAGTCAGCCAGGAAGTAGCCTCAGCAACATCCCAGGCAAGCTCCAGAGTGTTACCCAGGAGTTGTACCCACCTGAGACAAGAGAACAGGACTCTTGCCTTCCTGAACTGTTAAACCTAGACATAGACAAAGTCCTGCTGACCACCTGGCAGGTGCCAGGTCTGGATGGGGTACCACCTTTACCTGCTGTAGCTTTGCACATCAGTTTGTATTGGAACAACAGAGTCTGCTGCTTCAAAATGGTTTAGTTGGATAATCTGAGGGGAGCTTGTTTGTTTGTTTGTTTGGTTGGTTGATTGATTGATTGTTATCATCATCATCATCATCACCATCACCATTATCATCATCTGTTTTATTTTGGTTTCAGTTTGGTTTAACTCCCAGCTCTAAAAGTCTATTATTCTTTAACACAGAATGGCAGTTCTTTTGTTTTGGGGGACTGGGTACTAAATTATCCCATTAGACTGGAAATAGTTCCTAAATCACACCCTAAGAGTGACAGCCTGAAGCAGAGACCCAGGCACAGCTGACAGCAATAATTTTCAGCTCAGGAACAAAACAATCTAATCATCAAAAAAGAGGGAGAACCACTGAATCTACCTATGGCAGGTGGTGCCCAGAAAAGTGGGGGCTGCAGCTGCTCCCACCCCACCCCAGCTCACTTCCCTTCTTCTGGGGGTTTCAGCTAGTAATAGAGTCCATGCTGCCCCCCATGTTGTGAACTTTTTTTCATTGATGGTATAAAATTTTATTGCATTTCCACTCAGTAATTCTTCAGAATAAACCTTAGGGTATGTAAAAACGAGAGATGAAGATAAAATTGGGAGATGGTCAAAGCATCTTGGCAGGAGGGCACCGGTGGGCAAAAAATAACTCTTATTCTCTGTAGGGAAATAGGAAAACTATGGTTAGTAACAATTAATTGAATATTTCAAAATAGTAAAGATGATTTTAAATGTTCCCAACTCAATGAAATGATAAATGCCAGAAGTAAAAATATGCCAGTTACACTGATCTACTTATGATAGTTTATAAATGTGTATTGATTTTTTTTGTTGTTGTTGTTGTTTGAGACAGGATCTCCCTGTAACCCCAGCTGACCTGGAACTCACCTCACTATGGAGAACAGACTGGCCTCGATCTCACAGAGATTCATCTGCCTCTGCCTCCCTAGTACAGCACCATGCCCAGCTGTAAATGTGTATTGAAATACCACATCAGACCCCATAAATATGGACAGTGACTAGGCACTAATTAAGAAATAAAAACAGGGGACTAGAGAGATGACTCAGCGGTTAGGAGCACTGGCTGCTCTTGAAGGAGACCTGGGTTTGAATCCCAGCACCCACAGGGTGCTAACAATCATCTGTAACTCCAGTTCCAGGGGATCTGACTTCCTTTTCCATCCTCCAAGGGTATAACACAGGTGCATCTACATACGTGCAGGCATAATACTCATACACATAAAATGAAAATAAATACATCAAAAAATGTTTTTAAAGAAATAAAAACAGGACTGAGGGTGTAGGTAGGTTGGTGGAGTACACCAGCTCACTAGCATTTATGAGCCCCAAGGTTCAATCCTGCATAAACCATGCATGATAGTGCACACCTGTAATTCAAGTTCTGGGGAGGTACAGCAGGAGGATCAGGAGTTCAGGGTCATCCTCAGCTACAAAGGGAATTTGAAGCCATCCCAGGCTTCATGACACCCTATCACAAAAAATAAAATAAAATAAAAAATAAGACAAATAAAAAAGAAAACATATTTTTAGATTATATCTCAAAAAATATTTATAATCCTTGCTCACTTGAGCACAATTTGAAGTTGGGGTAAATTTTCTTGATCCTTAAAAACATTTTTTAAAAGTATGGGGAGGACCGTGGATATCACTTAGTGGTAGAATTTTTGCCTAGTATGTGCTAAGACCCTAAGTTCAATCCCCAGTACCACAAAAAGCAAAATAAAATAAAATAAATTTTAATGAATATAGTGAATTTTAAAGTATGAAGAAGGGTTGGGGAGATGCTTCAGCAGATATGAATGCTTGCTGAATGGGCACAAGGACATCAGTTCAAATTCCCAGAACCCACATAAAAAGCTGACACAGTCATACACTCTTGTAACTCCAGTGCTCTGGGGATAGTGACAGGAGGATTGCTGGGACTTGCTGGCCACCAGCCTAGTTCCAGGTTCAGTTAGAGACCCTGCCTCAAGGGAGTAGGATGTAACGTGATAGAGCAGAACATGCAATGCCCTTCCTAGCCTCCACGCGTGCGTGGTTTTGCATACACATACATATATAATACACTACACACAGACATAGCCCACACGAAAGTGCAGGGAAGCTCCCTAGACTATCAAAATACCTTAAATTTAAAGCTATTTACTGAGTTCACTGATGCATACATGTTTCGTCCTAAGATACTGTCAGAGTCTGTTGTAGCATCAAGTTTCCTCAGAAGAGGGTGAGGGGACTTTGGAGCTTACATTAGCAATTCCCTTATGTTTTCAGTTCTCTGTAACCATGTCATCATGGATAAATAGAATAATGTGACAGGAGTTCGTTCGCGTTGAATGTGCATAGAAAAGATAAACCTGTTCTTTGTTTATTAGCAACAGGAGAGAATACCTGAAACACCTAATAGGATGTCTGAGCAAATTAGATTCCCCTCCTGCCCGTAAGTACATCCCATAAGCCGCAGCTAGAACTTGTGAGGAGGGAGCTCCTCAGGTCCTCTTGCGCTCATCCATTCAACAAGTCATGACTGAGGGTCTTTGGGCCATATTGTCCTGGGTGCTCAATATACAGTGTTGCCAGCTTCGTCTTAGGTGCTGAGGGCACAGCGTGAACAGTCTCCACTTCGCCCTCAGATGCCGAAATCTTAGCCTTGTCGTTTTCTAAATATGGCGTATGTACTGGAAAGATGTTTCCATTTTTAAATCTCTGTCTGCTGCTCTGATAAATAATGTCCTCCCAGGTTCCCTAAAGCAAAATTAATTTGGCGAAACAAATCAGTTGTTGTTCCACTCATTGTTATGGTAATAGAGAAATTAGGTTTTTAATTAAGGCTCTGGAAGGATGAGAGAGCAGTAGGCAAACAAACGCCCCCATGGTTGGAGGTAGAAGTCTCTCTCCTTACTGAGTAAAATTCCCTCCATTAGAACATTCTGTAGAATGTTAATGTTAATTCCAAGAGCCCCAGCAACATGTTTTTCCTATCTTGGGGTCAGCACCTGCAACCCTGGCAGGCATGAGGTTTTCTATCACTCATGGACAGGCAAGTAGCTTTGGGAGTCGCTGTTCAACAGATTGGGACACTGAGGCTTAGAGATTACACAGCTGCTGCAGGTGACAGTGTGGGATGGGTCAGGATTCAAATCCAAGTGGTTTGACTCCAGGATGCTCTGACCCTCTATTCACATTCAGGGCACACAGAAGGGGTCTAGAACTGTCCAGTACACCTAACACCCATCTTTACTTTTTGAGATTATAACAATATTCTAAATTATTCAAGAAACACATGTTAATTAAAATAAGAAAATGAAAGAGAAGCAGAAAAGCAAGAAATACAAAAAGTTGGGCTGGAGAGGTGGGTCAGTGGGTAAGAGCACTGGCTGTACTTCCAGGGAACATGGGTTCAGTTCCCAACACCCACATGGCAACTAACAACCATTCATGACTCCAGTTCCAGGGGATCTGTCACCCATTTCTGACCTCTGCAGGAATTTCCCACACAGGTGCACTTACACACATGCAGGCAAAATACTCCCATGCATAAAGTAGCTATAAATAAATTAGAAACAAAAACAAAAACAAAAACAAAATCTCATTATATACAAAAAGAAAATTAAAAGAAAGGAAAGCCTACTGTACTTCTGCTGTCTACATAGACCAGGAAGGTCCAACAGCACAGTCTCTAAGGAGGCTCCCATGGAGAAAAAAGCATTCCTTGTGTCCCTAGAGCACAGATTTTCCTATAGTACATAATCAGATGTATAGCATAGCTACAGTAATCTTATTAAAGGGTAAACTTAGGGAAATATGTAAGATGATATTGCATATTTCAGGTCTGGGGAGATGGCTCAGCAGTTAAAGCACTTGCCCTGCAAGCAAGAGGACCAGAGTTCAGAGTTCAGATCCCCAGAACCCATGGAAATGCTGGGTGGGCATGTCAGCCTGCCTGTAATTCCAGCCTCAGAAAGTGGAGAGGGGATCCCCAGAGCAAGCTGGCTAATCAGAATGTCTATATCAGAGAACTCTGGATCTGACTAAGAAGAGAACTTGTCTATAAATATAAGGACCCATATTTAGAAATTGCATTTGTCTAGGGATGTGACATGACAGTCAGGGTTTTCTCTAAGATCTATGACCTCTCCAGCCATGTGTATTTGTCTATGTTGACAGTACCACACGTGAGCTCCCTCCCATTGAGTGAGCTTTAAGTTCAGTTAGGTAGCTGTTAATTACCCCAAAGACAACAGTGCCACTACTTCCCCAACATAGTTTGCTGTGCTGGTCGTTGATGTGGTTGTTAGGACTTAAAGCTGGGGTTGAACCGTCAATTGATGTTCTCCCTTAGCAGCTTGCATAGTATCCTCTAAAGCTATGAGAGTTAGCCTTCAGGGAGGTGGTTTCCACGTCAGTTCCCGCTCCATTGCTCCAAGTCCTGTGTCCGGAGTATGTCCTGTCTTCAGCAATAGCGTCTTACCTTCAGGTTCTGAGAGGCAATCAAGGACTGTGGTAATAGCCTGTGTAATTCAAGAATCAATTCTTGAACTTGTAATTCAAGTTCAAGAATCTCTTGAACTACCCTGGCCAACAACTTGAAGGGAGGTTTCTCCTGTCTGGCACTGTTTCTTGTTATATAACCTTCAGCTATACACATGGATATGTAGAGAGATATTGTATGTGTAATTTTTCAGTAGGATTTTGAACTAATACATTTCCCTCTGCGTTTTCACACCAGTTCAGCATTATTTATCACTTCTCTCTCTTTCCTTGTCTAACTCTCCTTCCTTCCACCCCATTTATAGTACCGCCATTTTCCCCATTTCACCCTTGATAATACCTATATTTACAGACAAGTATGCCAGTCACCACTTATCAAAAAAGTTTCTTTTAGAACAGAAACTATTACAGAGCTCAACAACTGGTCACACACAGAGAATAAGTGTCTGTGAAATGTCCAACCCTGAGTGACACATCTGCAATGGAACCTCTACACCTAAGGCTCATGGAACATAAAGAACAAGAGGTAGAAAGTACTAACACATCTCTCAACTCTCATCATGGAAGCTCTTTCATGCAACAGAGGGCAATGAACACAAAAGGCCACAAATGGCCAAAGCAAAGAGCATAAGTCTTCAGAGTGTGGGTCCTTGGATAGGACTCCTATATTAAACTCCACCCACTCAGGACTCAGGGACCATTATGGAAAAGGGGGTGGAAAGTCTGTAAAATTCAGGGGAGGTGGTGAATGACCATAATTCCTGAGACCTTGGTCATATGAACCTACAATAATGGTGTCAGCATGCAAACCCAAGCAGATAAAAATCTCAGCATAGAAATGGGGAAATGGACAGCAGGCCTCAATCTTAGCCAAAGAACTGTTGGCAGTTGATCATTGATGGGTGAGGGAGAGCTGATCTCCTTTGAGGGGAAGACTCTTGATAGGCTGACTGGACCCCAATGGATGAATGTGTACAGAGAGACATCTGGGAACACTAACTTGACTCCATAGGCCTTAACATAAATGAAAGAATGCATGAAATTCGGGGGGGAGGTAATGGGGAAGGTATGGATGGAAGAGAGGTCTAAAGAGGATTAAGATGTTTTGCATGAGATACACAAAATTTCAATTAAAAAAAACAAATAAAAAGAAAAGACCTGGTCTCAAAAGAATGAAATGAAAGAAAATGGAGGAAGATTCTTGATATCAACCTCAGGCCTCCACATGCACTAGCACTCCCACCCACACATGAAAGCACACACACATACATGCATGCACACCACACAAATACATGAAAAGAAGAAAAGGATTCCTTGGAGAGGATAAGAACAAACAGGGGGGTATTTGGAAATGATAGGTACAGAGCCACAGAGATAGGTACAGAGCCATTGGTAGCTATCAGGCAGATTCTTCTTTTCTTTTCTTTTTTTTAATTTTATTTATTTTTTGAGACAGGGCCTCCCTGTAGCCCCAGCTGACCTGGAACTTGCTATATAGACCAGGCTGGCCTCAGTCTCACAGAGATCTGCCTGCCTCTGCCTCCCAAGTGCTGGGATTAAAGGCATGCGCCACCACACCCAGCATACAAATTCTTCAATGCATGCTACTTTCTTCAGCATAAATGGATCGTGTGGACATTTATTTGAGTCTTAAAATAATCATGTGATGATACAGTGCTTTGGTTTGGTTTAATTTGTTTTTTAAAAGATTTTTAGTTACTTATGTGTATGAGTGTTTTACCTGTGTGTATGTAAGTTCACTCATGGATGCGATGCCCATGGAAGCCAGAAGAGGGCATCAGATCCCCCTGGACAGTTGTCAAGCTGCCATGTGGGTTCTGGGAAGTAAACCCAGGTCTCCTGCAACAGCACTTAGTGTTCTTAACTGTTGAGCCTTCGCTCTAGAACTTAGTTTAGGTTTTTTTTGGTTTTGTTTTTGTTTTTGAGACAGGGTCTCACCAGGCTGGTCTTCAACTCTTGACCCCCTTGCCTCAGCCCCTGGAATGCTGGGATTACATGCATGTTACCATGCCTGGTTATGATAGATGCTTGTCTTACAGTTGAAGAAACTAAGGTTTAGAGATGTGAATTAACTTGACCAAAAGCCTCTTGAGTAATATAAATAACAGGGCCAAGATTTTATCCCTGTATCTTAAAAGTCTTGGGATTATTTTGCTGGCTTTTTTCCTAGTCTCCTGAATAGAAAGCTTAGTTCTTTTATTTTTAAGTCTTCTAGATTTTTCTATTATTGGGTTTGTTTTTTTTTGTTTGTTTGTTTGTTTGTTTGTTTTGAGACAGGGTCTTCCTATAGCCCAGCTGAAATGGAACTCGCTATGTAGACCAGGTTGGCTTCAATCTCAGAGGTCTGCCCGCTTCTGCCAGAAGCAGTGCTGGAACTGTAAGTGTGTACCATTACATAAGGCTATTTTAAGTCTTTTTAAGTTCTCTAAGAAATGGTATAAATTTCCTATGATACCATTTAGGCTTCATCACAAGGTTTTTATTTTTCCATCAAGTAAATACAATTTCACTAATGAAGAATTGTTATTGGGGCCTGATAACATATTGTTAAGTGAAAAGACTGTGGGAAGCTTCAAGTTAGCCTTCCTTAACCTTGACCTCATAATTTCTTAGCTAATACTGATCATTGGTCTCTGAGCCTTGATTGGAGAACCAGGGTCCAGTTCACAGGGTGACTCTAATGAGAGGTGAGAGGTTGACCTCAGCGTTGATTAGTGACAGGTAACCGGCAGCAGATCTCAGATACCAAATGGCACTAAAGAACATTAGTCCCCTATGACCAGGAATTTCTTTTTTGTTTTTGTTTTGTCTCTTTTGAGAGAGAGTCTCATGTATCCCAAGCTGGCCTTCAATTTGTGGTATAGTCCTGAGTTATGTAAACCTTGGCATCCTGATCCTCCTGCCTCTACCTCCTGCCTGCTGGGATTAACAGGTATGTACCACCATGCCTGGCTGTGATCATGAATCTTATTAGATTTCTGTCTGGTTTGTTGGATTGGTTTGATTGGTTAGTTGGTTGGTTTGTGGGAAGGTTTGAAGTTTTTTTTGTTTTTTTTTTTTTACCTGTATGATGTGTGTGTGTTACTATGTGTGTGGACATACATGTGAGTATGTGCATGTAGGTGTGCATGTGTGTACACATGTGGAGGCCAGAGGTTGATGTCAGGTGTCTTCCTCCGTAGCTCTCCATTTTATATAATGAAGTATGTATGGTCTCTCATTTGAACCCAGAGCTCACTGATTTGGCTAATCTAGCTAGCTAGCTTGCTCTGGGACCTTGTCTCTGTCTCCTGACCACTGAGATTACAAGTGGGCTGCCATACCTGCCTGGTATTTACATGGGTGCTTGAGATCTGAATTCTGATCCTCATACTTGCACAGTAGGCACTTTACCCTCTGAGCCATCTCCATAGCCCATTTCCTTTGAGAAGAACTGGAGGTTTTCTGTTCTATTCAAGCCTGTCAGCCACAAGACAGAAAGAGAGCACCTATTTTCGGGCAGGCACTTGGGTGCTAGAGCATCCCAATCTCCTTCAACACCCAGTCCTGCAGAGTGGCCAGAGAGAGGCTGCCCTGCGAAGTCACTTAAATATATGGGCAGTCTTCCTCCTGGGGTCACTGCCCATTCTCAGGCACCTTTCCCATGGCTCTCAGTCAAGGTCATTCTTTGGTGGGTCTCAGCAGCATCCAGTGAGGGCAGGGCAGGGAAATATGCTGCTGCCTGGTAAAACTATTCAGCTGGGAACTTGGCTACAGGGTTGCTATGGCAACTAAAACAGATATGATGAAGGGGAGCCATTCTCCTTGTTTGAGTATAGGACATGTGTGTGTGCACCCATAAGTGTGTGAGGCTCAGAAGAAGGGAATGGCGTACCCATGAGGAAGGGGCCAACCACTCCACACAAAGTCCTTCGTTCCTGCCTGGATGCATCCCAAGCTCAGTTGCAATAGCAATTTCAAGGCAATATGAAATCAGTTCTTTTCAAATTGTCTGAATTAACTCTGTGCTTGTGGAAATCCTTCCCTCAGAGTGTTTCCATCAGATTCTGTGGAGGACAGTTTTCCCGTAATGTCTCAACTCAGCACCTCTGCAGGTAGCCATGCACAGAGAGATACCACACCTTGTCACTAGGAAGTGTTGTTAATGGCAGTGAGTGGCTATGCATCAACAGCTTATAAAACTGGATTTATCCCTTCATTTTATGACATCTTATGCAATAATCCAAGGATAGCTAATGCTGGTTTTACATTGCTGCATGAAGTATTTAGTGTTTTTACTTCTCATTAATAAGAATAATATTCTAGCTTCTGGTCTCATTAGCTTTTAGCAGAATATACCTTTCCTTCATTAAATACAAAAGAGAAGTTAAATCATACTTCATTTTAGTAAATGAATTTTCAATTGTATTTAACTTTTTATACTTAAAATGATCAAAAATCGGCAATTTCATTATGCAGATTTAATCAATTATGTGACAACCTAATTCAGATTCAATTTTATTAAACATGAAGAGCCTCAAGGTCATAAGAACAAGGTTTTGTGGGGGCTTCTTTTAAGGCAGCATCTTGCTATGGGTCCCAGGATGGTTTTGAACCTCTCATTTTCCTGAGTGCTGGGATTGCTGGTGTGCACCACCACTCCTGCCTCAGTTTCTTGAATGTATTAAGATGAATCCTTAATATATTTTTGAGTAAAATTTATTTTTAATCACGTGTAAATGTGTGCATATGTGCATGTGAGTGTAGTGTCCACAGTGACCAGAAGAGGCAGTCAGGTCCCCTGGAGCCAGAGTTACAGGCCGTTGTGAGTTGCCTGATGTGGGTGTGGAGAACCCAACCCAGGTTCTCTGGACAAGCAGCCAGTGCTCTTAACCACTGAGCCATCACTCCAGCCCCTGTATTTAATATATTTTAAGAGTATGTTAGAATGATCAATGAAATAATTTCAAAATTTAAGAGTTAAAGTGTGTTAAAATATGAAGTAGAAAAGAAATACAAATTCAAGGAAGAAAAGACAGAAAAAATTGCCTAGTGGTTAAAAAATGAGCATATTCATACATTTTAAATTGGATGGTGATGGGCATAAAATTATTATGAGCACCAAATTTTTCAAAATATTTTATTAAAGACTGATGGTTTTATGTCTAAATGTCAATATTTTCAGTAAAATGAAGATTACATCCCTTGCAATCACTTAAATTTATGATGAAAACTTTTAGCTCTGACATTAAAACAATATGTAATGGTGCATTGCATTTCAAAATTCCATTTTTTAAAAGATTCACTTTTATTTATGTTTATATGTGTGTGTCTGCATGTGGGTACATGCACATAAGTGTAGGTGCCTGTGGAAGTTATAAGCATTGGATCCCCCAGGGGCTGGGGTTACAAGCTGCCTAATATGGTTGCTGGGAATTGAATTCAGGTCGTCTGGAAGGGTAGCACCTGCTCTTAACAGATGAGCCATCTCTCTATGCCTCAGAATTCCTTTTTAAGATGTGCACACAAGCAAACATTTGTAGATCACTGAACTACAGATGTGCCACAATGTCAAAGCCAGGAGGTGCTGCCCTACCCTTTCCACCTCCCCTGTCCACGGCCAAGTTCACATGGAGGCTCTACATGTGTTGAGCAGCCTCCAATCATCCTGCACATAGAATTTCTGCTTTGTCTTTAGTCTACTAAATAATAATAACAAGGAGCTAATGTTGCACTTACATTGAATGAAAAATACAGCTATAGTACTGGGATGTAGCTCAGGGGTAGAGGGCTTGCCTAGCGTGGTGTAATCCCTCTGTTTAGTCCTTAGTAATACAAGCAAGCAAGCCATCAGAACAGTGACACAGCAATAAATATTTCAGGTTACGTCTCCTGGGTTGGCCAGAAAGCTCTGTTCACCTTGCCTCACTTCTGTTGACCTCATCCATCTGCCCTGTACTGAGAATGGCTGGTCTCTCTTCCCCATGATCCCTCATCCTCCTGGATGCCAGTCTGGGCTTAGTCTAAAAGGCTGTTATGCCCCTGGGGGGTTTCAGACAGAGAAGAAAGCATGCAAGGCCACTTGTAGGCCTCAGTCAGGGTACCATCTCTTCCACATCTCTTCCACATCCCAGGGGCAAAGTAAGTCACAAGCTATGTCCTGGTCTCCATCTCTCTCTCTCGCTCTTTTTTTTTTTTTTTTTTTGGTCTTTTTTGAAACAGCTGTCCTGGAACTCACTATGTAGACCAGGCTGGCCTTGAACTCACAGAGATCTTCCTGCCTCTGTCTCCCGAGTGCTAGGATTAAAGGCATATGCCACCACACCCGGCTCCATCTCTCTTTTTAAAAAATATTTATTTTTATTTTATGTGTGAGTGTTTTACCTGCATGTTTGTAAGTGTACCTGTGTTGTGCAATGCCTGTGGAGGCGAGAAGAGGACATGGGATCACCTGGAACTGGAGTTACTGACAGTTGTTAGCTGTCATGTGGGTGCTGGGAACCTAGTCTGGGTCCTCTGCAAGAGCAGCCAGTGCCCTTAACTGTTGAGCCACCTCTCCAGCCCTGTGGTTTCCATCTCTTAATGGGAGAAGTTGCAAAGTGATACTGGCAACGGACAAGAACACGTCTTACCTGTAACTGCAGAGAGAGCCGAGTGCCGGGAGCTTGGCTCTGGGCTGCTGCATCAGTCACTGGTCAGCAATTGAAGTCATGATGATTGGCTAAGATGAATCGGGTTGACTTTAGGGTTTGGGACACGTTGCAGAAGAATGTGGACTTCCACTCAACAGGGATGGTGGACTGGAACTTGAGGTGACACCCACCGTGTCAGTTACAGCTGTCCTGTTACCATCCTTGCACTGCAGAAACAGCTGAAGCTCAGGGAGAAGAGGCCATGGAAGGGCCACTCTGCAGCCTATAGGTGACTGGGTTCAAGCCCGAGAATCTCAACCCTCTCTCCTTTCATCCTCCTCTGTCTATCTCCCCATGGGTCTTTACGGAAGGTAAAAGAAAATTATTTGTGTGTGTGTGTGTGTGTGTGTCCATGTGCACACACTGAGGCCAGAGGTTGACATCAGATATCTTCTTCAATTGCTCTCCACTTTATTTGCTTATTTAACTTTTGGTTTTGTTTGTTGAGACAGGGTCTCCCTGCACCCCAGATTGCTTGGAACTCACTATGTAGACCAGGCTGGCCTTGATTTCACAGAGATCTGCCTGCCTCTGACACCTGAGTGCTGGGATTAAAGGTGTCCGAAACCATACCCAGTTCCACTCTATTTTTAAAAAAATGGTCTCTCACAGAATCTGAAGCTTGCCATTTTGGCTAGATGAGATCTGTCTGTCTCTGTTCCCCCCTCCTGCCCAGTGCTGGGGTTACAGCATGTGTAGCCATGCCTGGGATTCGAACTCAGATCCTCTTGCTCTCACCCACTGAGCTGTCTCCCTAGCCCCTCCTGGTACATTTTTCCTGTGATTGAGAATCAACAACCCGTCTGAGCTACTAAGACCAGGCAGCAGAAATATCCTAGAGCCCCAAGGCCTCATATCTCCTACTCTTTTGTGAAACATGCTTTTATTTGTTGCCACTGTTTGTTTCAAAAAATATATGTATTATTTTAAAATCAGAAATTAAGGCTAGAGAGATGGCTCAGCAGTTAAGAGCACTGGCTGCTCTTGCAGAGGACCTGGGTATGGTTCCCAGCACCCACATGGTGGCTGACAACTGTCCCCAGTGCCAGGGACTACCACACCCTCTTTTGGTCTCTTGTGAGCATTACACACATGGAGATATATATATATAATTTCACTGGCACTTTGCCTTGTGCTTTAAAACCAGTCTGTTAATGCTGTGTAACTCATCTTTCTTACTGGCCCCTATGATGTCTCTGTGAAATAACCATAGGATGATCTTAGAGTTGAGGTGTCATAAGGTCAAGTTCTCCTCCTGGAAGATCTTGTGGTTGCTTTTTTTTTTTCTTCCTGTAGTGGGAGGTTGAACCCAGGACCTCACACATGCTAAGCAAGCACCCCACCAATGAGCTATAGTTCCAGTCCTCCAACAGCCATTTTTGAGATTGGCATCCTTGTGAAGGTCAAGTACTTGGGCCATAATCCAAGAAGACACCAAAGGGGACTGGGCAGTGATGCAGAGAGGGGATGGGAGCCAAGAAAAGATGCATTCTCAAGCCACTTACCCCGGAGGCACCCCTCTGGGGAAGTCTGAAAGCTCATAAAGACATGAGCAGATGTGTTAGAATTACAGATGCTTCTCACACAAACCTCCGAAGTTGAAAATGTTACAAGCTGAAAATGCGTTTGATATGCCTAACCTACTGACCATCCTGGCTTAGCCTCATCCACCTGCAGCATGCTCAGAACACTTAGTTAACCTACAGTTGGGCAAAATCATTGGACACAAGCATGTTTTAAAAACAAGTATTGAATACCTCATGCAATTTATAGAATTTATAGAATTCTGCACCAAACATGACAACAGAATGGGTGCACGGGGATGGTTTATACCTCTAGAGAGTCAAAATATTGTCGCCTCAAACAATGCTAAGTCAAGGACTGTCTTTATTCCGCCAAAGAATAGAATTTACCCACCAGCCCCAGTTGACTCCTTAATGAAACACTAATCATGGGGACAGATGACAGAGGGAGACTTTAGGCAGAGACAGAGGCCACAAGATGGAAATATTGAGTAAAGGGACATGATGGCACCTTCCACAGGACACTTCTGCGATCCACTGCCTGGAAGCTTCATGGAGGGGCTTGGCAGGTATGTTAATCAGATTTTACTATCAACTATCAACTTGACACAACCTGGGAAGAGTGTCTTTTATTTGTTTATTGAGAATTTCATATATTAGTACTATATTTACATCATTTCCACTCTCTTTCTAACCCCCCAATTTTTCCCATGCCTCCTCCATTCCCTCTCAATTTTGTGACTTTATTGTTGTATATACTATCTATCTATCATCTATCTATCATCTATCTATCTATCTATCTATCTAATCATCTATCATCTATCTATCCACCCATCTATCTATCTGTCTGTCTATCTATCTATCTTTCTATCTATCTAACCTGCTGAATCCATGATCACTTGGATAACCTATCAGGGAACTCATCCTTGGAGAAAACTGGCTCTCTCTACCTCAGTAGCCAGTGATTGCCTGTAGCTCTTCATCTAGAAATGAGGCCTGGTGAAATTTCCCCTGTCCACCTTGGCCTGTCAACTTGTATTGTCATTCTGCAGGTCTTGTTGAGGCCACCATGCTGTTGAGATTTTATGGGAGCAGCTTCCCTGCTATGTCTAGAAGACATTATCTAGCAGCAGTCATCCTGGTCCTCTGGCTCTTACAAACTTCCCACCCCTTCTTCCATGATGTCCTCTGAGCCTTAAGTATGTGTAGGGGTTGCACTGTAGATGTATCAGTTAAGGTTGGGATCCCCACAGTCACTTACTCTCTGCATTTTTACCTGTTTGGAACTTTGTAATAGTCTCCATCTGTTACAAAAAGAAGCTTCATCAATGAGTGGTGAGAGCTGCACTTACCTGTGGATATAAGGATAAGTATTTAGAATACAGGAAGAGATTATACTGGTTTAGTACAGTGGCAGCAGTAGGTTCTCCCCTAGGGTCTATGACCTCTCCAGCCACAGGCATTTGTCCATGTATATACTACCATGCTTGGATTTCCTATTGAGTGGACTTACCTCCAGCTAGGTAGCTGTTGGTTACCCCAAGATAAAAACAGCACTTCTGCATTGGGGGAGAGTCTTAATGAGGAATTATTCTGACCACGCTGACCTGTGGGCACATTTTTTGGGCCTGTATTGTTAACTGATGTAGGAAGAGCCAGCCCATAGTGGATAGCTCCATTCCCCTTGCTGGGCTCTGAACTGTCTAAGAGTGAAGAAAGCTATCAACTTGGTCAGCCTCTGCCCTCATCTGCATTTCCTGTTTTGCAAGGTAGAACTCATCATAGCCATAACAAGCAACAGTGCAAGCAATGCATGGATTCTCTTTCTCCTCTTGACTGTGAATGTGATGTGACCAGCTGTTTGAGTTCCTGCCTTGACTTCCTCACAATGATGGGGAACCCAGAAGAAAGTAACTCATCGTTTATAAGTCAGTTTGGTCAAATGACCACACATAGCTCAAGGGGGGCTAGGAAATGTAGTTTCTAACATGTGACTAAAATATAGAATTTCTATATTATAGGAGGAACAGTGGAATAGTAGTTGTTTGAGATACAGTTCTCTGCATTTGGGAAGATAGCTCAGTTGGAAAAAGGTTTGCCTAGCAAGGATAAGGACTTGAGTTAATTCTCCACATAAAAAAAGCTGGGCATGGTGGCACACATTTGTAATCTAACATACCACACACACACACACACACACACACACACACACACACGCACACACACATACATGCACACACAGATGGTCCTCTGGCAGAAGGCTGATAAACCTTCTAGCTTTGGGCTGGGTAACACTTGGTTTCCTAGTACACCTAAATAGTTAAGATGTTATTAGCGCATTTGATTTCTCAGAAATGCAATTAATATCTTCTCACAAATGCAGCTAATCATTTCATTCTTCTCAGATACAGCATGTGGAGGAATAATATTTGAAATTATAATTGGAGTGCCTACATTGCCTCTAATTCATTCTAATCGGTAGTCCCTCTGCTGCTAAAATTAGACCACAAGGCCGAGGCTTATCTCCTCAGAACTGACTGAAACGTGGAGATCGAAGGGAGCCAGGGCTCATCTTCATTATGAGACAGGCGTTTGGAGCCCAGGGCAGAGTTAGTGACTCTGAGAGATAATACTTTTGAAGTTCTAGACTGTGGTAATCAGAACCCCAAAGTGTGATCAGAACCTAAACACTGATTTCTGAAGGACTGTGTGATGAGGACACAAATTGTTTTCTTGAACCGTATGTGATAGTTCACGCCTGAAATCCCAGCCACAGGGAGGCTGAGGCAGGAGGATTGAGAGTTTGAGGCCAGCTTGTGGTACATAGCGAGTTCTAGGCCAGCTTGGGTTACAAAATGGGACCCTGGCTCAAAAAACCAAACCAAAGAAACAAAACAACCAAAGCAAACAAAGGAGGGGCGGGGAGAGGATGGGATGGAGAGATGGGAGGAAGGGGAGATGAGGGAGGAAAGGAAGAGAAGGAGGAAGGGAAGATGCTTTCTGACCCCAAAGAAAATAAGCTCTGTGGGAGAGGCTGGGAAGAATGGGTCAGAGAGCTAGAAAGGGGCAGAGGCAGTTAGGAAAAGGGTTGGTCAGGGTTCTGAGCAGGGATCCCTTCCCTTGCCAATCCTGGGACAGTCCTGGGACAGTCTCTTGGTCTGTAGAAAACGTCTTGGTAAAGTTGTCATATTGGGCTGCAGAGCCAGCCCAGCTGGCCTGAGTTCCAGTTTCCCCCAGTATTGACCTATCAACTTGGTCAGCCTCTGCCCTCATCGGCATTTCCTGTTTTGCAAGGTAGAACTCATCATAGCCATAATATCTACTTTGTCTTGTTAATTTGAAGGGTCAATGGTGTCTCCCTCCAGCAACTCACATGCTGATGTTAAAGGAAGGTTCCATGGGTAAACCCACAACAAAGCCTGGTACAGGACAGATATTGAATATGTCTATACTTACTAATATCCAAAAGAAGAAGTTTTTACGTAGAGCTTCGTTTTCTCTCTGACTTTTCAAATTGTGAATATCTAGTATTTCTTCCACATTTTTCCAGTTTCATATAATTTACACTTAAAAAAATTAGACTTTTTATACTTGAGAAACTTAAAATGCTTCAGTATGGCTGGGGGAACAGCTCAGAGACAGAGCATGTTTGACTCCCTGGGCTCAAACTCTTGCACTGAAAAAAAAAAAGTTTACATTAAGTAAAACTTTAAAGCATATAAAAGTTTATTTATTTATTTTATTTATCTTTTTGAGATAGGGTCTCCCTGTAGCGCCAGGTGAAATGGAAATTGTTATGTAGACCAGGCTGGCTACAGAGATCTACCTGCCCCTGCCTCCTGAATGACAGGGTTAAAGGCATGTGCCATCATGCCTGGCTAACTTTTTAAAACATTTTTTATGAGACAAGGCCTTATCATATGGCCCAGGCTGGCCTCAAACTCATGATCCTTCTGCCTTAACCTCCCAAGAGCTAGGATTACAGGTGTGCATCACTGGCCTTGTGGAAAAATATTCTTTATTAGCATATAAAGCACCATTGTTACAAAAAAATTATAAGCACTGTATAGACACCTTGGGAAAATTTCAGATTTACATCAAAGAGATTAAATAAATATTAACATTCAAAGATAAAACCAAGGGCTGGAGAGATGGCTTAGGGATTAAGAGCACTGGCTGCTCTTGCAGAGGACTCAGGTTCGGTTCCCAGCACCCACATGGCAGCTAACAACAGTCCTTAACTCCAGTTCAAGAGCATCTCACGCTCTCTTCTGGCTTTTGTTGGTATTGCATGCATGTGGTGCACTTACATATACTCGGGAAAAGCATTCACACGCATAAAGTAAACATAAATAAATTCCGTGCCTCCATTTTGATCTTTTTGAGACAGGATCTCCCTGTAACCCCAGCTGGGCTGGAACTCATTATGTAGACCAGGCTGGCCTCCATGTCACAGAGATCTGCCTGCCCCTGCCTCCCCAGTGCTGGGACTAAAGGCCTGTACCACATCACCTGAATTAAAAATATATATTAAATGATACATGCTAGCTCTAAAACAAGTCACTAGATTTTTATTAGCATACATTATACATAATAATGGGTTTCATTATGACATCTTCACAGATGTGTATCATAGATGTATATAATATATTTTAATCATATTCACCCCATATGCTCTCCTGCCTTCTCTCCCTCCTCTAATCCCCTTCCTCTTCCCAGCTAGTTTCCTTCTACTTTCATATATTTTGGGGGCTTGGGAGTGACTGTGATGCTTAGTGCTGTTGACTTGACAGAATCTAGAATCACTTTGGAAATGGGTCTCTAGGCATGCCTGTGCCCACCCCCAATGCAGTTTGCAAGATGTGCAGAGGATAGAGGCGCAGGCTACACAGCACAACAAAGATGCAAGCAGCTAAGACAGGAGCAGAGACATTCCAGAGGCAAATGCCCTAATGTCTTCATCTGGCAAACTGGGAGTGAGTGTTGAGATGAACATTTGATCAAATACTATGTAGACCTCCTTGAAATCGTGTTATGAGCAAAACAGGTGTTGGGCTATTGAGACAAGACACACCCAGAAATCACAATTTTCCAAGAATCCCATGCAGGGAGAAGGGAAAGGCTGAAGCCTGGGCCAGACAGAGGGGGAGCTTGTCTCCCAGAAAGAGACTACACAGGTTCTGACAGCTTGTCAGGCTACCTTGTAAGAGAGACTGGAGCTGAGACAGTGATGCCAGGTGGGACCACGCCCTGACCAGGATTGCTTAGCTACGTGTGCCTCTTGCCATCTATTTAAACTTAACCTTCACATCAGGATCCAAGATGGACTTGGGGGTCACTAAACCTCTTTATTTGTTCCTCTTTCCAGTGTGGCCTTGCTGAATACACTTCTCTGCTTCCATTGGTGTGTTGGGTACAGGCAGCTGGGCAGAGCTTTGGGAGATGAGGAATCAGGCTTTAACCCTATAAACTCCAATAACTACAAACCTCTCAGATGCCCTGAAGGTGCAGGTGTGGCCCCTGAGATTAGATTCTTCACCTCCTGAATGTGGACGGAAGTGAAACTTGGTTTGTGTCACTCATACTCCCTCTCCAGCCCATGGCATATTGGTGGCATAGTGCTTCAGTGGATTCAGGCTATGGCTCTCAACCCACATGGCTGTGTAGGTACTTAGTTTTGTTTGGTATCAGCAAGGGGTCCAGCAGGAAACTCCTCCCACATGGCCCCCACCTCCTCACTGTGATAGAACCATGTCAGGCCGTGGTGAGGATTCAAGGAGGTAGTGCACACAGAGGGCCTCGGGCTTTGTCTGTCCTCAGAAGATACTATGGTGTGTGTCAGAAGATGCTCTTATGTGTGTATTAGTTAGCTTTCTGTGGGTGTGATAAAACACCATGACCAAGTAACTTATAGAAGAAAGAGTTTATTTTGGGCTTTCAGTTCCAGAGGGATGAGTCCATCATGACAGAAAGGCATGGCAGCAAGCCACAGGCATGGTGGCAGGAGCTGCAAGCCGAGAGTTCGCATCTTGAACCACAAACATGAAGCAGAGAGAGCAAACTGGAAGTGGGCCAGTTATTAACTCTCAAAACTCACCTCTCCCCCATGACACACTTCCTCCAGCAAGGCCCTACCTCCTGAAGATCCCATGACCTCCCAAACAGCGCCACCAACTGGGAACAAAGTGTTTAAATACATGAGCCCTCAGGGGAACATTTCTCATTCAAATTACCACAGTGTGGGGAAGAAAGGGTGACCAGGGAGGAGGCGAAGGTGACAGGAGCAAGCTGCCTTGGGGGCTAGCTTTCCAGGTTTACTCTGTGAACACCCCCTCACCCCAACTGTGTGCTGAGGGCTTTCGGGCTTCCTCTGTTTTGAATCTCCAGAGAGATTTCTGCATCTTAAACACTGGCTAGGAAATAGCCAAAGTCCTGAGGCAAAAGCAGGTTTTCAATGGTTGTGTAATTGGTGGGGTCCAAGTCAGAATCCCAGGGACAAAGGCCTTCCTACTCTGTCTGGGTGATAGGTTGAGGAGGGATGTGATGATGGGAGAGGTCTAGCAAGAAGCGAGGCCCAGAGAGGAAGAAGTTCTCAAGGCCTAGGAGGGTGGTGGGAGCTGCTAGGCTGGATGGTAGGAATGGGCCTCCCTGACCCCAGTCTTTCCTGAGTACTCCATTGCTCTATGACACAAGCTTAGAACATTCTAGAATATGGCAGCATCTCCAGTAACAATGATGAGTCAGTCAATGTGGTCTCATCAGCCATAAGGAGCACAGTGTGAAGTGGGGTGTGGACAATGGAGGAAGATGTGAATCTCTGGGATCAGGAGTAGATGAGAGTCCTCTGTATGTCCCATACAATCTTTCTGTGAACCTAAAACTCTTCTAAAAACATAGTTTATTAAAAAAAAATAACTAAGTTGAGCATCACCTCAGCACCTAATATGGGCCCTGTGATCCTGGCTGTGGGGTCACATGGGCCCCTCAGACAGGACGACAGAGAACTTGCCAGGGATACGTGAGCCTCCAAAGGGAACCGGCAGGTGCACCCTTAGCCAACTCTAGGTGGGATATGAGTTGCCTCCTAGATTATAAAATGGTGTTAGAATTCCTTGGAATAAAATCAATGAAAGGGAATCTGGAAACACAACCTGGGCTTAAGCCATGATAAATGGCAAGAAGGGCTTCAGCCCCCATCCACCACAGCAGAGCTCTGCTCCACTACCCACAAGCCTAGAAGAGGTGAGTTTGGATAAGAACATTCTAGATTTCCTCGTTCAAATGTGTTCTTCATGGGATAAGTGGAAAAGAACATTTGAGGGTGCTGGAATATTCTGTTTATACAATTAGAGGCTAGAGGGAAGAACGTTTGCCAAGAATCTTTCCATTCCCTTGGACAGCCTTCTCTGACCATATTCAAGAGGGATGTGGAAGAGAAAAAAAAAGACACCAAGAACACAGCATCTCCTGCCTCAGGTCACAGAGTCAAGCTTCTCTTCAAGAACGGCCAAAGCTCCGCCTGGGGTGTTTCAAGTAGCAAAGTAGCCAAAAAAAAAAAAAAAAAAAAAAAAAAAATGTGGCAGGGGAAGACTTAGAGAAGCTGGAGGAGGCATGGACCACCCAAAATATATGTCCAATGAAAATAAAACAAAATGTGAGAAACGGACCACCCAGAAGGAAGCCAGGGAGACTCTGCTAAGCAGAGAGAGGACAGGTGGCCAAAGCCCCGAACCCCAAACAGAAGGTGATGAGTGACCCCCAGACAGACAGGGGAAAACCAGTTTCTGAATGTAAGGAGGATGGAGGGAGTCACAGCAAGCACTTATGACTCATAAGTCCCATATGCATTCTTATGACTGTGTGCTGACTCGGAGTCTGCAGGTGAGGGTGACTAGAGCGAACCTCTGCACAGGGTGGCCTCGGAGAACAAGGCAAGGTCAAACTCTGAGGTGAAAAGTAGCCTAACTCTCCTGGATGTCTGTTGCAATTATTTTGTAGTATTTTGACTTCTGGGTATTTTATAGGGGGTTGGAGGCAGGTTGATTTTAGAGACAAGGTCTCATGGAACCCAGACAGTCCTTGAACTTATGATTTTTGTCCTCGTTTTGATTTATTTATTTATTATTTTTCTTTTACAAGTATTTTGCCTGCATATATGTAAGTATACCACATGTGTACAATGTCCACAGAGGCTGAAAATGGCATCAGATCTCCTGTAACTGTACTGAAAGATGGTTGTGAACTTCCATGTGGGTGCTGGCAATTGAATCCAGGTCCTCTGCAAGAGCAGCCAGTGCTCTTAACCACTGAGCCATCTCTTCAGTCCCCTGTCCCCATGTGCACCAGCATATCCAGTTTATGTGGTGCTGTGGATTGAACCCAGGGCCCAATGCATGCTAAGCAAGTGCTCTACCAGTTGAGATACATCTCCAGTACCCCTTCCTCTTGTGTGTGTGTGTGTGTGTGCACGTGTGTGTGTATGTGTGCGTGTGTTCTGAAGATTAAACAAGACTTTTGTGTATACCTGGAAGCTCACACCACTGAACTTTATTCCCCTACTGGTTTTTGTTTTCAAGGACAACATATGTAATACAAAATCTGAAGACAATAAAACAGATCAGGGACTGTGAGAGAGCAGAGGAGGTCAGAAGAAGAAGAAAAAAAAAAACAAAAACAAAAACAGAATAATCACTAAATCCAGGGACTATGGGGCCAAAGCTATTGTCGAAGCTTGGGAAAGGGTAGAGAAGACACAGAGTGGTGTTCCCAGGGCAGCTGGACAGCTGGTATCCCAAGGTGATTCACAGGAAGATAGGAAGAGAATCTCAGTGTTCTGTTTTGGCATATGGGTTGACACGGGGACCCTCAGTTGTCAGAGTAACATGTACTACTCAGGATCTGCTGCCTGAGGCCCTCACAGGGCAGAGACACTGATCCTCTGCACTATCCCAAAGTGTGACCAAGGGAGTGGAGTAAATATGAAGTACATAAGTGACTTTAAAATTTCCTGCAAAGACACAGTTACTGGAGAGAATGCTCAGCGTGAAGATATAAGTGAATGAGCAACTGGTCCACCTGACACCTCCTCCCTTCACTCTCCCATCTGATAGCCACAAGCTGTTGAGTTCTTGGTGTATGCCTAGGGTGCCCAGGGAACTGCAGCTCAAGTTTCATCTAAGCTCATTTCAATTTGTATTTAAAAGCAGACACTCGATGCCATTATTGAAAACCCTTTAAAGCACCCTGGGAACTTCCTGAGCTTGTGACTCTCTTCCTGCACTACAAGGATTGCAAAGCTGGGATGACATCAGGAATACTCAGTGTTTTGTTTTCTTTGTTCTTGCTTTGGACTTGAAATGTGCTATAAGTGTGATATGCATGCTGAAGTTCAAGGTCTTGGTACAAAAAACGGTTACAAAGACTCTCACTAATAATTTTCATATTGGGTACATGTTCAAATAGTCATTTTTTAATGGCTGGGGGTTCAACATATAGTGATTTTTGGTTTTCTAAAAGTTTTTCAATATGAGAAAAAATTTTAATTACCTACATGGGTCTCATTATCTTTATACTAGACAGGTCTGGTAACAACAAACAAGTGGTTTTGCCTAAGCAGAGGCCTCATCTGTGGTGGCCCTGGCAGGTGTGTTCCAACTTTTGATATTGTGACATGATGTTGTCATCTACAAAGGCCATGGTGGAGAGCCACACAATCAAATTACAAAAAAAAGCAAAAGACTTCATAATATGGGGCTGGCTAGATGGCTCAGTGGGCGAAAGTGACTTCTGCCAAGCCTGACCTGAGTTCAGTCCCAAGAACCCACACAGTAGAAGGACAGAACAGACTCTTCAAGTTGTCCTCTGGCCTCCACACACGCTCGGAGGCACATGCACATCCACCACATACAGACACATACAATAAATGAATGAATGAATAAATGAATGTGATATAATTTCAAATTTTTAAATTCATAATGTTTTGAGTAAGTATACAGTTTTGTGTGGAGTCACATTCATAGCTATCCTGGAGTGCAGGCAGCTCTCAGGCAGCTGACTGAACACGCCCAAAAGAGCGTTGTGAAAAATGTTCAGACTTGATCCCTATTCAAGTTCTTTGTTTCAGTTCTTTGCAGGTTAATAAGAAAACACACCCAAGAGGGAGCCAAAATCTTCTGGGGTCATCTGGCCTGTCCCAGATGTGGGCCTGCCAACGCCATCATGTCCATCAACAAAGCCTTTCAAACTTGAAAGCAAAATGTAATTACTTCCACATCACCCTTCTCCTTGAGCCACCCCCCTCCATAGGGCTATCATGAAGCTAAAGTGGGAAACCAGCTATGTGTAAAGGTGCTGTGACATCTGAACAAGGGATGGTTAAACCATCAGCCAAATAAGCACTTTCCCACATGCTTTGCCCTCAAACCATCACAACATTTATGTGATGGACAAAACCTCCCTTTCATCTATGCTGGGCTGTCCACAGAAAGGCTAAATCCTTCCCCACATCACACAGTAGTATGCAGTAGGGCTGGCATCTGGACACCAGCTCTCAGGGATTTGCGTTAACACTGGTGGGGTACATGGGGGACTTGGCTCTCTGGCAACAATTTTCAAGTGAGACACTGAGGTTGGAGGTCCCTCTGCCTCTCTGACCTGTAGACTGTCCTCTCTGGTCCTTGGAAGGTAAACCTGTTCTCTGGAGACACAAGATTCTATGACAGCTGGGAACAAGCAATAGAAGCCGATGTCTTTCCAGGTCCTTCTTGGAGGAAGGCTGGTTGCTGGAAAACAAGACTTCCTTCTCCAGCTGGCCATGTACCTTGTGGTATTAGCCTGGCCAACAACATCCCATTCACCTAAGACAACAGTTGGCTGTGCCAGGGATGCCCATGCCTCTGGCTGTGTAGGCCCCTCGTTCCTGCAGCTACCCACCCCAGCCTCCTCTGGTTGCCTCCTGACCTGAGGCTTGTTTTTTCCCCTGACCAGTGGGAGGCCTGGGAAGAGAGGTGGAGAAGGAGGGTGTTCCCTTCCAACAGGCTCAGGTGGCTGTGCACATGACCAGTCCCCAGCGTGAATTCTAGGCCCAGCCCTCCCTGCGGAAAGGTGGTGGTTTAACTTGGAAAGAGCTGCCCAAGTACCTGCCAAGTTCAACACGAAATGGACACAAACACACTTCTACCCTCAAGAGGCCCCGCCTAAGGCGAGGCTCAGACTGGGCAGTTCATCTGGCGAACACCACTATGGAGGCCAGCTTCAGGAGAGCCAATAGTGGCAGGGACACAGGGAGAGTGGGTGGTGGGCACTAGGGGCTACACACTGAGGCTTTTGGGAAGAGAGTAGAATTTCCACTCACCTCTTTTTCCATCCAAATTCTTTCCCTTTGGCCTTAAAATAGCCCCATGAGGCTTGATTGATGCCTTTTGTTGTTGTTTTAACTGGTCCTCTTCAGGGAAGATTTTCAGAAAGAAAGGGTAGCATTTCCAGAGGCTGGCAGAGCCTCAGAGCAAAGCCAGCTTTCCCATACCACCCCACTCACCAAGCCCCAACAGCAGAGCCAGAACTCCTTTCCCCTACCCTGGCTTCCTTCCCCTCTCTCCAGAGGAAAACGTACCCAGCTTAAAAGAGTCAGGCTGGGGAAATGGTTCAGTGGGTAAAGCATGTGCCACACAGCATGAGGATCTGAATTTGGGTCCCCAAAATCCACATAAAACCAGACATGGTAGTGCATGTCTGCAATCCCAGAGCTTCTATGATGAGATGGGAGGTGGAGACAGGGTGTCCCTGGGAGTTTGTGGGCCAGATCGCCTGGAGTACACAGGAGGAAGCAAGAGGCTCTGCTCAAACAAGATGACATTAAGGACCAACACTGGAGGTTGTCCCCAGACCTCCAAACACACATTGTGTCACATACATACAGACACACACAAACATGCACATACACACACACACACACACACACACACACACACACACACATACACACATGCTTAAAAAGAGAGACTACCACCATCCTGGGATACAGGAACTAAAGTCCTCTTAGATGTGCTAAGGCTCTGTGTGGTGAGATCTTAGGTGAGAGGAAGGTCAGTCAAGAGCACAGATACATGACTGTGGGTGGAGCTCCCTCTCTGTTTGGGACCTTCAAGGACCTGCCCCCTGGTGGCCTCCTCCAGGAGTTTCTTTCACACTAGCTGACTTGAGTGAGTTTCTGCTGCTGCTCTATGATGGCAAAGAGCAGAGTGCCCCAAGGTCTTCTGCCTGGTTAGCAGCCGTCTGGGTCACAGAACAGGGCTGCAGGACTATCTGGATCTGACTGGGACACAGGATGGCTTCATATTTACAGTTAATCTTCATCAATTATTAGAGCAGACCTGACACTTCTATTAGCAACTTAATGTCTGTTTATTAAATTTTCTCCAATTAGGGCTGCTTAGCATATCAAAAAGCTGGGAAAATGGCCTACAAATGACCTTGAAAAAAGAAGACAAGAATAAAAGTCCCAGGTGGCTCTGCTCAGCTGAACAAATGTCTCATCTTGGGAAGAAAGCAAATCCAAATGGAGAGACCATGGTTCAAGAAGAGTCTGCTGGGCGTGGTGGTGCAGGCCTTTAATCCCAGCACCTGGGAGGCAGAAGCAGGTGGATATCGGTGAGATCAAGGCCAGCCTAGTCTACATAGTGAGTTCCAGGTCAGCTGGGGCTATAGGGTGACTCTGTCTCAAAAAAAAAAGAAAAAGAAAGAAAGAAAGAAAGAAAGAAAGAAAGAAAGAAAGAAAGAAAGAAAGAAAGAAAGAAAGAAAGAAAGAAAAAGAAAGAAAGAAAGAGTACCCAGATGCAGCCTGCAGAGGGCACAGGATCATAATGTAGTTCATCAACTCTCCCTTTCTTTGTGTGCATGTATGCATGCACGTGTGTTCGTGTTCTTGCACATGCATATGCAGGTATGTGCACATATGTGTGGAATTGAGAACAATCTCAGCTGTCATTCCTCGAGTATTATCCATCCTGTTCTTGAGACAGAGTCTCTCACTGACATGGAGCTTGCTGATTGGACTAGCCTGTCTGACCAACAAGTCCCAGGGATCCACCTGTCTCCACCTCCTTAACACTGAGATTACAAGCATGCGACACCACTCCCAACTTTCCACAAGAGTTCTGGGGATCAAACTCAGGTCCTCATGCTTGCAAGACAAGCACTCTACTGACTGAGCTATCACCCCAGCCCTGCTCTCTCCCTCTTTCAGGGCATTTAAAACAGCTAAATAGCATGTATGCCTTACATTGAACTCAGTAGCATGTAATTGGGGTGAAATCTGAAACCCTATCTCACCATAATTTTTTAGACAAGATCTTTTAACCCTCTGTATTCATTAAACTTAATTTTCATCCTACACTGTTAAAATGGGGCATTTGGACAGAAACAGGGTCCCACTGTGCTATCAATCACATCCCCCATCCCAGGCTCATTACAAACACATTCATTTAATCCTCAGAACAGTGCTTGAGTTTTGTTGCCTCTACTTTAGAGATGATGGCAGAGCTTCAGAGACTCATAGACTTGAAATGTCAAAAGCAACATCTCACCAATGTGTGTCAGACTCCTACTTATCTTCAGTTGTGGATTTGACACAGCCCAGAGTTGTCTGAAGGAGTCTCCACTGGGGAATTTCCCAGATGAGACTAGCCTGTGTTCATGTCTGTGAGGGGTTGCCTCGATTGTTAATTGATGTGGGAGAAGGGCCCAGCCCACTATGGGTGGTACCATCTCTTGTAAGTGGCTCTGGGCTGTTTAAGAAAGCTGGCTGAGCATGTGTCAGAGAGCAAACCAGTAAGCAGCGTTCCTCCATGGTTCTGCCTTGAGTTCCTGCCCTGACTTCCCTTAGAGATGGACTGTGACCTGGAAGTATGAGATGAAATAAGCCCTTTCCTCCCCAAGTTGCTTTTGGTCAAGGTGGTTTATCACAGGAACAGAAGAGCTAACCAGGACAGCTAGACCCCAGATCGTGGCTTAGTCTTTGTACTACAGTTTCTTCCTAAATGACTGCGAGTGTTGATGTCAAGTTTTGCTCTCAGATTGCATTTTCCAGTCAGGAGCAGGTATTGTCGGAGCACACCAAGGTCCACTTCAACTCCCTTTTGCTGTTGTTTGACTCCCCTCAGCTTCAACGACCCTTCACCTAGTAGTCCTGCTGCTTCAGTAACAAATGGCCACAAACCCAGGGGCTTAGCGCAGCACGAAACTGTTATCTTATAATGCTAAAAGTCCAAAATGCACCTCATGGGCACACGATCCAGACACTAACTGGGCGTTCCCTCTGGAGGCTCCAGGGAAGAATCCATATCCTTACCTTTGCCAGACTCTAGAAGCCAACTGCATCCCTTGGTGGCTGGCCTCCTAACATCTTCAAAACCAGCAGTTGTGCCCCTCTGACTCTGCTGGCCCTTGTTTCCTCTGACTCTCTGCCCACCCTCTCCCACTAACAGGGATGCTGTGGTGACATTGGTCCCACTAGGATAATCTAGGTTTCTCTCTCTATCTCAAGAACCTAAATACATCTGCAATGTCAGTTTAGCCATGTAAGAAAGAGGACTCATGGACTGAAGAGATGGCTCAGTGGTTAAGAGCATTTGCTGTGTAATCATGAGGACTAGAGCTGGGATCCCAGCACCAATGTTAACAAGTCTGGCATCCTGCAAATGCCTGTATCTCCAGCTCTGTGCGATCAGACATCCTCTTCTGGTCTCCATGCACATGCAGATGCACAAACACATGTATGCATACACACGGAGAGATCTGCACACACACAAAGTAATAAATAAACAATAAATAAAATATTTTAAAAGAAAGAGAGAGAGAGAGAGAGAGAGAGAGAGACACTCACAGATTCCAAGGATCAGGACTTGGACTTGCTCATTGCTCCTTCCCTCCCAGCTTCCAATGACTGTCCCTTTTTCTCTCCTCTAAGGCTTCCTTTGAGTCATGGGAGCTCTTTGCCCACAAACTCAGAGAGCTAGAATGCCTTTTATGCAACCAATTGTCCTCACTAACCCAGACTGAAGGATTTCCTAAGATGTAGACTTGCAATGTTAGAACCAGGAGAATCCAGAGCCAACTAGGATGGTTGATTAGTCTGCCCTAGGATGAACTTAGCCAGGGACTGTCACTCCCAGATTATGAATGACCTTGCCCCCCAGGTTACACCCTGACTTCTCTGCCTTCCCTGTTCTGTTTTCCTGCTCCTTCCTTTGTCTCTACTGGAAACCGCTCAATAAATCCCTAGCACAGCGCTTGCCTCTCCAGGCCACCTCAGGGTGACCAACCTGGGTAGAAAAGGGCTACATTTCTTTCATTATCTCTTATTCAACGATCAGTAGTGGACTCCTCTAATATATCAGGCACTAAACTGGGGATAAAAAGTCAAATAATGCAAGCAATCAGAAATCTGCCCCCAAATTAATGAGGTAATTGAGCTAAACCAATGATACACGCAGGTAAGTACCCTGGGAGGCATGCAAAGTCCCCAGACAAGCAAGGGAAGGACAGAGGCTGTAAGGTGGAGTCTAGATAGGGGACGCCATTGGAACATGAATTCTACTTGAAAGGTACAGAGCCATAAAGGAGTGACATACTCCAACCATGTTTACAAGCCAGAAAGCAGGCAGAGGGCTCACCGGCAGGTGTGTGTTAACCTGCTTAACATTCAAAAGTGAGCATCTCACTATGGTGATTGATCTTGCTCCATTGTCAGCTTGGCACACACACATACACCCTTCCTCCATGACAGTGTTCAGTTCTAGGCCCCAAGTGAGATGGAAACTCTGCTCTAGAGAAATTTACTGCCTTGTAGGAAAAGAATCCTAGGCGCTGATGTTTGAGGTCCTCCTTCATCTTTAATAAAGTCAGACTATCAACAGACCCCACCCACGTACCAGCACACTCAATCAGTTCATTGGGCCTGTCTGTGTCTGATTCTTTAGTTTTGGGTTTTTTTGTTGTTTGTTTTGTTTGGTCTTATTGACAGTGTCTCCATAGCCCCAGCCCACCTGGAACTCATTATGTTGACCAGGTGGACCTTGATCTCACAGAAATACAGAGATCTGCCTGACTCTGCCTTTCAAGTGCTGGGATTAAAGGTATGTACCACCATGCCCAGCATCCACATTTTATTCTTAAAATGTGCTCACCCATTGTCCTAGTTTGTTTCTTCATTGCTGTGACAAAACACTCTGACCACTACCAACTTGGGGAGGAAAGGGTTTATTCAGCTTACATCTCCCAGGTCGCAGTTCATCAGGGAGCCCAAGGTAGGAACTCAGGGCCGGAACCTGGAAGCAGGAGCTGGAGTACAGGCCATGGAGGAACGCTGCTTACTGGCTTGCTCCCTTGGCCCCTGCTCAGCCTGCTTTCTTATGCAACACAGGCCCACCTGCCCAGGGGTGGTACCACCCACAGTGGGCTGGGCCCTCCCACATCACTCATCAAGAAGAAGCCCTTCAGACATGGCCACAGGCCAGTCCAATAGAGGCAATTCCCCAACTGAGGCTCCCTCAACCCAGGTGTGTCAAGTTGACACTAAAGCTATCCATCACACCCATAAAGAACACCAAACTTTTCTTTAAGAAACCCTGAAACATGAGAAAAAAACAAACAGAAAATAGTTGCTCAGAGGGAAGTTTGTGGAACTGAATAAGACTTATTTAAAAAGATGAAGAGGACACAAAACTGGGGGGGAGCGGGGAGAGGGAGGGTGGGCATGAGGTCAAAACAGTACTCATGTATGAAATTTTGAAAAAGTTAAAAAAAAAAGATCACGTTAAAAAACACAGACATGAAATAAAAGCTGAATGCAGTGAGGCTCTCTGTAATCTCGGCCTTCGGGTGGCCCTGTGAGTCCTTGAAGAAGAAAAAGCCAGTTCTGGGTTCAAGTAGCAGCTGAAGTCATTGGCAACTTCCTTTAACAAGAGGAGCTGATTACAATTCACTTTCTCCTGTCTCCACAGATCAAAACTGAAGAAATTAAAAAAAAAAAAAATCAGCTACCCCCTCAGAAAAGTAGCAGCTTTAAATTGTTGAGGGGAAAGTTATTGTGAAATTAAAAGTCATATGCCATTTAGGACAAATCATAGAAGAAAAAAAAATAATGAAAACATCCCCATGTTTTAAAGACACTGGCCCAGTCTGATGCTCATACCTGCCCAAATATATGTACTTGACATTGGTAAATATTCAGTAAGAGGCCCGACCCTGTTCTGGCTTTGGAAACCAGACCCGCTGTGAACATTCCAGGAGCTGCAGCCTTCCCTGCTCATGGAGAGTCTAAGCACGATAGTGGAGATGGAATCCAAGAGCACCAACATTCGTTCAAGAAGGCATGGTATGGTGGCACATGTCTTTAATCTCAGCACGTAGGAGACAGAGACAGGCAGATGTCTATGAGATCCTGCCCAGCCTGGTCTACATCATGAATTCCAGGCCAGGCAGGGCTACATAGTAAGACCTTGTTTCAAAAAAAAAAAAAAAAATTCAAAAGTAGGTAATCTAGCAGTATACTTTTTCCCCATTAGTGGATGAAAGAGAAACAATCTTTCTGACAAATTTCCAAAAAACATAACATCCTTTTTTTCTTTTTTTGAGACAGGGTCTCCTTGTAGCCCCAGCTGTCCTGGAACTCACTATGTAGACCAGGCTGGCCTTGAACTCACAAAGATCTGCCTGCCTCTGACTCCCAAGTGCTGGGATTAAAGGCAGGCGCCACCACACCCAGCTTACATCTGTTTTTTAATTTGGTAAAATTAACAATACCTGCGAAAGCACTAGCTTGGGTAATTCCTAGCGGGGAAACAGCATCCTGACTAGAGTCCCACACATGCTAAACAAATAGAAATATATTAAAAGGCAAAATTACCATAATTAATATTCTAATGAGAAGCCAAATTTGAAATTATTCTCAGATATCATAATTACCCTCCTCAAAAACTCAAGATCAACTGCAAAACTGCTGGAAATAGTTAAAAAAAAAAAAAAAAAAAAAAAAAAAGAGCGACCAATTACAAAATCAATGCAGAAAATCAAATTCCCTACACACCAAGAATGAAAATCTAATTTGCCTAGAAAATGCAATACAAAACAGATCCCACTCAGAATGACACATATGAATAAGTCTAAGAAATATGTTTACAGATTAAAACTATAAAAGAGTGCTCATGGATCTAAAAGCATAGGGGACCATCACAGGGCAAAGTTGTGTTCTTGAACGTCATGTTAGAAATGTCACTTCTACGAGCTGGAGAGATGGCTCAGTTAAGGGGCATGTGCTGCTCTTGCAGAAGACCTGAGTTCCATTCCCAGTACCCACGTTGGGTGCCTCACAACCACATGTAACTCCAGTTCCAGCAGATCTGACACCCTCTTCTGGTCTCCTTGGGCACCAGACATGCATGTGGTACACATATAAACACATACAGGAAAAACACTCATACACGTTTTTAAAATAATCTTTAAAATGTCACTTTTGTCGCTGGGAAGATGGCTCAGTTATTAAAGTGCTTGCTACACAAGCATGAAGACCTGAGTTTGGATCCCCAGAACCCACATAAATGATGGGTGGGCATGGTGGCCCACCTGTAATCCCAGCTCTCAGAAGGCAGAGGCAGGAAGGATCTTTAGAGCAACCAGGTTAGTAAGACTAGCCCTATCAATGAGCTCTGGGTTTAACTGAGAGACCCTGACTCAGTGAATAAAAGTGAGAGGATTCAAGGATGATTGCCAATGTCAACTTCAAGACCCCACGTGCCTGCACACCCATGCACCCACACATATGAAAAAACATGCATGTACACATACACATGTACACACTACACATACACACATTGTTTTTGACTTTTAATATTTTATTTATTTTCATTTTATGCACGAGTGTATTGCCTGCATGTATGTAAGTACACCCATGTCGTGCAGTGCCCATAGAGGTCAGAAGAGGGCATTGGATCCCCTGGAACTGGAGTTACAGACAGTTGTTAGCCACCATGTGGGTGCTGGGAATCAAACCCAGGTCCTCTTTAAAAACAGTGCTCTTAACCACTGAGCCATCTCTCCAGCCCCTACATTTATATTTTTATTCAATTTTTGTTTTGAATATTTTCATTGTTGGAAATTTCTTTTTATTTATTTTTGTTGCTGTTGTTGCTGCTGTTTGTTTGTTTGAGACAGGATTTTCTTATAGCCCCAGCTGTCCTGGAACTCACTATGTAGACCAGGCTGGCTTTGAACTCACAGAAATCTGCCTGCCTCTGCCTTCCAAGTGCTGGAGTTAAAGGTGTGCGCCACCACGCCCGGCTTAAGGAGCCCTTTTCTTTTTAAAAATATTTCTGTTCTCATGTGCTCTCCCCTTCTGTGACATCCTTCACTCTTCTTTCTTTGATTTAATCTTGCTTCTCCCTATTTCTTCCCTTTCCATCTCCTTCTTTACCTCCTTCATATCTCCACATTTACCCTAAATTATTTTCAAATAAACGTTAATTTCATATCACATTCTACTTGTGACATCCTTCAAGAAGGTATGACCAGGTATTCTCATCCACATGCCCCTTGATGGCACCTGAAACACTAGATTCTGAGGATATTTCTATTTCTCTTCTCTAATGGCTGAAGAGAGAAACTATATCAATACTTTCCTCATTGCTGTGACAAAATACCCAACAAAAGCAACTTAAGGAAAGAGGGTTTTGTTATGGTTACAGTTTGAGGGTATAGTCAATGATGGTGGGGAGTCATGGAAGCAGGAGTATGAGGTGGCTGGTCCCATCACATCTTCATCAGGAAGCAGAGAGAGATGAGTGCTGGTGCTCAGCTCACTTTTTCCTTTACTCAGTCCAGGATCCCAGCCCATGGGATGGTGCCACCCGCATTTAAGATAGAGCTGTCCACCTCAGCTAACCCAATTTAGAACCCCCCTCACAGATACATCCAGATATTTGCCTCCTGGGTGAGTTTAGATCCTGTCAAGTTGGCAATCAAGTTAACCATCACAAGAGCACATATTCATATTCCTGAAAACTATGAAAGTGCCTGGCATTTAGTAATGTTTGTTGAATGGATAAATGAATGACAGACAAATGCCTAGAGGAATTACTCTTCAAATTGAAGGAAAACAGAAGGCATATCCCAGAGAGAACAGGTGGGATATGGGTGTGGCCACCCACCACAAGGACTTCTGTCTGGAGAGCAGTATCTGGGAGTTGCTCTGCTAAGCACTTCTCTTACAATGGCACACTCTTCCAGGGATGTGCTTGTGTCCACCAGCTTTTCACACCCTGATCTGCTGCTCCTGCTCAGAAGAGGCTGAATCTCTGCACCCTATTCAAAGTTAGAACTTAATCAGGGTTCAGTGCTTCCAGTTTTGGAATACTTCAATAAGAATTGAGTGTTGGTCTCCTGCTCCACCAAGAGTCCAAATGCCCATGGAAGTCCCTCCTCACCTCTGCTCACTTCAACACCCCCAGAAGACCTTTGTTTGGTTCCCAGCACCCTCATAGCAGCTCACAACTGTCTATAACTCCCTCTTCTGGCCTCTGTGGGCATTGCATGGACCTGGTGCACCTACATACACGCAGGCAAAACACTCATAGACATAAAGAATTAATTAATAAATGTTTTAAAGATTAGACTGAGGTAGAGGCACTTTCCTTTTCTCTAGAAGTTAGAAAGAATATTACAGCTCCAGATGGTCACAAAAGACCTCTCTTTATGAACTTAAATTCATTGTATCAAATCTAAACTCCTTATATCTAATCAAAAGCCCCAGCATACATAGTCTTCCAGCTTTGCAGAAGGAACTGAGATAAACCAAAATCAACCTGTGTGTTGGGATTAGAGATATATAAAGCTATTTTATGCATTATGTGAACACACATGCACACACACACACACACAGAGAGAAGCACATGCACAACCACACACACCTTTTTCATCTTAGCAACACCAATTTGCTCTATAATTCTCCTCTAGTACCAAATAGCCGTGAACCCTTCAGTCTTCTCTTATAGGAACTTTGCAATTCACTGATCAGAGTAAATCTCTCTTAAACAACTGACAAACTCTCCTGAAAGCTGTATGTACAGAGGCAGGCTCTGAAGGATACAACAGACCATGGACACAAATATAAAGGGAACAGCCAGGTTGCTGAACACACTGAAATCTGGATTGTTTTCATTTGTTTTTGACTAGTGTCATAGTTTGGTTTCTATATTGCTGTGATATTAAACACTCTGGCCAAAACCAACTTGGGGAGGAGGGTTTAGTTGGCTTACATGCCCTGATCACAGTTCATCTTTGAAAAAATCCAGGGTAGGAACTCAAACAGGAACCTGAAAGCAGGAACTGGGGTATAGGCCATGGAGGAACACTGCTTACTGAGTTGTTCACTTGGCCTGTGTTCGGCCTGCTTTCTTATACAGGACCACCTGTCCAGGAGTGGCACCACCCAACAGTCAAGAAAATGCCCCATAGACATGCCCACAGGCCAATCCTATAGAGGAAATTGCCCAATTGAGGTTCCCTCTTCCCAGGTGTGTCAGTTTGATAAATGAAGCTATCCAGCACAATTGGTAATGGGATTCAACCTTCGGGCTCTAGCTTGTTAGGCAATTCTCTCCCATTGAGCAACACTACCAGCCCCAAATTGAGATTTTATTTATTTTCATTTTTGTATGAGTGTATTTCCTGAATGTGTGTAAGTGCACCCATGTCATGTAGTGCCCAGAAAGGACAAAAGAGGACGTCAGATCCCCTGGAACTGGAGTCACAGTCATTTGCCACAGTGTGGGTATTGGGCTTTGAATCCAGGTCTTCTGCAAGAACAGTCAGTGCTCTTAACCACTGAGCCATTTCTCCAGCCCCAAATTGGGATTCTTTTAGGCAAACCTTCAGAAACATGCAAAATGTTTACTTGCACCTCCTGTAAACAGTGCCCCTTCCACCTCTGCTCCCAAGGGTAAGGTGTTACGTTATAATGACAAATCCTTGTCTTGTTTCTGCCTAGTAGAAACATTGATTCCTTCTTTTAAGTGCTGAGGATTGAACCCAGGGCCACATCCATACTAGACAAGTGTCTTGCTATTGAGTTATACCCTCATCCCAACTCATGTGTGTGTGTTGATGTATACATGTGCACGTGCATAGTGCATATATGATGGTCAGAGAACAGCCTTGGCTGTAGCTTCTCAGGCACCTTCCACCTTTTGTTTGAGTCTCTCAATGACTAGAACTTTCCCCACATAGACCAGGCTAGCCACCCCCTTTCCTCTGCCCCAAACTTCCAGGGATCTATGTGTCTCTATCTCCCACCTTTCCATGTCTAGAATGACAGGTAAATGCTGCTGCCCTGGCTTTATACATGGGTTCTGGGAATCCAAACTCAGGTCCTCACACTTGTGAGGGAAGTGCTTTGCTGAATGAGCTATCACCCCAGCTCTGATTCTTTCTGTCAACTTGTGCTTTTGTTCACTTAACAAGTTCTGGTGCCTAGAGATGCAAAATTGAGACAGTCCTCACTGTGCACAACACAGTTGAATGGAAAGACAGACATGAAAATATGATAATCTAGGAAGGCTCTCAAATTACTGAACATTTCCCACATACTTACAGTGCTGAGTCCATTTATTCCCTGCACCATTTCCCTGGGGTCCCACCCTGTGTAACCTGTCTCCATTTTACAGATGAAGAGACTGAGGCTTGCAAAGATACCATCACCAGTGCAGAGTCCACTAAGAGCAACCACAACATAGAGGGAAGGTCAGCTCCGCCTGTGCCCATGTAAGTCATTTAGGAGGAATCCCCGCAGAGTCTAGAAGGGGAGGAGGCTTTGTGGTCAGCAGTATTTACCTGATGGAATTTAAAATAGACAATGTTGCAGGAGAATAGATTTCTAAAAGGGC
>NW_008352479.1:1209331-1211243 GCF_000622305.1 Nannospalax galili | reverse complement strand
CTCACTTCCCCCCCCCCCCCAGAAAACTTTCTCTTTCTCAAATGTTAGTCTTATAATTTTATAGTCTCAGGTTAAGGTACATTGCCCGGTCTCTAGAAGCAGCCAATTAAATACTCAGCTAAGACACATGCTAATTTCCAGTAACATTCTAGCATGAATCAATATGTGAGTTCAGTGGTAGCCCTGGAGACTGACAGCCAGCTGCCACCTAGCTGACCCGGGCTAGTTCCTGAACTCTAAAATGAAGATGATAATATCAGTGCCCAACAGGATCACTGAATGGTTAGGAAACAGTACTCAGAAAGCACTCATACAACTACACAACATCCCATACTTAACAAGTACTCTATAGGTGTGACTGATTTTAGAATTAGCATGATTCAGAAGAAGGAGGGGGATTAGAAGGAAAGTGATCAAGGAGAAGGCTAAGAAGGGCAGAATAGCAGAGACCATTGCTGTCTCTCTGGAACCAGAGGTCAAATTCAAGAGCACAGAGGTGGAGAAAACAGATGAAGCAGGACACAGGAGGGTCCCATCCATTGTATACACTGGCTGCATCTCATGTGGTTACTTAAGAACCTTACTAGTCTTCTGCCTCACTATACTTCCAGCACCTATTGCCTAAGAAGCACTCAGCTAGTGTTTGTAGAATGACTTACAGATTGAATGGTAAATTATCCTTTGCACTTAAAAATACTAAACATACTTGCATAAGACAGAGACAAGAGAGGTATACCCTGAAAATGTTCATTGTAATTATATTAATTATATTAGGTCCTCAAGATTAGAACTGATTGTGCCTTGCCTTTCAGATTTCTCTATTTTTTATTCATGTTTTTTGCGCCAGTCTTCATCATTCAAAGATGGAAGTTAGCAGGCCACTCTTGGTTTTGAGGGCCATCTGAGCTTAGGTTGTTATGTCTCCCTGAGGGCCAGTAAGGTGGCTCAATGGGTAAAGGTGCTTGCTGCACAAACCTGCTGTCTCTCTGAGTTCAAGCCCCAGGACCCACATAAAGGTGAAAGGAGAGAACCAACTCCAGAGTTGTCTTCTGATCTCCATGTATACACTGTGGCATGCACACACATAAAATAAATAATAACAATACCAACAATAATAATGAATAATTTATGTTTCCTTGAGGAGAGAACTTCAGGAAATAAGGCTCCTCAAATTCCCTTGTCAGGGTCTGGCGAGATAGCTCAGTCAGTAAAGTGCTTATTGTACAAATACGAGGCCCTGAATTCAATTCCCAGAAATCACTTTAAAAACTTGAGTTGGAACTCTCCTAGCCTGCACTCCTATCCTCAGGCCTCTTGGGGTAAGTCCATAGCGCAGCCCTCCACGCCTTGACTCACCCTACAGTCACCCTTCCATCTCCCCCGCTATTCTCTACTCCTAGTTTGGGCCCTGTGCCATTCCTAGTCTTGGGTCCCCAGACACCTGGGGAACCAATACTGCTTCCTGATCTTTTTCACCCAGACCAACTTAGTGCCTTCCTTGGGCCCCAGGAGCACTGCTTCTGGACCTGGCCCCGCCCTCACCTCCCTCTACTTCCCTGGTCCTGCAACACCCGCCAGCCTCTTTCTGGGCCTGACAGCCTCTTTCTGGGGCTCCGAGGCTTACCTTTACTCTCCCTGATCCTTTGCATCCAGTACAACCCAGCTACTCAATCCACTCCCTGGGAAATCTTGGGGCTTCTTCCCACCCCATCTGCCTTTGCATCCCTGCGTGGCACGGCCACGGCCAGGATCTCAGGTCAGTCCAACACCCAAGTTCCTGAGGCCAGAATCATTCTTAGAAGATTCCAGACCTAAGGAGAAAGTCTGAAAACTTCTGAGCCACACTGGAATTGGGCCACCGCGGAACTTCTGAAGACAAAATTAATCCGGCCACAACAATATAAAATCAAAA
>NW_008352479.1:1187698-1204142 GCF_000622305.1 Nannospalax galili | reverse complement strand
TCTAAAGAAAAAAAAAAAAACTTGAGTGTGGTGGGACATACTTATAATCATGGTGCTGGGAGGAAGAGACAGGAGGATCCCTGGGGCTCACTGGTCAGTCAGTCCAGCCTAATCACTGGGCCCAACTGCCAGTAAAACACCTTGTCTGACAAAACAACATGAGCAGTGCCTGAGGAACAATACCTGAGGTCATCCTCTGATCTCCACACATATGCATACACATGTGCATATGCATGTGTACCTGCACATACATGAACAAGCACACATACATGTCAGGTCAGGGATCTGGTTAATATATATTCACTGCTTAAAGTGATTTGGGCAAGACCTGGGAGTCTGCATGTCTGGTGCACTTCCCAGATGTGCGTAGTGTTGGTCTGCAAACACAGATAGAGACTAATGTAGATGAACCCCAAGGCAAACACACGGGAAAGTAGAGGAAGTGGAAAGAGAAGGCATCCTATGACAGCACAGCATCATGAAGCTCAGGTGACTTCTGGATGCAGGTCTCTGGGACTCTATAGTCTTCAGGATTCTTTTTTGCTCCTTGGGTCTATTCCGAGGCTGTATTATTCAAAAGAAAGAATTAGAGTCCATAAAAGCCCTGGGGGGACTCCTGTTTTCTCATCTAAAGCAGGGGCTGCAGCCCACCCAGCTCATTTATTCACTGCCATTAAGCACCTCACTGTAGCTGCCATTGAGTTCTCTGTAGATTAATGTCTCCTAAATTAATTTCGTGTTCAATAAGCCTCTATAAATATGCTTGTTCAGCAGATCAAATTGGAGCCTTCGATTTAACTCGGGGGTAGATGTGTAGCCGCACTGTCCCCGTTTGTATTTTCCTGAGGTTGGCTATACTCTTTCATTAGTCACTGTCTTCAGTGGTAGGCACAGGGGCCTCCAGGAAATCAAGTGCTGTTCCTGTTGAAATATAATTCTCCCCAGAGCATGTAGGGTGCCCTCCAAATTAGCTGCAGGGGATTCCAGCACACTGGAGGAGAAACTCACGGTGAGTGGATGGAAAATCTTAAGGCTGACCTTAAACTCTGACTCTGCTGTATTTGAATTATACAGAATTGGACATTTGCCCCAAATCCTCACATCACAGATAAAGACTGAACCCCACAGAGCCTGAACAACAAATTCCCACAGGGTTTCTAAGCCACATTACAACTATGCCTAAATAAAAACCAGCCTGGCTCTTAGCAATTTATTTTAAGGCCAAGAGTAGACCTGAATTCTGAGTACCCATTCTTTCAGCCATCTCACAGAACTGTGCTCTCAAGCCAGGCTTCACTCATTCTTTTATTGAAATGGCATCTTCAGAATGAATTGGGTAATTAGAAGCCAGGACCCATCCTTGTCTTATCAGAGAATTCTGCACTTTAATCCCTAGGCCTAGAGTACTTCTCAATTCTTCTCAATGTTTGTAATGAGAAAAACAGTTTCCCATGCGTTGATATGCTAATTCAAACACAAGAACATTCATTCACTACCTTGGGTAGAGGACAAGGTGGGGTTCTAAATGACAGACAATTCGAGGCAAATCGGGAAAAAGCACCAGGACACAACTCTGGCAGGGTAGAGTTTATTGGCAGAGAAATCACATGGGGCAGTCTCCAGTCCAGGATGGAGGAACTGTCAGTGTACAGGCTGTTGGCTGGGGACTTTTGTAGGGGGTTTTGAGGGATACAGAAGGCAGGGAGATATTTCTTAAAACAAGTTAGACAGGAGAGAGAGTCCAGGGCTTATCAGGAGAGGACAGCCTCTGTCAAACCGCCCCCTTCCATCCCCTCCGTCAGCCAGGATCTGGGTCATGGGATAAGGGGGTCTATACATTGTGAAACTTATCAGGGGGAAATAGCTTATACTGAGACAGTTCCTACATCAATGGGTCTGGGGCACAGGGGCCTGTTTCTCTTCTAAGATTATCAAAGGGGAAGCAGGCTGTGCTGAAATGGCTCTTTGCAGTAATCAGGTCTTAGGTCAAAGGTGTAGAGAATCTGTTTATCTTGTCTGCAGATGGTCAGGGTGCTCATTAACTCAGTCCCTGTAATTCCAGAGGGCCTACAAAACCATGAGACCCTGTTGCTTTGAGGAGGGGGTTGCTGTAGATTGGAACCTTAACACTGAAGGATTAAGGTCAGGTGCCCAGGTCACAAGATGAGCACATGGCATAGTGAGCTTGTTACACTATAGCTTTTTGCTTGTAAGGTTAGGTAAGCCATTAGTCCAAATTATGCTCATATGGTAAAAGTAATTCCTAAAATCCCAAAGTCCTTCAGGTTTTATCCCAGACACACATGGTTCCTCCATGGCCTAAGATAACATGCTCAGGAGCAATGAATCAGGTGTCTTCCTGCATGGCCACCAAGGCATTCTTTGTAAGCAGCTTTCAATGTCAAAACTGTGGTGGAGAAGAAGGATGTAGTTCAGCTATAGTGGGCTTGACAAGCATACATGAGATCCTAGGTTCAAGTCCTGATAGTGGGGAAAGAAAAAACATAGCCTCAAGGAAAACTAGTGTCAGCCAGGGAGCACTCTGTCACCTGACCTCCCTCTCACCATTTATTTTGACTTAGGCATTCATTTTGAACACTTTCATCTTTTTCTGGGCTTTGCTTCTTCATCTTCAAATATTATACATTTGCAGTGATTTCTCAATTTATCCAGTTTAGACTCACTATTGACTTCCTGTGAATGCAAATCAAGACATGTTTCTTGCTGAGGTAAGTTTCCCATCCTCTGACTCAGTGTCTCCAGAGAATAAACTCTGGATCTCCAGAAGAATCAGGATGGAGACATAGCACACACAGATGCAGATGCAGAAATACAAATTACATAAACCTTAAAAAACAACCAAACATGGGGCTGGAGAGATGGCTCTGTGGTTAAGGGCATTGGCTGCTCTTGCAAAAGACTCAGGTTCAGCTCCTAGCACCCACATGGTGGCTAACAACCATCCGTAACTACAGTTCCAGGGGATCCAACACCCTCTTCTGGCCTCCAATAGCAATGTACTTGGTGTGCCTACATACATTGCATATACATGATGTATTTGCATGCATGCAGGCAAAACATTTATACACATAAAATAAAAATGAATAAATAATTTTTAAAAACCACAAACAAAAAGGTCGTAAACAATGCATTTTGGCTTTGCTGTATAATCAGGATAAAATATATAATGCATAAATATAAAATAAATATACATATATATGGGGGTTTCTTTGCAGGGAGGACTGAGACAGGATCTTATGGAGCTCAGGTTGACTTTGTAACCAAGGCTGACCTTGAACTCCTGATCCTCCTGCCTCCAAACTCCCAAGTGCTTGGAATACCAGCATATGACATCTACCCAACATATGTATATTTTTAAACAGAAAGGTAAACTATAATATTTTTTTAGGCTCAGGGACAGAAAATACATGATTATCTCAATAGATACAGAAAAAGGCTTTGACAAAGTTCAACATCCCTTCATGATAAAAGCCCTGAAGAAACTAGTTAGAAAGGCCATATCTCAACATAACAAAGCTGTACATGACAAAGTTATAGCCAATGTTATACTAATGGGGAAGACCTGAAAGCATTGTCTCTAAAATCAGAAACCATGCAGAGGTATCTACTCTCTCCACATGTATTCAACACAGGGCTTGAGGTCTTAGCTGGACCAGTGAAGTGAAAGAAAGAAATAAAAGGGTTATAACTAGGAAAGGAAGACGTCAGTTGTCCCTATTTGTAGATGATGTGATCCCATACTTAAAGGACTCTAAGGATTCCACCAGAAAACTCTAAGATTTGAAAAACACTATCAGCAAAGTAGCAAGATAACAAATCAGCATTAAAAAGTCAGTAGCTTTTCTACAGACCAATAACAGACTGAAAAAAAGAAATCAGGAAAAAAATCCTGTCCACAACAGCTTTGACAAATATCTATGAATAAACCAAACCAAGGACCTAAAAAAAAAATTTCTACAATGAAAACTTTAAAACACTGAAGAAATAAATTAAAGACACCTGAATATGGAAATGCCTCCCATGCAACAAATATTAGCAGAACCACTATTGTGAAAACAGATATATAAAGCAATGTACAGACTGAATGCATCCCCATCAAATTTCTAATGAACTTCTTTACAAAACTAGAAAATATAATCCTAAAACTCATGGAGAAGCACAAGAGATCCCAAATAATCAAGGCAATCCTGAACAGAAAGAGCAATGCTGGCTGACTCACAACACCTGATTGCCATAGCAATCACCAGCACAATCACCTGTAGATCGATGGAGGAGAATGGCGGACCCAGAAGCAAACCCATACAGCCACTTGAGGCCAACAAAAAGGCCCAAAATGCCCATTGGAGAAGAGATGACCCTTCCAGCAAATGACTCTGGGAAAAGTGAAATTCCGCAGGAAGAAAAATGAAAGATCTCTCTCATCCTGAACAAAAAGTAAATTCAAAATGAATCCAAGGACTTAATGTAAGACTTGAAACTCTGAAACTACTAGAGGAAACATCTCAGGGTATAACCACAGGCAAGAACTTTCTGAAAAGGACTCCAATAGCCCAAGAATTGACAAATGGGATTGAACAAAAGTAATGAAGCTTCCATGTAACAGAGAAACCAATAGAGTGAAGAGACAGCCTGAAGACTTTCAGAAAATGTTTGCCAACTGTACATCTAACAGAGGATTGATAGCTACAATCTATAAAGATCATCAAAAATAAATAAACACAAAAAAATCATCCAATCAGTAAATGGGCAAACCAACAAAACAGTTCTCAAGTGAAGAAATACAAATGGTCAATGGTTATAGGAAAAGCCATTCAACATCCTCAGTCATCACAGAAATGCCTATGAAATCTGTCTTCAAGTTTCATCTCATGCAAGTCAGAAAGGTTATCATAAAGAAAACAAGGGATGAGCTTCCTGGAGCCAGCAGCTTGCCTGGGTAAGTTTGGCTGCTATGCCCACTGTGCCTTGACTCCCCTAGCCTCATTCACCCTCCCAGGTCCCCCACCCAACTCTCCTCCTAGAAGGATGACTGTCACTTTTCCCATCTTGGCACCCCAGACCTCTGGACTGACCTCTTGGCCCAAACTCTCCACTGCTTCCTAATCCTTTGTGTCTAGACCAACAGAATTCCTCCCTCTAGTCCCCCCTCCCTTTGCATCTCTGGGTGGCCCAGCCCCAGAGCTTCCTGGAACCAGCAGCTTGCCTGGGTAAGTTTGGCTGCACCCACTGCACCCTTGACTCCCCCAGCCTCATTCACCTTCCCAACTCCCCCATCCCATCTCTCGTCCTAGCAAGGACACTGGCCCATCTCTTGGCATGACACCCCAGACCCATGGACTGAACTCTTAGCCCAGAATCCCTACTGCTTCCTGATCCTTTGCATCCAGACCAACCCAATTCTTCCCTGTAGTCCCCAGGAATACTAGGGCCTCTTCTTACCACCACCTCCCATTACATTGCTGGGAGCCAGCATGTTTCCTGGGCCCTGCAACCAGGCCAGCCCAGCCCTCAAATTCCTGAGGCTAGCATCTTTCCTGGAGGGATCCAGACCTTAGGTGAAAGCCAGAGAGCATCTGATCCTCACTTGACACAGGCCTCTGTGGGAACTCCTGAAGACAAAAGCAATTTGGCCACTCTAATATAAAATGAAAAGAGAGAACCTGAAGCATAGACCAATGAGCTTTTCATGCCCAACAAGCAAGCCACAAAGACACAAAAAGTTTACAAAAAAGAGCAATCATAAACTCAACAAAGGAAGGCTTGAGTCTCACACAAGAATTAGAATCTAACAAAAAATCCACATGTCAAAGACACAGAGAAAAAATAATAACATGAAAAATCAAATTAATATATCCCCCACCAAGTACAATCAGTCTTCTAGAGGAGTACAATGAGAAACCCCTAGAGATAACACAGGACATGGAACTCGAAAGAACAATTATAAACATGATAAAAGAATTCAGTGAATTTAAAGAACACACAAACAAGGTAATCATAGAGCTGAAGGAAGATAGGGATAAACTTCTGAATGAATTCAGAAGAGTTAGAAATATTGAAAAATGCTCAGGCTGAAAAGAAGAAGGAAGTGAAACACTCAGTGAGCCTTTTAGAAATGACAGGAGAAAGCCTCACCAACAGGATGAATGAAATGGAAAACAGAATATCAAGACTGGAAGATAAAGTGGATGAATTAGACCACTCAAGCAAAGATTATGAAAAATTCAAGAAAAGACAAGAATGGAATAACAGGAAATCTGTGACACCATAAAAAGACCAAACTTACTAATCATAGCCATACAGGAAGGAGAAGAACGTCAGGATAATGGTATGGACCAGATCTTCAACAGGATTGTAGGAGAAAATTTCCCAAAATTAAAGGACATGCCTATACAAATACAAGAAGCATATAGAATACCAAATAGACAGGAATGGAAAAGAAACTCTCCATGGCACATTGTAGTAAAAACATTAAATGTACAAAACAAAGAGATAATACTGAAAGCTGCAAAAGAAAAACAAGTCACATATAAAGGAAAACCCATTAGAATGACAGCTGACTTTTCAGTGCAAACTATGAAAGTCAGAAGAGCCTGAACCAAAGTATTCCCAGTTCTAAATGACCACAGATGCCAGCCCAGATTACATTACCCAGCCAAAATGTCTATTATAGTCAAAGGAGAAAAAAAATCTTCCATGACATAAATAGGCTAAAAGAATTCATGGCCACAAAACCAGCCCTTCAGAAAGTTCTTGATGCAATAGAAAGAGCTGAAATGACAGGAATCAATACACATCTTTTGTTAGTAACTTTAAATATCAATGGACTGAACTCCCCAGTCAAAAGACACAGACTATGTGAATGGATTAAGAAACAAAACCCATCTTTTTGTTCTCTGCAAGAAACTTATCTCACTTTCAAGGACAGACACTATCTCAAAATGAAAGGATGGAAAAAAATATACCAAGAAAATGGCACAAAGAAAAAAGCAGGCATAGCAATTCAAGTATCTGACAAAATAGACTTTAAACTAAAACTAATCAGAAGAGATAAAGAGGGCCACTTCATTCTGATCAAAGGAACAATTGACCAAGAAGATATTACAATCATGAATCACCAAACTCTGATGCACCCAACTTCATAAAATCAGTACTAGAGGACTTTAAGATCCGGATAAATCCCAACTCATTAATAGTGGGGTACTTCAATACCCCCATTGTCTCCATTATAGGTCAACAGGACAGAGAATTAACAGAGAGACATCTGAATTAAACAATACCATACATCAAATGGGCCTAACAGACATCTACCGAATATTCCATCCAAGCACCAAAAAATATACTTTCTATTCAGCAACCCATGGAACTTTCTCCAAAATCAACCATATGCTTAGGCGCAAAACAAACCTCAACAAATACAAAAAGATTGAAATAATTCCATGCATTCTACCAGACCACAATGCAATAAAGCTTAAAATCAACATGGGAAGAAACGCTAGTAACTACATGAACAAATGGAGATTAAACAACATACTCCTGAATGATGAATGGGTCAAAGGAGAAATTAAGAAAGAAATAAAAGTATTCCAGGAACTAAATGAAAAGGACAATATGACACAACAAAAGCTCTGGGACACATTGAAAGCAGTCCTTAGAGGGAAGTTTATATCTCTAAGTGCCTACATTAAAAAATCAGAAAGAACACAAATAAGTTAACATTGTAATTCAAGACACATAAAAAGCAACAGCAAGTGAAGCCCAAACCCAGCAGACAAGAAGAAATAACAAAAATCAGAGGAAAAATTAATGAAATCGAAACAAAGAAAACAATACAAAGAGCTAGTTCTTTCAAAAGATAAACAAGATTGACAGACCGCTAGCCCAGTTAACCAAAAGAAAGAAAGAGAACCTCCAAATCAACAAAATCAGAGATGAAAGGGGAAACATCACAACAGACACCAGAAAGATCCAGAACATTATAAGGGAATACTTTTAAAAACCTATACACTACTAAATTTGAAAACCTGAAAGAAATGGACAGGTATCTAAAAGCATGGGAACCACCAAAACTAAACCAAGAAGAGAGCAACAGCTTAAACAGACCCATAACACATAAGGAAATTGAAACAGCAATACAAAACCTCCTAGCTACAAAAAGCCCAGGACCAGATGGATTTACAACACAATTTTACCAGACATTTAAAGAAGATCTACATCCAATAGTACTTAATTTATTCAAAAAGATAGAAATGAAGGGAGAACTTCCAAATTCCTTCTATGAAGCCAACATCACTCTAATGCCAAATCCAGATAAAGATATAACCAAAAAAGAAAACTATAGACCCATATCCTTAATGAACATACATGGGAAAATTCTCACCAAAATACTTGCAAACAACATAGATACACACACAGAAAAGATCATCCACCATGATCAAGTCAGCTTTATTCGAGAGATGCAGGGGGTTCAATATACGTAAGTTAATAAACATCATTAAGCATGTAAATGGACTCAGAGACAAATATCACCTGGTCATCTCAATAGATGCAGAAAAGGCCTTTGACAAAATTCAGCATGCATTCATGATCTCTGTGAGTTCAAGGCCAGCCTGGCCTACATAGTGAGTTCCAGGACAGCTGGGGCTACATGGAGACCCTATCTCAAAAAATACCAAAAACAAAACAAACAAACAAAAAAAAAAACAACAACAAAAACCCGAGCATTTGGAGAAAGAATACAGGGAAATGCTCCCATTCACAATTGCTGCAAAAAAAGTAAAATATATTGGAATAAATCTGACCAACAACACCAAAGATCTCTACAATGAAAATTTTAATTCATTAAAGAAAGAGATGGAGAAAGACATCAGAAGATGGAAGGACCTCCCATGCTCATGGATTGGAAGAAGTAATATTGTGAAAATGACCATCCTACCAAAAGCCATTTATACATTCAATGCAATACCAATCAAAATCCCCATAACGTTATTCACAGAGTTGGAAAAAAACATCCTAAGAGTCATATGGAAGCACAAAAGACCTCAGGTAGTCAAGGCAACCATGAGCACTAAGAGCAATGCTTGGGGGATTACTATACCAGACTTTAAGCTATATTACAGAGCTATAGTCATAAAAACAACATGGTACTGGCACAAAAATAGGCCTGTAGATCAATGGAACAAAATTGAAGACCCAAATATTAGTACATACAATCTCAGCCATCTGATATTTGACAAAGGGGCCAATAACATTTGCTGGTGGAAAGACAGCATGTTCAGCAAATGGTCCTGGCAAAACTGGATCTCCACCTGTAGAAGAATGAAACTAAACCTGTATCTTTCACCTTGCACAAATGGCAACTCCAAATGGATCAAAGACTTCAATGTGAAGCCTGAAACTCTGAAACTGTTAGAAGAAAACAGTCACAATAATCTACACGATATAGGTATAGGAAAGGATTTTCTAAACCAGACATCAGTTGCTCAGAAACAAGGTCAAAAATCAACAAATGGGACCTCATTAAACTAAAAAGCTTGTGCACATCAAAAGAAGCAACCAAGGAAGTGAAAAGAAGACCCACAGAATGGGAGAAAATCTTCACCAGTGACACATCTGACAGAGGTTTAACATCCAAAATATATAACGAACTCGAAAAACAGAGAACGAAGACAAGAAGTAACCCAATTAAAAGATGGGCTAAGGAGTTGAACAGAGAGTTCTCAAAAGAAAAAATAAAGATGGCTAAGAAGTATCTCAAAAGATGCCCAACATCATTAGTAATTAGGGAAATACAAATAAAAACCACTTTAATATTTCGTCTTACCCCAGTCAGACTGGCTAAGATCAAGAGAACAAATGATACCAAATGTTGGGGAGGATGTGGGGAAAGGGGAACACTCATCCACTGCTGGTATGACTGCAAACTGGTTCAGCCCCTATGGAAAGCAGTGTGGAGAACTCTTAAAAAACTACAAATGAACCTACTATATGACCCAGTTATACCACTTCTTGGCATATACCCAAAGAACTCATCCTATTGCAGAGACACTTGTACATCCATGTTTATTGCTGCTCTTTTCACAATAGCTAAGAGATGGAAGCAACCTAAGTGTCTCTCAGCTGACGAGTGGATAATGAAAATGTGGTTCATTTATATGATGGAGTTTTACTCAGCAGTAAAGAAAGATGAAATCATCTAATTTGCAGGTAAATGGATGGAACTGGAAACTGTTATACTAAGTGAACTGACACAGACTCAGAAAAAAAAAAAGAAAAAAAGAAAAAAAGAAAGAAAACGACGTATATTCTCCTTCATGTGAGGATCCTAGCATCAAATCCTTTTAAGTAAGTATGTATCCAGACATAACTACAGGAACCAGGATAATGAAAGGGAAGCAGGGAGGTAAAGGAAAACAAAGATTCTGAAAGAGAAGAACAGTAGGAAACAGGCATTAATAACAGAGATCTGGATTAAAATGGAATTATTTTAAGGGGGGACAGGGTTATACAAGGAACCTTGGGGATAAAGGGAAAGAAAAGAGGTGGGACCATAGGAGAAGGGTATTATTAAGGGAGAAATGGGAAAAACAGGGGCACTTTAAATGGGGAAACCACTGTGGAAGGGTCAGAAAATGCAAGAGATAAATAATGCCTAGTTGTATTAAAAAACCAGAGGGAACCATATTAATTGAACAACCTACTGAAAAATTATATATACAACTAGCTCAAGGACTACATGTCTAGGAAAGGTTTATCTGAGAATGTTTGGTCTTTGCCCAAGCTTTCTCTGCATAGCACATGGTAATTAAAAGTACCAGACTGGTGGAACTAACCTTCTTGGATGCCTAACAGCCATACTTTGAGGCCTATACTAATTTGGTCAGAGGAACATACAGGACAGTTTTTGCTCCTGGCCCTCCTAGGTCAACTAAGCTCCAGGGGACTATGAGCATCTCTCAAAATGTCCTGTAATTGTGGTGCATCACCTGTCCTCTTGATCAAGGAGGTTGTGGAGACCTCACCAAATGGACTTCAACCAGTGTCCAGTCTACAAAGAGGAGGGTCAACACAGAGGAAACATTTCCTCCATGCTTCCAAGTGAAGCCAGCCACAGTCGAGCAGGACTTCTTTGACTTATCTTCACATAGATGGAACTGGTAAATGAAAGGAGCCAGGGGCTCTTCCCAAGCCCATGTGACCCCTGAGAAACAGATCCTCAAACATTCTTAAGAGTAAAAATAAATTGGTTTATCTGGGCCAACTCTGTGGTCTTAAACAACCAAAAGGAAAGTATAATCAAACATTAAAGGGGTCAATATAATTTTTTTAAGAGTCCATATATAATAGCTAAAAGATACACAACAAGAAACAATGCCAGACAGGAGATGCTTTCCTTTGAGTTGTTGGCCAGGGTGGCCCTAAGAGACTCCCAGACAGTAACCCAGCATAGAACTGGGAAAATAAACAGGAGACTCGAATCTTATCTAAAGGAATATAGACAACTGATTGCTACTGTATGAGGAAGAGCTGATCTTCCTAAAATAAGGAACTCTAGATATGCTGACTAGTATCAGCAGATGGACAAGCACTGGAGAATGGCTTGGGTTGCAGACAACACAGTCGACTGTAACAGTGATTACAGAGTATATGGGCTCCAGTGAGGGCAGGTGAAACTATGGGAGGGTGCCATTTGGGATGTGAGTATATAGATGAATAAGTTTTTGGACCTCCATCATGTAGCGGTTCTGATCTCAGCAGACAATCAGAAAGTGCCCAGTTCTGGCCTCCCTCTGGCCTCTCTCTGACAGAGGGGCTGAGAATGCAGGGGACTGCTTGAGAGCCCCCTGGATCCTGCCTCCACGTGGTGGTGAGCTTCCCCTAATTGTGTCATACCCATCCCCCTACCTGGGATTTCACGAGGCCCCTCCCAAGGCCCATGGCAGATCTGACTTTGGTAGGCTAAGGCTGGGATCCTAGCAGACAGCCTGAGAGGGTGGACTGCCTGAGAGTGCCCAAATCCTGCCTCCACATGGTGAAGGAAGCCTGAGTGTACCTGACTGGAACCTGATTGGGCTTCTGTGAGTACTCATGAATAGCTAATCTGAAGCCATCAGCTCCCTCCAAATTACACCTGAGAGAACCTGAACCCTGTACCAACCAGCTTTACATAACCAATAAAGAAAGGATCTAGGCAAACAGAAGCATACTTCAACTTAATTCTCATATCAGAATCATAAACAACAAAATAAATTCACATGTCACGATCACAACAAAAGCAAAATAAAATGGAAAGCCAAAACACTGTGTCCCCACCAAACTCCACCAAATCTGTAGAAGAGTTATACAAGGAGAACCCCCTAGAGATAACCCAGGACAGTGATTTTTAAAAGAACAATCATAAATATGATCAAGGAATTCAACGAATTTAAAGAACACACGAACAAACAAATCAAAGAGTTAAAAGAAGATAGGGATAAACTACTGAATGAATTCACAAAAGAGATAGAAATATTGAAGTAACCTCAGGCAGAAATGAAGAAAGAAATTCAAGAGAAAATCCACAGAATGGGGGGAAAAAAACTTCACCAGTGACACATCCAGAATATATAAAGAACTCAAAAAAAAAAAAAAAAGAATTGAGAAACCAAATGACCCAATGAAAAGATGGGCTAAAGATCTAAACTGAGAACTCTCAAAGGAAGAAATAAAGATGGCTAAGAAACATTTCAGACAGTGTTCAACATCGTTAGTAATTAGGGAAATGCAAATTAAAAACACCCTAAGGTATTCTAGTCACTTTTCTGTTGCTGTGATAGAAACACTGACCCAAGCAATTTATAGAAGGAAGAATTTATTTGAGCTTACGGTTCCAGGGGGATTACAGTCCATCATGGCAGGGAGGCATGGTGGCTGAAGGTGCCTAGAGCAGGAGCAGCAGAAGCTAAGCTCTCACATCATCATGCAGGCACAGGAAGCAAGAGGGCAACTGGAGATCTGGCAAGGCTTAAGAACTCTGTAATCCCACCCCTAGTGACGTGCTTCCTCCAGGATAGCCATACCTTCTAAAACCTCCCAAAACAGCGCCATCATCTGGGGACAAAATGTCCAAACACTTGGAGCCTATGGGGAACATTTTCATTCAAACCACCACATTCCACCCCCTGGCCCCCAAAGGCTCATGATCATATAAAATGCAAAATGCATTTAGCCCAACTTTAAAAGGCCCCATAGTCATTATCAGTCTCAATATTATTCAAAACTCCACACTCCAAAGTGGACTCAGGTAAATATCTTAACTATAAGCCTCTATAAAATCAAAAGACAAATTACATACTCCCAACATATGGTGGACCTGAATACACATTACCATTCCAGAAGGGAGGAATGGAAGCAAAGTAAAGAAAAACAAGACCGAAAACCAGCAGGGCAAACACCAACTCCAACAGCTCCACGTCCAACTTCTGAGATTTTGATTCCAAAGGGCTTAGATGGCTCAGCCTCTCTAGCTTTGCTGCATGCAATACACATCTCTCTCTTGTGTAAGTACCACTCCCTGTGTGCAGGTCTTCTTGGCAAATGCCTCACATCTCTTGCATCGCAACCTTCTTAGGGTCTCCATTGCTAACCAGGCATCACTCTCACAGCTTCACACAATGGCTTATCAGGGCCTTCTCTAGGCAGGAGAACCCCTGCTTCACACTGCCTGGCCTCCGAGGCTCTCTGAAACCTCGGAGGAAGAATTGATGACCCCTTCACTCTTCCATCCTTCATGCTTCTAAAGCCAGCACCAGGTGAGCAACAATGCCAAGTTTGACTGCAAGTTTTGGATGGACTCCGGCCTGCTTTATCCATTTTAGAAGCTCTTCTCTTCAGTGGCCCCTGCAGCAGTTTCCTTTCACAAGCTGGAGGCTTAAGTGGGTGTAGTCTTGCCCTGGAGGCACTCTCTCCATTGTTTAAGTTTGAGTCTCTAGGCCCCTCCTTAATCACTTTAATCTCCTTAATCACTTTAACCTCCTTATCAATGGGATCCTCTTCATCACATGCCAGGGCTCCAACATTTATCTTCCTAGTGCTCTTTTTCAATCCAAACTGTATTCCTTTCTGCCCCATTTTCTCTCTTTCACTGTAGATCTGCATAATATTCGCCATTAATAGCCATGCCACCATTTCTACATTAGGCTGTCTTGAAATATCCTCCACCAAAGAAATTAGCTCATTGCTTTTCAGCTCTTCAACTTAGTCCTCGGGCAAGCTTTTTGGCCATGGGTAGACTCCACCCAGACTCTTTCAAAATATCCCAATTGCTGCTTTATACCAATTTCCCTCTGGAACTACATTGTTCTCAGCATTACTTTCTTCCAGGCACCTACTAGAATGGCCTGTTAAGCTGTGCTTACAGCAATCAATCACTTTTCTAGCCCAACCTTCCAAAGTCTTCCACATTTCTTCAAAACCACACATGGTCGGTTCTTCATAGCCAACAGCCCACTTTCTGGTACCAGTTACTGTATTAGTCATTTTTCTATTGCTTTGGTAGAAACACTGACCCAAGCAATTTATAGAAGAAAGAATTTATTTGAGCTTACGGTTCCAGGGGAACTATAGATCAAGCAAGCCCAGGCATATAGTAGCCTTATAAGGTAGGAACAGAGACTTCTGGCCCCACAGATAACAGTCAGCACATTCCACAGCCCTGAGGGTAGCACCCACCAATGAGAAACCTCCAGGACTATATCCCTTGTAACCAATCAATTCAAAAGTGTATTGGCGCATGTGGGCTCCTTGGACCAATCGAGATATGACTCTATTATTTTCCTATTCTCTTTGTCTAAAACCTATAAAAGGCTTCCTCCCCCTGCAAATGGGGCTCTCAGTTCATCTTGGTGGGCGAATGCCATAATTCTTCCTTGCTGATTGCTCTGGGAGCCCGAACTTAAGCCCGAATAAAGACTCTTTATTCTTGCATGCTCTTTGGACTCCATGGTGATTCTTGGGGATCTGTCCACTGGTCACAACAGTATCACCTTACTCCAATCAGACTGGCTAGGATTAAGAGAACAAATGATACCAAATGTTAGATGTGGAGAAAGGGGAACACACATTCACTGCTTTTTTAATAAATTAAGTAGTATTGGATGTAGATCTTCTTTAAATGTCTGATAGACTTCTGCTGTAAATCCATCTGGTCCTGGGCTTTTTTTATGCGGGAGGTTTTGTATTACTGTTTCAATTTCTTTTTGTGTTATGGGTCTGTTTAAGCTGTTAATGTCTTCTTGATTTAGTTTTGGTGGTTCCCATGCCTTTAGATATCAGTCCCTTTCTTTTAGGTTTTCAAATTTAGTAGCATATATGTTTTTAAAGTATTCCTTTATAATGTTCTGTATCTTTCTGGTGTCTGTTGTGATGTTTCCTCTTTCGTCTCTGATTTTGTTGATTTGGAGGTGCTCTTTCTTTCTTTTGGTTAACTGGGCTAGTGGTCCATTAATCTTGTTTATCTTTTCAAAGAACCAGCTCTTGGATTCGTTGATTCTTTGTACTGTTTTCTTCATTTCAATTTCATTAATTTCTGCTCTGATTTTTGCTATTTCTTCTTGTCTGCTGGGTTTGGGTTTCATTTGTTGTTGCTTTTCAAGTGTCTTGAGTTGCAATGTTAAGTCATTTATTTGTGTTCTTTCAAATTTTTTGATGTAGGCACTTAGAGCTATAAACGTCTCTCTGAGGACTGCTTTCAGCGTGTCCCAAAGACATTGTTGTGTTGTATTGTCCTTTTCATTTAGTTCCAGGAATACTTTTATTTCTTTCTTAATTTCTCTTTTGACCCATTCATCTTTGGAGTGTGTTGTTTAATTTCCATGTGTTCATGGGGTGATTAGGGCTTCTTCTGGGGTTGATTATAAGCTTTATTGCATTGTGGTCTGATAGAATGCATGGAATTACTTCAATCTTTTTGTATTTGTTGAGATTTGTTTTGTACCCCAGTATATGGTTGATTTTGGAGAAAGTTCCATGCGGTGCTGAATAGTAAGTATGTCCTTTTGTGTTTGGGTGGAATACTCGGTAGATATCTGTTAAGTCCATTTGATATATGGTTTTGTTTAATTCAGATGTCTCTCTGTTAAGTCTCTGGCCTGTTGACCTATCTAATGGAGATAGTGGGGTATTGAAGTCCCCTACTATTAATGAGTTGGGGTTAATTTGGGTCTTAAAGTTCTGTAGTATTGTTTTTATGAAGTTGGGTGTACCAGAGTTTGGTGAATATATGTTCATGATTGTAATATCTTCTTAATTTATCATTCCTTTGATCAGAATGAAGTGGCCCTCTTTATCACTTCAGATTGGTTTCAGTTTAAAGTCTATTTTGTCAGATATTAGAAATGCTACTCCTGCTTTTTTCTTAGTGCCATTTGCTTGGTATATTTTGTTGTTG
>NW_008352479.1:1186753-1187578 GCF_000622305.1 Nannospalax galili | reverse complement strand
TCCATTAATATTTAAAGTTATTAATGAAAGATGAGTATTGAACCCTGTCATTTTTATTGCTATTTACATTTGTGATGTAGCTGTAATTTTCCACAGTTATACCTTCATTGAATTTCTTTCCACAGCCCCTTGTGTATAGTCATTCCTTTCTTCAGCTCTTTGTATTGCTTCCAGAACTCTCTGAAGGGCTGGTTTTGTGGACATGAATTCCTTCAGCCTATTTATGTCATGGAAGATTTTTCTTTACCCTTCGACTATAGCAGACATTTTGGCTGGGTATAGTAATCTAGGTTGGCATCTGTGGTCAATTAAAACCGGTAATGCTTTGATCCCGGCTCTTCTGGCTTTCATAGTTTAAGGTGAAAAGTCAGCTGTAATCCTAATGGGTTTTCCTTTATATGCGACTTGTTGGTTTTCTTTTGCAGCTTTTAGTATTGTCTCTGTTTTGTAGGTTTAGTGTTTTTACTATGATATCCTGTAGAGAGTTTCTTTTCTGATTCTGTCTGTTTGATGTTCTGTCTGCTTCTTGTATTTGTATGGACATGTCTTTCTTTAATTTTGGGAAATTTTCTTCCACGATTCTGTTGAAGATCTGGTCCATGCCATTATCTTGGGATTCTTCTCCCTCCTGTATGCCTATGATTCATAAGTTTGGTCTTTTTATGGTGTCACACAATTCCTGCATATTTCAGTCTTATGATTTCTTAAATTTTTCATAATCTTTGCTTGAGTGGTCTAGTTCGTCCACTTTATCTTCCAACATTGGTACTCTGTTTTCCATTTCATTCATCCTGTTGGTGAGGCTTTCTCCTGTCATTTCTAATT
>NW_008352479.1:1170717-1186463 GCF_000622305.1 Nannospalax galili | reverse complement strand
GATTCTTGTGTGAGACTCAAGCCTTCAAGTTTAGGTCTGTTTCTTTTTGTGAACTTTATATGTTTTTGTGATTTACTTTTTGGGCATGTAAAGCTGGTTCATCTAAGATTTTGGTTCTCTGTTTTGATTTTATATTGGAGTGGTCAGAATGCTTTTGTCTTCAAGAGTTCCCACAGAGGCCCAAGTCAAATGAGGATCAGATGCTCTCGGGCTTCTCCTTAGGTCTGGATCCCTCCTAGAAAGATTTTGGCCTCAGGAATTTGGGGGTTGGACTGGCCTGGGAGCTGGATCCAGGAAAGATGCTGTTCTAGGGCAGGTGGTGGCTGTGCCACCCAGAAATGCAAAGGAAGATGGGGGCATGAAGCGGCCCCAAGGGCTCCTGTGAACTACACTGAGGAGCGGGATTTGTCTGGATGCAAAGGATCGGGAAGAGGAAAGGTCAGCCCTGGCATCCAGGAAAGAGTCTGGCAGGTCATTCAGGCCAAGGGAAATAGAGGGAGGTGAGTGCAGGGCCAGGAACAGAGTGCTCCTGGGGACCCAAGAAGGAACTGTGTTGGTCTGGATGCAAAGGCTCAGGAAACAGTGGTGGTTCCCCTGGTGTCTGGGGCACCAAGACAAGGAACGGGACAGGACCCAGGCTAGACATATAAAAATTTTAAAACCCTAAAATCAAAAAGAAATTTAAGACATGAACATCAATGTATATTCATTGGTAACCTAATCCCCAGATAGAAAATATTCTAAGTGATTCCACATTACCTGTATACCCTTAAAGTAATGTTTTTTCAGTCATCCTATTATTGGTGGAAATATTGATGTTATTACTCTGAGTCTGTTGGATGTATACAAAGAGAGAGAGAGAGAGAGAGACAGAGAGAGAGGAAGAGAAGGGGAGGGTAGAGGAGGATAGTGAGAGTGGAGGGGAGGGGAGGAAAAAAGAGAACAGACCAAGGAAGGGAGAGACAGAAAGAGGGGGCAAGGAGAAAAGAGAGAATAGGGAAAGAAGGGGAGGGCAGGGGGAGAAGAGGAAAGGGCAGTTAGAGGGGAGGGGAGGGAGGAGGAGAGAGAAGAGGAAAGACCAAGGGAGCTCAGAGACACAGAAAGAGGAAGCAAGGGGAGAAAAGAGGAGGAGAGGGGAGGAAGAGGGAGGAAAGGGAAAGGGAATGGGAGGTTTATAATGGGGTCATTGAAAATCTTTTCAGTGTTTAGTGTGGGAACAAGTAGACATCAGCTTGGTGGAGTTTACTTTGCAATCTTAAATGTGAATTGAAAGTACCATTGTAAACTAAATATTTTATCATTTTTCTTTTTAAGAAGCTATTTGAAAATACTTATCCACAGAAACTCACAAATACCATACAGAGAGCTCTGCATAAACCTTTCACCCAATTTCCACTAATGGCCACTTACCCTATAATTCTAGAACAGCACGAAAGCCAGGGAATGAGGCCTGGTGCACTGTGTGTATAGTTCTGTGTCATTTGATCACATGTATGAATTCTTATGTACACCACCACAATCAAGGCACGGAATTATCCCCTCCACAGAGATACTCCGCTAACCCTCCATAACCCTACTATCTCCCATTCATCCCTGACCCCTAGCCACCACTAATCTCTATCTCTGTAATTTGGTCAAGAATGTTCCATAAATGAAATTGTAGCATATGTGACCTTTAAAGATTGCCCTTTTTGTCCACTCCATCTAATGTCCTTGAAATGCATCCAAGTTGTGTGCATCCATATTTTTTACCTTCAGTGTGTGTGTGTGTGTGTGTGTGTGTGTGTGTGTGTGTTGCTTTGCTTTGTCTCTGAAACAGAGCCTCATGTTTGCAGCTTTAACTGGCCTCAGGCTCACTAAGTATCTGAGGATGATCTAGAATTCCTAATCTTCCTGCCTCCACCTCCCAAGTGCTGGTATTACGGGTGCGTGCCACTATATCCAGTGCTATTTGTTCCCTTATAGTGATGGGTAATAATCTCTTTCATTAACATACTCCAATTTTGTATTTTTTATTAAATATTTAATTTAATATTCATGCATGCACATAATGTGCTTGGATCTAATCCAACCCCCATTCCCTCCCCTTCAATTCCTCCCCTCTACCCCGGTACTAGTTTGCTTCATATTGCTCTGATGCTGACTAAAAGCAGCTTGGGAAGGAAAGGGTTTATTTGGCTTATAAGTCCATATCACAGTTTATCACTGAGGGAAGCCAAGGCAGGAATTCAAATGGAGCAGGAACCTGGAGACAGGAGCTAAAGCAGAGACCATGGAGGAGCACTGCTTACTGGCTTGATCCTCTGGCTTACAGAACTACTTTTCTTATACAGTCCAGGTCCACCTGTCCAGGGATGGTACCACCCACTGCAGGCTGGACCCTCCTACATCAATTAACAACTACAAAAATGCTTCACAAATATGCCCACAGTCCAGTCTGATGAAACAAATTCCTTAATTGAGGTTCCTTCTTCCTGGGTGACTCTAATTTGTGTCAAAGTGACAAAAACTAACCAGCACAGCATACATACACTACTTTCCTCTCCTAACTTCATGTGCTCTGTGGTGATTTGAATGAGAAATGTTCCCCATAGGCTCAAGTATTTGAACAGCTTTGTCTCCAGGTGATGGCACTGTTTGGGAAGGTCATGGACTTCTTAGAAGGAGAGCCCTGCTGAAGAAAGTGTGTCACTGGGAGAAGGCTTTGAGAGTTTGTAGCCTGGTCCCACTTCCAGGTTGCTCTCTCTGCTTTAGGTTTGCAGTTCAAGATGTGAACTCCCAGGTTGAAGTTCCTGCCACCACACCTGCTACTTGCTACCATGCCTTTCCTGACACTCCTCTGGAACCAGAAGCAAAAATAAGGTCTTTCTTCTAAAAGTTGCTTTTGGTCATAGCAACAGAAAGGTAACTAATACATGCTCTTTTTATTCCTATTCAAATTTTTTTTATTTTAAATTAATTTTTATACATTTCATACATTTTAATCATATTTAGATTCCCTCCCCCTACCTGCACTCCCTATAGCTCCTGCCTTTCTGGATTTCATACATTCTGTCATATATGTTAAGGCCTAGTGACTCAAGTTTGTATCCTCGAATGTCCCTCGGTGTGAGTCCATCCACAAGAACCTGGTCAACCTATGTATCATTACCTTAAAGAACACCTCTCACCCAGCACTGATGAGTTGCCAATAGTTTCTCAGCTAAGGTTGGGGCTTCTTACTCATTTCCTCACTTCTATGCTGAGATTTTTTTCTGGTTTGAGCTTGCACGGATCTTGTGCGTGCTGTCACCATTAATGGGTAAGTTCATATGAGCAACTTCCCAGCACCTAAAAAATTCTGTTCCTTTGTGGTCATCCACCATTCTTAACTCTTACAGTCTTTCCACCCCTTCCTCTGCAATGGTCCCTGAGCCCTAGATGATAGAAGTTTAATGTAGTCCTATCTAAGGACAAGATTCTGCTGTCTCTTATTCTCTACACTCTGGTCAGTTATGGCCTTCTGTGCATTTCCTTTTTAAGTGATCATAAATAGCAAGTTCAATTCATTTTCATGCACTGGTTTCTAGAATGTAGAAATATGTTGGATTTTCTATGCTCACTGTAGATCCTTCAACCTTATTCAATTTACTTGTTCAAGTTTTTCTCTGGTTTGTTTCCTTCTGTTTGTTTTTTTGTTTTGGGATTTTTTTTTCCCTTGGGACTGTCTATATAGATTACCATGTCTCTGCAGATAGAAACAATTTTATTCATTTCCAATCTTCACAGTTTTAATACCCTCTTCTTGCCTTATTGCACTGGCAAGGCCTTCAAGAGCTATATTGGATTAGAATGTAAGAGCACTAGGTAGAAAGGAAACCCAGCCCTCCCACTCAGCCTCTGCTGATGAGATAAGAAGACATACTGTTTCCTTGAGTCTTTTTTTAAGACTTGTGTGTGTGTGTGCACGCGCGCGCCTGAGCATAGGTATGTGTACCATGTACATGCAATGCCTGTGGAGGCCAGAAGAGGTCATTAGATCCCCTAGATGTGGAGTTACAGGCAGTTGTGAGCTGCCTGATGTGGGTGCTAGGAACCAAACTCAAACCTCCACAAGAGCAGCAAGTGTTCTTACCCACAGAGTCATCCCTCCAGTCTTTTCCTGCGGTCTTTTACATGTATTGTTTTCTGTCCAGGAAATTATCATCAGAGTTTCCTATTCCAGGTAGCCTACTTCATCATCATTTGGTTATGGGGCACACTCCTTGTATCTATTCTCATCTGAGCCCATTGTTTCTGGGTTAGCAGTCTCCCCATCAACCAGTCCAAGTTATAAAGACCGAACCAAGCAGGCTGCTCACTGCTGTGTGGTGCTTCAGTTCTAGGCTTCTGGCCAATCTATATTCGTCTTTCTGTCTTCCAGAGCCATTTATAACCTAGAGTTCTGAGCTGTAAGAAGAGAAGGAAGGAGTTGGAGAGATGCATCAGCAGTTAAGAACACCAGCTATTCTTACAGACAACCTGGGTTCAATTCCCAGCATTCACATGGCAGCTAACAACCATCCATAACTCCAGTTCCAGGGAATCCAACACTTTCTTCTGTACTCTTTGGGCTTTGCACAACACAGATGCTCTAACGTACATGCAGGCAAAACACTCATATTCATAAAATAAAAGTAATAGAAAAAGAGAAGGAAGAATGCGCCCGCCCCTCTTAACTGAAAGTGGAAGTGCAGACACTCAGTCAAAAGCTGACACAGAAATTTTCTGTGTACTCTCAACATGACCTAATTGATTTTTGTCAGAATCCCAAGCTGAAGACAGACACACAGTCTCAGATCTGGTTGGCTAATGCTCCACTGGGTGGGACCCTGCTCCTAAGAGATAGAGGAGACTTTACCATCTCTTCAGACTTAAGCTTAACTTAGCTTTTCAGAATGTTCCTAACACAAAGGGCACATCTATGCCAAAGACACCCAAGATAGGAAGGGGGACGAAGAACACTGTTCTTCAAGTGCCCTGAGCTCCCCTACTCCATCTCATGGCCATTGAATCTCCCTGTATTGAGGATTCTTCTCAGCATCCCTGAGCAGTTCGTGAACTTTGGATGCAAAAGCTGGTCCCAAGTGATACTGTTGTATTCTTTCCCAGGTGCTCACATCTGTGTCGGTCAGCTTTCTGTTGCTGTAACAAATTACTTATGAAAATCAACTTATGGGAAGAAATATTTGTCTTGGTTTACAGTTTCAGAGTCTTCCAGGGCATGATGGCTTGGCCCCATTGCTTTAGGACCATGGCAAAGCAGAACACTATGGTAGAAAACCCATGAGGAAGCAAAGTCATTTACCTCATGACAGCATGGCTGCTCTTACAGAGAACCAGGGCTCAGGTCCCAGCACCTATACAGAGGCTAACAACCACAAGTCAGGGGATCCAATGCCCTCTTCCGGCCTCCACAGGCAATACCCATGGTGCACCTACATACATGCACACAAAACACTCATATACATAAAAGTAAATAAAAATTTAAAAATTTAAAAAATATTTTATTATTTTTATTTAATGTGTATGAGTATATTGCCTGCATGTATGTGAGCACACTCATGTCATGCAATGCCACGGAGGTCAGAAGAGGGCTTCAGATTCCCCTGGAACTGGAGTTAAGGATAGTCCATAAGCGCCATGTGGGAACTGGGAATCTAACTGGGTCCTCTGCAAGAGCACTCAGTGCTCTTAACCACTGAGCCATCTCTCCAGACCCCAAAATTTAAAATTTTTAAATGACTGTATCAGTGATTGATCCATTGACGAAGTTAGACCCTCCTGGTCCAGTTCCTCCCACATCTGGACAATACTGCATTGAGGACCAAGGCTTCAACATGTGAGACAGGAGAAATATTTGAGGAAAGGTCTTGCTATATGGTCCAAGCTAACCTAGAAACTGCTATGTAGCCAAGGCTGGCCTTAAATATCTGCCTCAACTTTCTAAGAGCTGGATTACTGGTATATACCACCACATTTGTGCCCAGCTTCTTTGTTTTTAAGAGAAGTCAGGTCCTGTATCAGATCCTCTTTGACAAAATTTTCCAGAATGGCTCTTTAATGCCCCCTTTGTTCTGTACTGGTGACTAGAGTGGGGGGTCAGGAAAAGCTAGTGCTCAAGTCTTGTTCCTTTTACTGGCAACGTTGCTAGAACATTCACCATGTGTGGATACGCAATGTTCCATATTTAATTAGACACTGTGTTCTTTCCATTTAACTTATATTGTCATAAAGTCGATAACATATTATTCATGTATTCTAAAGTAGATAAGAATATTTTCAACTTTTCCTCCATGGAAAAAGAAGAGTTTTCCTCAGTTTGTCTCCTCAACTGGTATCTACTTGGTACTCCTCAGATGAAGGTAGCAATGTCGGACAACACCTGCCTGGTGCCTGCCTAGACTCTGCACAGGGTGAGGTTCTGTCATGGATCTAGCAGCTACCCAGCTCAGCACCTGTCTGCACAGAGGCTGAGCCAGAGGAAAAGCTTGTGTCTGTGCCTCCAGACAAGTGAACACAAGCTTTATTCTTTTGCAGGTATACAGGACTGCAGAATCCTAGGAACGTCCAGGCCACAGTCACTGAATCCTGTGTTGGGAATAATCTGTCTTTCCTGATGTTTCCCATCTCCAGTGACTCTCGATGAACCAGCATAATTGCTTTAGGAAAATAGGAAGAGGAGAAAGAAACCAAGTTACTTCTGGGAAGGGGGTGGGTCTTGGCTCTTTTTCTTGGTTGGTATCTGTTTATTCTGAATACTGGTGGCAACTGGTTCCCTGTAGAAAGAGGGGTGACCAAAGTGGATCCAAGCTCATGAAGAGAGTCCCCTGTGGACAGATACCTTGGCCCAGTAGGGAGATAACTGTGCAGCAGCTGAAGCCCAAAGCTTACTCCTTCCTCCAGCACTGGACATTGAGATGCCTGCTGTATTCTAGAATGTTCCAAGTTTGCATCATAGAGCAATGGAGTAATCATAAGAGATTCTGGGGTCAGGGAACCCCATTCCTACCATCCAGCCTAGCAGTTCTGACCTCCCTCCTAGGCCTTGCATCCCTCTTCCTCTCCAGGCCTCTCTGCTTGCCAGACCCATCCCACGATCCTGCCCTTCCTTGACCGATCACCCAGACAGAATGGAAAGCCCTTTGTGCCTGGGATCCTGGCTTAGACCCCACCAATTTTACAGTCTTGAAAGCCTGGAGTTCCCCGACCCCAAGGTTTTGCTGTTTCCCAGGGTTTAACAGGAAGGAACCTCTCTGGTGGTGTGAAACAAGCAGAGGAAACCCGCGAGTCCTTAGCACACCGCTGGGGGATGTTCACTGAATGAACCTCGAAAGAGAGCCCCGCCTTGGCTGCTTCCCTGGTCACCCCACCACCCTCCCCACATGTACTCAAGAGTCATACCACAGCATCTTCTGACAACAGGCAAAACCCGAGACCCTCCGTGTGTACTGCCTCCCTGAATCCCTACCGTGGCCTGGCATGATTCTATCACAGTGAAGGAAGTGGGGAACAGGCATGAGGAGCTTCCCGTGGGATCTTCTTGCTGGCAGTGAATAGAACTAGGAGCCCACACAGCCATCTGGATGGAGAGGCATTGAACTTGGAGCCATTGCACTGTGCCATGCTGGCTGGAGAAGGGGTGGGAATGAGATGAAACACGTTTCAAAATGTCCACACAGCCCTCGGCATGTGCATTGCGTACCTTGTTTGTTTAATTCTTCCCACTTGCTGCTAGACCTTGCTGAGGGGACTGAAGGGTAGGGACAAGGAGTAACTAGCCCTGGGGCCACAGCTGGAAGGGAGGGTCAGGTTTGATCCTGTGTTAGTAACTTTTGCGTCGTTGTGGCCAAAATACCCAGCAGCTACAACTTAAGAGAGGATAGATTTATTTTTGACTCAGTTGCAAAAGGTCCATAGTTAGATCAGATCACCGGTGCAGGATATTCCTATAGAGACAGACTAGTAAATTCAGAACCAGGGAGGACCGTTGTGAAAGTTTCCTCAGACTTGAAACATTCTATCCTGGAAGGAGGTTGGTTCAGACCTAGGAAGTAAATAACTCTCAAGTCTCAGGAAGTTCCTGAAACTGACCAGATGCAGCAAGTCCCAACCTATATAAGCAGTAAGGACTGCTGAGCAGAGGAGACTCTGACCTTGAGCTGCCTGCAGAGAGCTCCAGGGTTCTGAGCTGTCACCCACGCTGGAATGGGTTTGCCATGATGCAGAGCCACTTCTGAGAAATCCATGGTCCTGTAATTAGCCCCTGTAAGTAACCCTCACCCATTCTCCTGTAAGGAACCCCAACAAACTCATTGTTTCTCTATTGGACTTTGGTGGTATTCTTACTTTGGGCTGTCAGTTCTCTGACATGGTGTCACTCACATTCAGAGTGGATCTTCTCCCCTCAGTTAATCCTCTGGAAACACCCTCACATGTACACTCAGAAGTGTGCCTCACCATCTCCTAGGTGATTCTAAATCCAGTCAAGTACACAATGAGCAATAATCAAGAGCACCACCCCCCAATGTCCTCTCTTATTTCATGAGCCCAGGAGGAGCTGAATGGGTCACACTTCCCCACTCAGTGGGCCAGGCAGTAGCTCTGCAGTGACTACCTTAAGTCCTCAGTTGGTTGTGCCTGGACTGAATAACCTAAGATCACCAACCCCCAGAGTCTGTGGTGGAGCCTAGAGGTGTGCTGAGGAGCCAGGAATTGCAGGAGCAGGGGGAAGAGAGGGTGAGAGGAGCCATGAGCACCAAAAGGGCAGGCCAGGGGCCTCTGTGAATTGTGGTCCCTAGAGGGGGTGACTTGTGTGCTCCTGACCTTCATAGTCCACCTGCACCAGCCTCAGTGGGTGAAGAGTGGCACCTACTCCACACTTGCACATAAATTCCAGTCCTGACCTGCCTGTCACCAGCAGTAGGCCCTTGGGCTTTATGGGTGTGCTATCCTCATCAGTAACTGCATGTTAATAACTCTAATCACACCAAGTCCTTGACTGGATCAAACAAAACAGCATCATTTATCTTGCCCATGGCTCATAACAGGCACTGGGACATTTTGTTTCCCCTCTTGGGCCTCTCTCTTCTCAACTCAGTTTTTAAACATCTTTTTGTTACTTTTTAAATTTTGTGTGTCTGTGTGTTAGTATATGCATGCGAGTGCAGTTGCACCCAGTGGCCATGAAAGGGAATCAGAGCCCCTGGAGCTGGAATTACAGGTGGTTATAAGCTGTGAGGCTTGGGTGCTGGAAATTGAGCTTGGATCCTCTGGAGGAACAGTGTGTACTCTTAAACACTGGGCAATCTCTCCAGCCCCTCAACTGTGTTCTCAGTACTGACTTACAGGGACTGTTGGGGAGACAGACCCTTGCAAAATGAAAAGCCAGCATGCCTCTCCTGCCTTCTCAGTGCTGGACTTTTCCCCAATCTTTCCAGGACACACAAAGCATCCAGGAGGAGAGGGAATCACTGGATAGAGTCAAAGACCTACTGCAGTCAGTAGCTGTATGAGGCTGACCAGGCCTTCCCTGACTTGTATAGTGTTCCTCACATCCCCTCCACTATGGACAGAGGGACAGGGCAGTGCTGAAAATTAAGAGGTGTGCAGCTGGGTGCAAGAAGAAACAGTGAGTATAATCCCAGCTGAAGACTCGACCTCTCCCCTTCTACTAGGGAGTGTTAGTAACTCAGTTACCATTTCCGTTACCATAGACCGAGCTATCAATGTATTGCTCTGTTTACTTCATTGCCATGACAACAGGGCCAAGCATTCTATAGATCATCACAGCAGCCTCTGCTCCAAGAAGTTGATGGGCCATTTGTGTTATGCCTTGGGTAGAAACTATCTACAACTATGAGTGGGAAGTGGATGGAGTTCTGGATCTGCCTCAGAAGGGCTTCATTCTACAGCTAAGCAGCTCAAGGAGAAAAGTCCTGGACCAAGAGCCGCAGGAATCCAGCACAAGTTTTTGAACTCTACAAATTCATTTGTTCAGTCATGCCATAAAATGCCCCAAAGGCCAATAGGTTCTGAACAGGGACTATATTGTCTGTAGCAAGAAGATTTTATCCCAATACCAGCTTTAAGTCTAAAATCTGAATCCCAGCTCTGCCTCGGCTTTCTCTTCTACAAATAGATGCACAATGCCCAACAGCCCAGCAAGTTAAGGGGTGGAGGAGTCTTTAAGATCTTGTATTTGGAAGTGCTTCATATATATATGATAGTTTGCAAATGTACTTTATTAAAAACTGTTGCCTTAGTGTCTACCCTAAGATCTATGGCCCAGAAGTTAAACACAGTACTCAGAAGATCCTAAGAATCAGGGATGACTTCTGGGCTGTAGAGTAGACCAGAATCTCCTGGAAAGCTCATAAACCCAGGCTGCAGGACACCAATCCCAGAGTTTCTAATTCAGTAGGTTTAGAATAGAGCCAAAAATTTATATTTCTAAGATTCCCAATATATTAGTTTTCAACTGCTGAATAACAGGTTGCTGAAAAGGTAATAGCTTAATTATGTCACTGTTGTATGGGTCACAAGTTTAAGCACAGTTTAGCTGGATCCAGGCTTTCTGAAATCAAAGTGATGGCTAGAACTCAGCATCCTCCCCAAGCTTGTAACCAGCCTGGCAGAAATGAGTATGTTCTAAAGAGACACTTGTATCTTTCAATCTATCAGACTATTTAAACAATAAGCCCCAAGAAATGAGAATTTTTCCAGGAATCTCAGCTGGGAGAAGAAAAACAGGCTGAGAGCATAGCATCAGCCAGAGAGGGAACTTGTCACCTGGAAAAGTGATTTCACGCAGTTCTAACAACTTCTCAGATCACCTTACAGGATGAGACTCAAACCCAGACTATGATGGTCAGTGGTGGATAGGACCATAACCTGAGCAGGACTGCTTAGATATGCATATCCCAGCCCTCTAGTTAAACTATAACTTACTTCTAGGACCTAGAAGATAGATTTGAGGGGGATCACTGAATCTTTGTCCCTCTTCCCAATGTGGCAGCACTGAATAAATCTTTTTTTCCTGCTTTTTACTATTAATTTGCTTGTTTTAAATGGGTTCTCAAGGAAAGGTGGCAAAACTTGGCTTCTTGGGGTACAAACTATGACCAAAGTTCAGTAAAAAAATCATATGGTGGGTGTTGGAAAATTTTGGCTCCTTGCAGTTATAGGATTTAAGGACCCGTTTCTCACTGGCTGCTAACCAGGCACTAAAGGTTACGCTTTAGGTTCTTGCCAATAATCCCTTCAAAGGCCTTGTGGTAACACCTTAGTTTTATTCATCTTGAAGGCATCAAAAGATTACTTTCAGACTTTGAATCTGTTCTTTTGAGATGATAGCTCAAATAACCTCATTCTTGACCAGCTAAAAGTTCATTGATTGGGTACCTAGATTCCATTAGCATGCTCATTATTGGAGGATGGGTTATCCTATCATGTACACAAGTCCTGCTCACATCCAAAGGGTGGTGATAACACAGAGCACGTCTAGGAGGGAGTCAAGAATCTTGAACCCATCTTAGAATTATGCCAATCACATGGGTGATACTGATGATTCTGATCAGGGACCACTGCTTTACAGGGGCACCTAAATAACTGCAGTTTTCTATGATGAAGATAGCAGTAGGTACAACGTTAAGCATGGCAAGCAATTATTATATATTTCTCGGTTAAGATTCCTAATCAAATTTGGAGAGTTCAAACAGAAACCCATCCACTCTATGGAACACCTACTGATACTGTATATAATATTTTTTGTCTTTTTGAGACAGGGTGTCCCTGTAGCCCCAGCTGGCCTGGCACTCACTATGTAGATCAGACTGACCTCGATCTCACAGAGTTTCGCCTGCCTCTGCCTCCCAAGAACAGAGACTAAAGGCATGTGCCACCATGCCCAGCTGTGATAATTATTTTAATTATGAAGGTGTATTTTGGAGTTTAAAAGGACAAGAAACTGGATGTAAAGGCACAATAGCAAGTGGAGGTTAAAATCTTCGGGCATTGGACACTGGGGTCATGGATCAGTAGAAGGATTGAGGTACTCTTTGAGGAGTCATCTTGTTTGAGCCATCAATAGCCTATGAGACTGGTGGCCATGCCCACCAGCTCCATTCTGCATTTCCTTAATGCTTAGGTGGCTTAATCCAGTGCTTCCTGCTTTCCTCCAGAGCCACTCTGGTCACCCCTTCTGGACCATCTTTGTTTGCGTTTGTGCTTGCATTCTGGAAATGATTTCATAGCTTAATATTGCTGCTTCTTTCCAACCCATGCTCTACTTCTTAGCCAGAAGAATCCTACTAAGATGCAGAGCATCCTATCACTCCTCCATTGAAGGCTCCATTGGATCCCCACTGCTCCTTATGGGTGTGTGTAACGTTTCTGGGGAGACGTTGTTACAGGAATCAACCACAGACTGACCTGGCCCTTTGAGAAAACTCAAACCATACTCAGTATTTGGAGGAAGTTATTCTTTATTAAGTGTTGACTCCAGTCTGGGTAAAACCTGTGCTCCAGAGAAACTGAGGTCCTGACCAGAAATACATATAGGGTTTTATAGAATGTTTCATGTCACCCCTTGACAGGAATCATATTGGTGGGTTTGAGACTTCCAGCACAGAAAAACACATGCCTTTTAGGTTATTATAAGAAATTTAAATAGTCATCATTTTACAAAGAAACATATTTTGGGCAAGTTTGGGGTAATTTTCCAGTAATATGCTGATTCCAGAACAATCTTCGCTATTTTAATAAATAGGACACATGTACTAGGTACTTCCTGAAAGACCACTGCAAGAGGCAGCATTTTCCAAGTTGTTCACAGACCAGTTTTTGTGGCTCTCTGCCTTGTCTTATCTCAACCTGAGACAGAGCTCAGAGTGGCCTTTATGATTTTGTACAAGTAGAAGATTCAGTTATTATTAGGAATGCATAAGGTTCTTGCCAAATACATTTGTTAGTACTTACTCATCTACCACACAGAACAGTTACACTGAGGTCAGAGTTCATTAGTTCCACATTAGGTTAATTTTCCTCATCAGTGTGAACAAATATTTACTCACCCCAGAGAGAGAGCCAATGACAGACCAAAGGATACCACCTGTTAGATTTATGAGAACAGAAAAAAGAAGGAATTTAAAGTTTAGAAATAAGAACCAGAGCCAGACCTGCAACAGGCAAGGAATGTACTCCCTGAATTCATTCAGGAAGCTCAGCAAACGGCTGGTGGCTCTTTTCCTTGAGGAATGATTATCTGTGCATTTGAGATGGAGCAGTCTGATCTTACATAGGAACTCTGCTGCACACAGCTGCAAGAGATAACTCTGTGCTAGGGTCTGGTGTCCTTGAGGGTTTCTTTTCTCAGACAGGTGGGTGAGTTACCTGTAGAACTAAAGGAGACAGGTGGGCTCCACAAACAGTGTCTCTCAGTCCAGGGAGTGACCAGTTGATAAGGCTTAGAGTGAGGCCAGGCTTGAGCAAGGCCAGGCTACCAATTTAGGGCCAATTAAGACACTTTAAGGGATTTATGGCTTTCCCTAATGAGGCTTGTGGCTCTTCTGAAATTCACATATTCTATCACCACCAAATTCCAACTAGGTGAATCAGTTGAGTTTTATTGGAGTTTCTTAGAGGTGTAGGGGTACAGACTACTTACAAGAGCAGAAATGACTTAAAGACAGCTACATCACCAAAGTGCACTCCAGCATTGATGACAGCTCACAAAAGCAGGAAATTTGGAGTTCACTGAATAACTTATAGGCAGCTCAAGTGGTCAGAGAATGTCCTTTCCAGGTAGCTCAGTGTGTCTGATGGTCTTTGTCACTAAAATTCCTTATGGGAGGTATAAACAACGTCTACTCCCTCCTCCCTTGGTCCCAATGACAAACTGAGGTACAAGTTTGCCAAACTGTGGTCTGGGAAACCAGTGAGTCTATTGGGCTTACTTGCAGAGCAGTGAGTGAGGGTTTACTTACAGGAGTGTGGGTGCTCACGCTCCCTTCTAAAGATACACCAGAAAGTCTTCACCTAATCATGCATGGTGACTTCCCCACAGCTGCACGAAATGACAGGAGAGACTCCTGTAGGCTTCCTCAGCTTATATACCCTGAGCCTCTCTCCCTTGTGCAACTTGGGTCGACTGGTTAGTTGGGAGGGTCCGGTAACTCCCTGCCAGTTCTTCCTTCCTGAGCATGCAGTCAATAAGCTTAGCTTTGAGGATCCAAGGCAAGTGGGTGCAACCAAGCTTGGGAAGATGGCATCTGTCCATGGTTTGTCTGCTGAAGGACAGCCCTATGCAACAGTGTTCTAGGCAGCTTAGCTGGTCTCTGCTTGTTCTGAGTGTCTTAGCTGGTCTGAGAGTTTTCTAGTCAGCTCAGCTTATCTGAGCATGTCTTCCAGCAGTTTTAAGGGCTTATATATGATTGGGGAGGGTGGGGCCTAGTGAACCTGGTTAATTTTAGGGACTTCCTGAAGCTATTGAGTTGTTTGCTTTCTGAGCATAATGAGCTTCCCTGAAGGATGGACTGTTTCAGCTCCTCTTAAAACATCTTCTTGTTGGTGCTAGAGAGATGGTTCAGCAGTTAAGAACACTAGCTGCTCTTGCAAAGGAGTGGGAAGACTGTCCCTAGTACCCACATGGTGGCTAACAGCCATCTGTAACTCCAGTTCCAGGGAAATTCAACGCCCTCTTCTGACCTCCATGGGCATCACATGGCATGGTCATACTTACATACATTCAGGTTATACACTCATACACATAAAATAAAAATGATAAATAAAATGTTTTTTTTTTTAAAGCATCTTGTTGCCCATCTCCCCTGCCAGTCTCTCCTCCTAGCCTGGGTCCTGTACCATTCCTTGTCTTGGCACCCCAGAGACCAGGGGAACCACCACTGCTTCCTGATCCTTTGCATCCAGACCAACTCGGTGCCTTCTCTGGTCCCCAGGAGCACTGCTTCTGGGCCTGGTCCTGCCCTCACCTCCCTCTGCTTCCCTGGGCCTCCACGACCCCACAGGCCTCTCTGCTACCCGCAGGCCTTTCTCTCCTAAGTCCATCGCCCCTCCGTGCCTTTACTCCTCAGCCACATTCACACTCCCTCACCCCCCCACCCCACCCCATCTGTCTCTCCTCCTAGCCTGGCTCCTGATCCATTCCTTGTCTTGGCAACCCATACATGTGGGGAACTACCACTGCTTCCTGATCCTGTGCATCCAGAGGAACTCAGTTACTTCTCAGGTCCACAGGAGCACTGCTTCTGGGCCTGGCTCTGCCCTCGCCTCCCTCTGCTTCCCTGGGCCTGTACCACCCACGAGTCGCTTTCCTGGACGACTGGGATGTCCTTTCTTCTTCTTGATTCTTTGCATCCAGACCAACCCAGTTCCTCAGTACAGTCCCCAGGAGCCCTTGGGGCCGCTTCCTGCCCCCATCTGTGTTTGCATCTCTGGGTGGGATGGCCACCAGCTGCCCTAGACCAGCATCTTTCCTGGGCCTGGCTCCCAGGCCAGTCCAACACCCAAATTCCTGAGGCCAAAATCTTTTCTAGGAGGGATCCAGACCTAAGGAGAAGGCCTGAGAGCATCTGATCATCATCTGACTTGAGCCTCTGTGGGAACTCCTGAAGACAAAAGCATTCTGACCACTCCAATATAAAATCAAAAGAGAAAACCTGAAGCCTAGACCAACCAGCTTTTCATGCCCAACAAGTAAACCACAAAAG